>NC_089236.1:14298510-14608080 GCF_963924675.1 Phocoena phocoena | reverse complement strand
TCTCATTCTTTGTATCTAAGCTCCAAAGTCATCTTAAAGAATGCTAACCTGACCACCCACGATCCTTCCCCACCCCGTTATCCTTTATCATGGCACTTCGTCCAAGCCCTTCAGAAATTATCTTGATAGTTCATTGACCTGTTTATTGGCTGTATCCTTCCCCCCACACCCTCCCCACTAGAGTGTAAGCTCCTTGAAAGTAGGGGCACTGTCACCTTCCACACTCTTCCCCCATCATCTAAAACAATGGCTTCCTTCTAGTTAATGCCTAATGAATATTTGTTGAATAAATGAATATATAAATGACTCAGGAACACAAAACTGTCTTAAAAGAAAAACTGTTATTCAGATCAAGTCTGAGAGAGACAAAGAATTGATTCACTACCTTGGCAGTGTCACCAGTCTAAAGCTGTTCTTGCTTAGAAGTTGCTCTGCATATCTTTTCCATTCTATAGAGAGCTTATGTAGGGAAAGGGACTAAATATGAGTGTCTAGAAGTCTAGGACACTCCAGTGTTAGAGGTCAGAGATATACAGTGAAACAGCAGAGGACTGAGAAGGAGCAACTAGAGATAAACAGAAAACTGGGAGTGTGGTAACTTGGAAGTCACATGAAGAAACAGTTTCAAGGAGGAGGGAGTGATCCACAATGTCACTTATGGTTTGAATAGGCTTAAGTTTTGATTATTGGATTTAGCAATATGGAGGTCACTCGTGAACTCGACAAAAGCAATTTAGGTGGAGAGGTGAGAACAAAAGCATACCTGGGATAGACTTGAGAGAGAATGGGAGGAGAAACTCAGGAGACATGAAGGAGAGTCAACCCTATGAAGGAGTTTTGCTGTAAAGGGTAGCAGAAAAGTAGCACAGTAGATGGGACAAATAACTGCTTCTGGAAATTATTCTCCTCTCTTTCTGATTATTCAAGAAAGAGAGGAGAAAACTGCTGGGCAATATCCTTGGGTAGAACACAAGAAATGGCATTCCAATTTCATGTACAAGTGCAGGGTTGCCCTTGGCAAGGAGCCAGGATAGTATATTCATAATAGCAAAAGAGAAAATAGACTATAAGGTCTCAGATGCAGGGTCAGTGAGATATGCTTTGGATGCCTGTGCAAGTTCTTTTGCGATTGCTTTGATCTCAGTTAAATAGCAAGCAAGTTGTCAACTGAGAGCATGGATGGGGGTGAAGTGATGAGAAGTTTGAGGAAAGTAACAAAATATGGAATGTGGGAGACAGAACAGACTGAGGAATTATAGGATTGTAAACTCTTTTGCTTGGATGTTGCTATATATAGAATTCCAACTTAAAGTGTAAAATGAGCTCACCGGGGCTTGTAATGCGCAATTGTAATTACATTGAGTTATAAGGTTACAGAAAAACACATTACCATAGTATCGCAGTAGTTGGGAAACCCTCTATAAAAAAGAGAGAAACCACTGCTACCTTCATTCAAAGTAGCCTCCCAGGCACATTTGTCCTACACAACTGAAAGTATTTATACTAACAAAATAGGTCGTGTTAGCATACTCTATTCCAAACTCATTTCCTGGGATGCTCTGGACTTTAACATTGTCAGGTACCGGTCACCTGAACCTCCCTGACTGAGAACAAGCAGCTCTGACCATAGCTCTCTAGGACTTGGTTACCTGGAAATACATGTCAAAGGGATTAAAAACACGGCCTCAGATGCTACCTACTCTGGAATCCTGATTCCACTTCTTTCAAGTATGCTGCTAGTTGAGCTGGCTGCTTAACTTCACTGTGCCTGTTTTCTTACCTGTAAATAAGGACACAAATAAGGTCATCGTATTGTTGAATGAAGTAAGGAAGAAAAGCATTCAGAACAGTGCCAACACACAGTAAGTGCTCATAAATATTAAATGCTTTTATGATTATTGGCCATTGTTCAAGAACCAAGGGAAGCAGTGCAAACCTGACCTCATGCCACTTGCTGACAAATAAAGTCCTTTGTTTCTGACCGAGAGTCTCATGTCTTCTGCCAACATCCATGAAACTGTGGCAGGCTAACTTATTAGTTTGCAAGAAGGGTAAAAATCTCAGACCCTTCACAGTCTGTGATAACCCTTAGAGTCCCTGTTCCATGTATGTGGAGTTATACCCTCTTTATTCCTTGTGGAATCATTATGCTCTGATGCTGGCAACTTGCTTCAACTACCTCTTCTCGGCAGCCATGCCACATCCACAACACTGGACAGGACTTTCTCCTATGACCCAAATCTAGCCACAAACTTCCAACACCTGCTCAGTATTTTCAGGCAGGTCAAGCTCCAGACCAGTCCTATCCAAGCTTCTCCACAGTATATTTTATTAACCAAATACATTATAACCTAATCATTAACAATATTAATAATGAGGATTAACTGGCACCAAATAACAGCATTTGGTTGACAAGTGTCCACATTTGAAACTTTAGTGCCATTGGTGGTTTTGTTAAGGGGGGGACAGGAAACCAAGCTCCCTCTCTGACCACAGCATTCTGATTTGTCAACCATTCATGAAATGTGACAGAACTCAAAGATGGATGTAAAGCCGGGGCCGGCCTCTGGGGCCACCCAAATAGCATGGAAAATGCAATCCAGCGATGGTACTCGGATCGAGAGGAAGGGAACTTTGCCATCATCATTTTGCCAGACATATTCCAGACGCTGCACAGTTTCCCAGACTACTGGGATGGATGTCATACAAACAGCCCTGTCATTATTGTGTGAGTACTTGTGTGCAAATTGTTTGACAATTAACATTGGGGCCGTGATAGCTTTTATACTCATGCAGGTAATGTGTCTAACAGAAATTGACACTCTCTCAGAGTTGGCTTCCCATCTAATAGGCATAGTTATCAAAGAGACAATGATTAAATTAATTACAATTGTAAAAATAGTGCCTCTCACCCTGATACCTCACTTTGTAAGTTACAAAGAACTTTTCACATTAGCCCATGTTATTCTCACAACTCTTTGAGACAAGTACTCTCCACTCCATTTTATAACTTAAAAAGTGGTGGTTCATACACAAGATTTATCCATTTTATATCAAAAATAAAAATTGTAAGCAAATATCCAGTCTAGTTAACAGTATATATGCTGAAGTATTTAGGGGAAAGTATACTACTCTCTGCAAATTTACTTTGAAATCCATCAAAAAAATGGAATAAATGAATGGATGGATGGAGGGTTGCATACATGAATAGATAATGTGATGAAGAAAGTATAGTAAAGGTTAATGGTAAAGTCTAGGTGATAGGATCATGGGTATTCACTGTAAAAGTCTTTCAGTTGAAATTTTTTATCATAAAATGTTTGGGGGAAAAATGGAGGCTTAGAGAGATGAAACCTGTCTTTAGGTTACAGTCTGAGGATGGGCTGAGACCCAAATCTAGTTCATCTGATCCCAGGTCCCATGAGCAATGGGAATATTTAAGAAAATCATTATTGTTCAGTGTTTAAAGGAAGGTTGCAGTACAGGTAAATACTGAATTCTGGGTCAATAAGAGCTATGCAAAACCAGGACAAGCTCTACCATAAAAGGGGTGATATTTAAGTTCAGAGACAGCATTTTTAAACCCACGTTGATGCAGCTCAGGGAGTATTGTCTCCTTTGTAGAAGTCCCTTTGGGGTATTTGACATTTATTGTAATGAGGCTGTCTCACTCAGCACTGTCGCCCCTCTGAAGGGAGTACTTTCAGGGCTTAAAACACTTCTTCACATATTCTCAATGATGACAAAACTTTGTCCTTTGAAAAGATCCAAATGTCACCTGAAGCCCAGTTCGGCAAATGAGATTCAACATTGCCAATATTATCTCTTTGTAAAGCTACCCAGTAAATGCAAAGCATAAAAGGAGAGTTTTTGTTTGGCTGGTTTTGTCTTTGTTTGATTAAATGAGCTAGACCCCTAAACTAACAAAACTGTATTTCTGGTATGACACAAAAATTATCTCTGAAACCTACACTGTGCTGGTGTGTGGGGAAATGGCAGCATCTCGCCCATGACAGCACTTCTCAACCTTCAGAGTAACAACATATTTAACAGCTTTCTCCTCCAGTAGCCTGGAAACTTCACAGGAACCCTGGAAGCTGTCTGACTTCCCCAACACAGGGCCTGTGGTTTTATATATTTACAAAAAGAACTAATAAAAGAATGAGTTAGTGAATGAATAAGTAAATGAATGAACTGATTATGTTAACTAATGTGAAAAACTGTGACCTTTTGACTGTTTCTGGCCCAGTATTTCTACTGGAATTTAATTTCTTCAGTATCACATCCCGCGTATGTTATGCCATGCAATGACTAAAAAATAGCAAAACTACATATAAAGATAAAAGGTTTTGAGTCCCTCCCATCAGTAAACTTGCACAAGCCTCTTAGATAGCCTCATCCACCAGAGGGCAGACAGCAGAAGCAAGAAGAACTACAATCCTGCAGCCTGTGCAACAAAAACCACATTCACAGATAGATAGACAAGATGAAAAAGCAGAGGGCTATGTACCAGATTAAGGAACAAGATAAAACCCCAGAAAAACAACTAAATGAAGTGGAGATAGGCAACCTTCCAGAAAAAGAATTCAGAATAATGATAGTGAAGATGATCCAGGACCTCAGAAAAAGAACAGAGGCAAAGACCGAGAAGACACAAGAAATGTTTAACAAAGACCTAGAAGAATTAAAGAACAAACAAACAGAGTTGAACAATACAATAACTGAAATGAAAATAACACTAGAAGGAATCAATAGCATATTAACTGAGGCAGAAGAACAGATAAGTGACCTGGAAGACAGAATGGTGGAATTCACTGCTGCAGAACAGAATAAAGAAAAAAGAATGAAAAGAAATGAAGACAGGCTAAGAGGCCTCTGGGACAATATTAAATGCAACAACATTCGCATTATAGGGGTCCCAGAAGGAGAAGAGACAGAGAAAGGACCAGAGAAAATATTTGAAGAGATTAGAGTCGAAAACTTCCCTAACATGGAAAAGGAAAAGCCACCCAAGTCCAGGAAGCGCAGAGAGTCCCATACAGGATAAACCCAAGGAGAAACATGCCAAGACACATAGTCATCAAATTGGCAAAAATTAAAGACAAAGAAAAATTATTGAAAGCAGCAAGGGAAAAACGACAAATAATATACAAGGGAACTCCCATAAGGTTAACAGCGGATTTCTCAGCAGAAACTCTACAAGCCAGAAGGGAGTGGCATGATATACTTAAAGTGATGAAAGGGAAGAACCTACAACCAAGATTACTCTACCCAACAAGGATCTCATTCAGATTCAATGAAGAAATCAAAAGCGTTACAGACAAGCAAAAGCTAAGAGAATTCAGCACCACCAAACCAGCTCTACAACAAATGCTAAAGGAGCTTCTCTAAGTGGGAAACACAAGAGAAGGAAAAGACCTACAAAAACAAACCCAAAACAATTAAGAAAATGGTAATAGGAACATACATATCGATAATTACCTTAAACGTGAATGGATTAAATGCTCCAAGCAAAAGACACAGGCTTGCTGAATGGATACAAAAACAAGGCCCATATATATGCTGTCCACAAGAGACCCACTTCAGACCTTGGGACACATACAAACTGAAAGTGAGGGGACGGAAAAAGATATTCCATGCAAATGGAAATCAAAAGAAAGCTGGAGTAGCAATACTCATATCAGATAAAATAGACTTTAAAATAAAGAATGTTACAAGAGACAAGGAAGGACACTACATAATGATCAACGGATCAATCCAAGAAGAAGATATAACAATTATAAATATATATGCAACCAACATAGGAGCACCTCAATATATAAGGCAACTGCTAACCACTAGAAAAGGGGAAATCGACAGCCACACAATAATAGTGGGAGACTTTACCACCTCACTTACACCAATGGACAGATCATCCAAAATGAAAATAAATTAGGAAACATAAGCTTTAAATGACACAATAGACAGAGAGATTTAATTGATATTTATAGGACATTCCATCCAAAAACAGCAGAATACACTTTCTTCTCAAGTGCGCACAGAACTTTCTCCAGGATAGATCACATCTTGGGTCACAAATCAAGCCTCAGTAAATTTAAGAAAACTGAAATCATACCAAGCATCTTTTCTGACCACAACGTTATGAGATTAGAAAAGAATTACAGGGGAAAAAACGTAAAAAACACAAACACATGGAGGCTAAACAATACATTACCAAATAACCAAGAGATCACTGAAGAAATCAAAGAAGAAATCAAAAACTACCTAGAGACAAATGACAATGAAAACACAATGATCCAAAACCTATGGGATGCAGCACAAGCAGTTCTAAGAGGGAAGTTCATAGCTATACAAGCCTACCTCAAGAAACAAGAAAAAGCTCAAATAAACAATCTAACCTTACACCTAAAGAAACTAGAGAAAGAAGAACAAACAAAACCCAAAGTTAGCAGAAGGAAATAAATAATAAAAATCAGAGCAGAATAAATGAAATAGAAACAAAGAAAACAATAGCAAAGATCAATAAAACTAAAAGCTGGTTGTTTGAGAAGATAAACAAAATTGATCAACCATTAGCCAGACTCATCAAGAAAAAGAGGGAGAGGACTCAAATCAATAAAATTAGAAATGAAAAAGGAGACGTTGCAACAGACAACACAGAAATACAAAGCATCCTAAGAGATTACTACAAGCAACTCTATGCCAATAAAATGGACAACCTGGAAGAAACGGACAAATTCATAGAAAGGTATAACCTTCCAAGACTGCACCAGAAAGAAATAGAAAATATAAACAGACCAATCACAAGTAATGAAATTGAAACTGTGATTAAAAATCTTCCAACAAACAAAAGTCCAGGACCAGATGGCTTCACAGGTGAATTCTATCAAACATTTAGAGAAGAGCTAACACCCATCCTTCTCAAACTCTTCCAAAAAATTGCGGAGGAAGGAACACTCCCAAACTCATTCTATGAGGCCACCATCACCCTGATACCAAAACCAGACAAAGATACTACAAGAAAAGAAAATTACAGATCAATATCACTCATGAATATACAGGCAAAAATCCTCAACAAAATACTAGCAAACAGAATCCAACAGCACCTTAAAAGGATCATACACCATGATCAAGTGGGATTTATCTCAGGGATGCAAGGATTCTTCAATATATGCAAATCAATCAATGCGATACACCATATTAACAGATTGAAGAATAAAAGCCATATGATCATCTCAATAGATGCAGAACAAGCTTTTGACAAAATTCAACATGCATTTATGATAAAAACTCTCCAGAAAGTGGGCATAGAGGGAACCTACCTCCACATAATAAAGGCCATATATGACAAACCCACAGCAAACATTCTCAATGGTGAAAAGCTGAAAGCATTTCCACTAAGATCAGGAACAAGACAAGGATGTCCACTCTCACCAATATTATTCAACATAGTTTTGAAAGTCCTAGCCACGGCAGTCAGAGAAGAAAAAGAAATAAAAGGAATACAAATTGGAAAAGAAGTAAAACTGTCCCTGTTTGCAGATGACATGATACTATACATAGAGAATCCTAAAGATGTCACCAGAAAACTACTGGAGCTAATCATGAATTTGGTAACGTTGCCAAATATATAAAAATACAAAATTACAGGATATAAAATTAATGCACAGAAATCTCTTGCATTCCTATACACTAATGATGAAAAATCTGAAAGAGAAATTAAGGAAACACTCCCATTTACCACTGCAACAAAAAGAATAAAATACCTAGGAATAAACCTACCTAGAGAGACAAAAGACCTATATGCGGAAAACTATAGGACACTGATGAACAAACTTAAAGATGATACCCACAGATGGAGAGATATACCATGTTTTTGAAATGGAAGAATCAATATTGTGAAAATGGCTATACTACCCAAAGCAATCTACAGATTCAATGCAATCCCTATCAAATTACCAATGGCACTTTTTATGGAACTAGAACAAAAAAATCTTAAAATTTGTATGGAGACACAAAAGACCCCGAATAGCCAAAGCAGTCTTGAGGGAAAAAAACGGAGCTGGAGGAATCATACTCCCTGACTTCAGACTATACTACAAAGCTACAGTAATCAAGACAACATGGTACTGGCACAAAAACAGAAACATAGATCAATGGAACAAGATAGAAATCCCAGAGGTAAACCCACGCACCTATGGTCAACTAATCTATGACAAAGGAGGCAAAGATATATAATGGAGAAAAGACAGTCTCTTCAATAAATGGTGCTTGGAAAACTGGACAGCTACATGTAAAAGAATGAAATTAGAGCACTCCCTAACAGCATATACAAAAATAAACTCAAAATGGATTAGAGACCTAAATGTAAGACTGGACACTATAAAAGTCTTAGAGGAAAACATAGGAAGAACACTCTTTGACATAAATCACAGCAAAATCTTTTTTGATCCACCTCCTAGAATAATGGAAATAAAAACAAAAATAAACAAATGGGACCTAATGAAACTTCAAAGCTTTTTCACAGCAAAGGAAACCATAAACAAGACCAAAAGACAACCCTCAGAATGGGAGAAAATATTTGCTAACGAATCAACAGACAAAGGATTAATCTTCAAAATATATAAACAGCTCATGCAGCTCAATATTAAAAAAACAAACAACCCAATCCAAAAATGGGCAGAAGACCTAAATAGACATTTCTCCAAAGAAGACATACAGATGGCCAAGAAGCACATGAAAAGCTGCCCAACATCACTAATTATTAGAGAAATGCAAATCAAAACTACAATAAGGTATAACCTCACACCAGTTAGAATGTGTATCATCAGAAAATCTACAAACAACAAATGCTGGAGAGGGTGTGGAGAAAAGGGAACCCTCTTCCACTGTTGGTGGGAATGTAAACTGATACAGCCACTATGGAAAACAGTATGGAGGTTCCTTAACAAACTAAAAATAGAATTACCATATGATCCAGCAATCCCACTACTGGGCATATACCCAGCAAAAATCATAATTCAAAAAGAGTCATGTACCGCAATTCTCACTGCAGCACTATTTACAATAGCCAGGTCATGGAAGCAACCTAAATGCTCATCGACAGATGAATGGATAAAGAAGTTGTGGTACATATATACAATGGAATATTACTCAGCCATAAAAAGGAACGAAATTGGGTCATTTGTTGAGACATGGATGGATCTAGAGACTGTCATACAGAGTGAAGGAAGTCAGAAAGAGAAAAACAAATATTGTATATTAACGCATATATGTAGAACCTAGAAAAATGGTACAGATGAACCGGTTTGCAGGGCAGAAATTGAGACACGATGTAGAGGACAAAGGGTGGAGGTGGTGGTGTGATGAACTGGGCAATTGGGATTGACATGTATACACTGATGTGTATAAAGTTGATGACTAATAAGAACCTGCTGTATGAATAAATAAATAAAATTAAATTTGAAAAAAAGATAAAAGGTTTTCTATGGATCTCTTTTTCCACTTTTAATTACCATGAGTAATTTTTGGTTCCCGTTCTTGAACTTTCTAAGTATGCAATTACATCTTTCATAAAAAGAATTCTTGCCTTTCTATATTTGCCTTTTTTTTTCCTTTTCATTCACTTGTAGTTACTAAAAGTGCATCTCACACAGGAAGACGAGCATCGCTGGTGGACTGGACCCTTAGGTCTTGCTGCTTTCAACTCTCTCACTAAAGACAATCGTAACTCTTGTGTTAAGTACACAGTGTTTACTGTGTCCACAAATAAACGTTTTATTAATATAAATTTAGAGTTTTATTAGTAAATGGATCTGAATATTAATGAGTTTCTTCTATCGTTTAAGCTAGTGATGCACTGGACCATGTTCTTGGCTACTGTGGTGAAGTGAAACAACAAGGATAATAATACCTACCATCCGGATTGTGTGAGCATTGCAGAAAACACGGACCATCTGGCAGTACAGGTAACACGGCTAAAGATCCCCATCCCCTCCTCTGGATTCTGTTTGGCTCTAGACTACTGACCACAGCTCCTTCTGTTCCCAGCCCCTGCCTCCGCTTGGGTGTTGCATGTGGATTTCCATTTCCTGGTTCGGCACAGCTCTGGGTCCTTGAGTTCCTCACCTTCCTTCATCCCTGGCTCAGAGTGAGCTTTTCTCTGCACTCTGGCTGTTGCTCTGGCTGTTCTGAGATGCAGCTCCTCCTCTGCTTGCACACCCACCCTTCCCTCCAGTGGGCCTCCAGAGCTCTCCCCACCAAGACCTCCCTGTGCTGCTGTCACCTGACACCAGGGGCCAGTAGCAGCTTCTTGTGAGACCTGCCAACTGCATACTCTTAGGTTTGACAGTGAAAAACAGAAAGTAACAGTTACATCAACAAATCAGACCAAAGTGCTTTTTGAAAACATGAATAACTCCTCGACAACAATTATAGGCAATCCCCATTTTCCAAGAACAGACCCAGACCTGAGTTAGAGGTGCCTGAAAGCTTAATTCTACTTGCAAATCACTGGTAGCATTTTAGCAAATTTCTGTAGAGCCCTGTGTTTCATTAAAGCATATACTGAAGACGCTTTACTAGTGTATGTAGTTTATCAACACAGCGCAGATAAGGGCTCACCCACTATTTTTAGGCAAGAGCTTGGTAATCCACTGTTTCCTTTATCATCAGGGCTGCTGAGATGCTCAGATAAAAGTTTGTACAATAGTGGAAAACAAGCCAATCTTCATTTGCTGATGTTTCTAATATAATCATTTTACATCTTTTACTGTTTAGGTCTTGTTATTTTATTTCTGTGCTATTACATTAAAGAAGTCACTTGGAGGTCTTGATTATATTTATACTGTAGATACAGTTTTGTAAAGAAGAAAAAGAAAGTAATTTCCTCTTTTTCTTTCTTTATAGAAAGCACAGCAAGGCCTTTGGGGTCTGAGTTCTGAAGTTCTGCCTTTGGGAGACTTGGCAGTGTTTCAAGGACTACAGCTCTAAATAATTCCTACCCCCAGTCTCTGTTTGGAAATGTTTAGCACTTTGGGAGAAGCAAACAAGGAGATGGGCATTAAACAGGAGAGTGACTGGGGATTTGAGCTTTAATGAGAGGATGAAAACAAAGACAGGAGATGGCCATGTTTCCAAGACCTCGGGCCTGGGAGACAAGACGGGGGACCATGAGGGGTGGACACGTGTAAACATCTGAAGACACCAATGACACCTCCCGTATATCACCCCATAAATGGGAGGAACTCGGATAAGGGGGAATCATGTGCGTACCAAGTGTCTTGGTGCTAAAAACAATAGGAAACGTTTCTGCGGTTGAGACTGAAACAAAAGAAGAAGCCACTGTAGGGGTGTCTCTGCGATCCTCCTTCAATATCGGGGCCGGGCATACAGCTGCGCAGGTCAGATCGCTTCTGAAGCTAATGTAACAGTCAGCAACTCCATCAACTAAGAACAAGTATCCTCCCTGTATTGCCGGGGCAATGTACTAGTTTACTCTAATAAAGGTGGGGAAGGTACCAAAATTAATATTTGAGTTGTGTGTCTTACAAAATCTTGTTCAAAGACAGATTTTGTTTGATATTTGGTGGGGGGATGGGGTGGACCTAAGATGCTTTTTATTCAAGTGGCTAAGTGGTTCACACTTACATAACTGGATATTATCTTTAATTATATCCATGCTATAAGGCATAAACTACCACACAGTCCTTTTAGGAAATATACAAATTATAAATAATTAAAGGAGAAGTGAGTTCAAATGCTTTGCCCTTATTTCAGCTTATGAGGCTTAGCTTATAGATATAATCTACAGTTCAACTTATTGATCTGAGGGACAAAATTCCACTCAGCCTCAAGGTTTACTTTGTCAGCTGAGGGATAATAAAATTTTGTCTTTCCATTCCTATTTCCGTCTTTTTACTCTTAATTATTTTCCAAGTATCCTTGCATTTTTTTAGAGCTCACTGTTAATACCTTTAATACTCTAGCTTAATATCCCAGCTTCAGAGTTTGTATCTGAGTTATGACAATGTCATTTCTTTCACACTGTAGTAGCTCTCCCCCAAGAAGAAAAATACAGAAGAAAACTTTATCCTTTTTAGATTTGTTCCTTGTTCTTTCAGTTAACTGATTTGTATGAAGGTTTTGTGTTGAGCAATGTCCAAACCAGTGAAATTTCTAGAATTCGTGTTAGCTCAAGGCTCAGGTAAGCAAGATTAAGTGTATCAAGTGTACCAATTCGAACCATTGGGATCATTATGGGGTTTGTAAAAGTCGGTCTTATCAGACCTCCTGTTATGGTTTGAATGGAAAAGCAAACTTAGCAAAGATTTCCCAGTGAGGTCCCCAAGGATGCCACAACCTTGGTGAATTAAGTGAATTCATTGCTACTCAGGGTCTGGTCCTGAGCCCTGCAAGCTTAGAAACCCAGTCAATCAGAACATCAATAGTAGATCCTGCTCTCCAGAAAGACTCACATTAATTGGATCCCCAGTTACTGATGTATAATAACCAGAATGGCAACTGATTAACTTACAATGAAACATAAAGCGAAGGACCGGACCAGATCTTCTTGCTTGTTCATTTGCTCCCCTGTAGACAAATCTACAAGGAAAGCCAGATTATTATCAGGAAGAGGCCTGATAGATGAGTCAAACCAGGGGAGCAGGTGAAAGATATTAATGCTGCTGCCAGCAAGCCATCCACCTCTGCTGGAGCCTGTCCCTGCCACTGTCACTCCTCTCTAGTCCCCAGGCTTATGTTGGAAACCTTAGCCAGTGTGCAAGTGACATTCTTTTCTCTGAACTCAGAGCTGAAATCAGCATCTTTCTTTCTTTTTTTATTTAATTCTGATTTTATATGTTGTTTACTTTAAGCAATGCATTCTTAGATTCAGAAGGAAAATAGCTTTTAGCAGACATATAATTGAAGTCATTGTGAATATCTAACAAGCTAAAACATGTTTTCTAAAAAGCACTGAGCCACAACATATGCTAAGGCCTCCCAGTACCATGGGATGGTATCCCAGTATTGTGGGATCCAAGTACCACAGTTGGGCCAGAAGCTCTGTGACCCACTAGAGCCTAGAGGAGACACAGAACTAACATTGCGGCTTAATAACTGGCTGTCACTCGTGTCTGTGGCGTGCCACATTCTTCTGACCCTCGCTTCCAGGGATCTATAACTTTTGATATGCTTGTTGTCACCTTGGACTAAATTTCTTCTAACCCTTGCTTCCCGTGTGTGCAACAAGTCTTTGTTGTCCAGCTTCCCGATAAGCCTGTTTCGTCCACCTGCCATTTTAGAATTTTACAAAACCCTTTGATGGCAGTAGTTTTTATTGAACATGTTTTACTGTTATCAAAGTAATAAAACTTATACTCAACTATATAATTACAATTTTCAACTGCTAAAAGAATAGTTCTTACTTATTTTAAAGCCTTAGCAATTTCAACTACAATTTTTCACAGGTTTAACATAATAAATGACAAACATAATAACAGGCTATTTATGAAACCTGACCTTTCCTGAAAGTGAGGGCTTTTAAATTTCTAATAAATAAGTAAATTAATTAATCTAATAAATCTGAAACATTAATGTTGAGACCTATCGGAGACAATTGCTGGTGGAAGGTGTAAGAGGCTGAGAGCTATTGCACAAGGCATACAATCGTAGAACAATATATCTTTTGTTTCATTACTTTGTCAATAATTTTACTATAGAGACCAAGATAAAAGCAGAATCTATATAATCCCATCTGAAAAACACTAAATGCTGCCCATGTACATCTGTGAGACATACTTTAAAATGATTATTATCAAATAACCAAATATATCCACTAGTTTATATTTTTGAATAAACTGCAGTTTTCAAAAGTATGTGAGAGGGCTTCCCTGGTGGCACAGTGGTTGAGAGTCCGCCTGCCGATGCAGGGGACGCGGGTTCGTGCCCCGGGCCGGGAAGATCCCACACGCCGCAGAGCGGCTGGGCCCGTGAGCCATGGCCGCTGAGCCTGCGCGTCCGGAGCCTGTGCTCCGCAACGGGAGAGGCCACAACAGTGAGAGGCCCGCGTACCGCAAAAAAAAAAAAAAAAAAAAGTATGTGAGGCCGTAATGATTTTATCATAAAATGACTTAAAATCCTGAAACTCAAAAGCGAAAGTAAGCATACCCCAATTCACCACTGTCCGTATCTGGAGCAGGTCATTTGTCTGATTTCGTGTTTGTGTGATTTAAGTGAAGAAAGAGTTGAGATTCAGGTGGAATTTGGAAAGAAAATCGCTCATCCCATTAGAAAGCAGCAGCTCTGTCAGGCTTCCTTCTGGGGCTCACATGCTTTCCTTGGATATGTGAATATCTTAAATAAAGTCACTTTCAGCTTTAACCTGAGAGGCATACGTCTCTGAAGCTGACATGTTAAATGGACTTGTTGCATTTAACAGATAACAACAGATAACTCCAAACACAGGGATACATCATTGAAACACAAAGAAGGGGGAAAAAATTGTGTTTTTAATTTTCTTCTTTCAGAAAGCACTCTCATTTTTTCTCTAACCAGGTCTGCAGACATATTTTGCAGTTGTGTGAATTTTTGTCCTTTTGAAGTGATCTTCCCATTACTCAAATTTAGAAACTTTGTTTGAAAATTTTAAAACATGAAATATTTCAAATCTCAGAAAACAATACAACAAACACCAAGAGAGCCCATCAATCAAATTGAGTAGATTTGCTGTATTGTTTCTGATCTCCAATTTTTTTTGAAGGAATAAGATATTTTTCATGTACAGTTAAGCCCCTCAGTATCAATGCTCCTTGGACCACAGACTGTAACTTGAATAACTAGGTTAAAACAGAAACATATTAAAAAGACATGTATTCACAGTCCAGCTTTTCTGTACCCTCAATATATTCTATTTTGGTACTTTTACAATATAAAACACTGCATGATGAAAAGGTTTACAGACTGTCACTGTTAAGCAAATTTGTACATTGATTGCCCAAATTAGTATTAACCAAGATGATATTTTCACATCAATCAAGTTATTTCCATTAGTTTAACTTTGAAATGATGTTTGTCTGTTTTTTTCCCATGGTGCCAGCGACAGCTCCGACACACAAATACACGTGGACACGTTTCTTGAGACAAATGTTCAGAAAGGTAAACAACTTTTGCTGAAGTTCTCGGTGTAACAAATTTATGATTTGCAAAAAACCTCCATGTTAAAAAAAGTTGCAAAACTCAGTGATCATTTCACCCAGGTCTATGGACATTTGGAAGTCAGCAATATGGAAGTGGTAATAAAAATGGTTTTTAATTTTTAAAAATATTAGTACATGTGATTCTTCTGGGTGAGAATCATTGTTTAGCATGTTCTAAAACAGTCACTGATATAAACTAAGCATTCAGTCACTGTTATCGATTATTACTATTAATAATAACATTATTAGGAGTAGTAATGCAAAAAACTGATAACAGAAATACATTTGGGCTCTTCCCCCTGTCTATTTTAAAGATTTCAAGTCTTAATTTAGAACACTTCTTTCCTTCTACTGAAGTCTAAAGCACTCAATTGAAGACTTCTGTTACAAAGACATGATTTTATATGTCAAAGAAGACTATTATTCAAAGTCTAATTACAGTTTGGATGAAGAATTGATGTCTTTAGGCAATTGGCATTTCTCTCTAAATGTCTGCACTATAAAGAAGAGGGCTGTTAACTCTTGACGGTAGCATCTGCTGTCTAAGGCTAGTCTAATAACGCGATCCTAGTTTCATTAATTTAGAAGCGACCCCATGAAGATGATTTGTGTGACCCAACGTAGATAAAACTTTCATCAGTCAGGGTTCCAAGAAGAAGTGGATGAGACCCTCCAGTGGGGCAATCTGAAGAGTAGAGTTAACCAAGGGGACCCCGCCCGGTTAGCAACTTCCCGAGCTTTTACCCCCGGGGCCTGAAGGGGGCGCGCGGAGGGAGCCGTTACAGACCCTGGAGACCCAGAGGGTCTAAGGGGGGGGCCGTCCTGTAGGACTGGAGAAGGCAGCAGGCCCTTGTGACCCTGCAGGGAGGGAGCTGGGGACCAGCAGGAACTCCAGTCTCCTCCTCTGATCTCCCTATTCCCACGGGCCAGACCCAACTGGAAGCCAGAGAGTGTGGGTACCACAGCCAGTGAAAAACGATGGAGAGTGGACCCGCAGGGCTGAAGGGAAAAGATCCAGTGCAGAGGTGCAGGCGATGAACACGGGACTACTGAGAAAGCTGTTCTCTTCCCCCCCACTCTTACCCCATGAAGCTGGACCTAGAGAAGTAAGATGGCTACTCCAAAGTTTAAGTTATCCGTACTTTGGGGGTTTGACTGCTACCTTATTTTTACTGACTCTGTTCTTGGGTAATTCTTAGGCCTTCAGTTCCTTTTATGGGCTCACAATTAATTTGAGTTTGTTCAATATCCCTAAAAAAATTAAGTAAATAAGAAAGGGATATTTAGGAACAGTGAGCCTACCTTTTTGCTGTTGTCAACAGTTTGGTTGTGATATTTTAGAATTTTTAATATGCAGCTTAAAAGGAGAAGGAAGAGAAAAAGATACAAAAAAGGGGATACAGGAAGGACAGCAGGGTCAGGAGGTAGAGAAGAAGAAAGAAAAGAATGAAAAAGAAAATTAAAGAAGCAGGTGGAAAAGGAGAAGGAAGGAGAAAGGAAGAGGAGAGGAGAAGTGAGAAGGCCAGGGGGTGGAAAGGGGGAAAGAATTAAAAATTTTAGCTATTATTGGAGGCCAGATTATTTTACCACAGAAAAGAGAGAAAAAACTCCCCAACTTCTTTGTATGTGTGCCAGTGTATAAATGGCCATTCTATACATAATTGCCTATAGTCTTACAAACAATTTTTTAAAACATACTCACTCCCACATTTTCACTTCTTGGACTCTGCTTCCTAGAAGAATGTGATACATGAAATCAGAATCCATTACATACTTTCGTACCTTAGGTAAGTGTGTAAGGAGCTATTTCCTCAATTCCTGCAGGATTAGGAAATTAGCCAAAACTACTGACTGCTAAGAATACCAAGATGATAAAGTTAACATTTCAGAGCTGATAAAGTTAAGGCTACGAGCCCCTTCCAAAACCCTGGCAGAGGACTTGGTAATGTGTTTACATGTCTCATGTTTATGTAAAATTTCTAAAAGAGATTCTTGTATCCCTTTTCTCTACAAGGAGCCCCGAAATTTGTCTGAGCTCCAGGTCCCACAAAACTTGGATCCGTCATGCAATAAGGGATTCAAGGAGACTGTCAAATCTGCTTTAGGAACTCTAAAGAAGAAAATTGTGCAAAATAGTTCTGGAAGCTCTTTACATGAAGTCCTGCCTGAATATAAGGGGTGGTTAGAAAGTTAGGGGGCTTCTCAGAGTCTCTTCCAGACCCTTGAGACTAGGACTATTTTTGGAAGGTCTTGCAATCAAAAAGCTTCTTTGTTATAAAGCAGTTGTTTAAAATATAGGCTTATATTATTATTTACCTCTAATACTCTTATTTCCCACATTTTGAAGATGGATAGATAGAGATGGACAGACAGACATAGATCTCTAAGACAGTTTCAAGTGCCCCCTCCTTTTCTATAATAAATCGTGCAGTGTTTCAGTCTTTAACATTTCACTATAAAACACCAACCAACACCAAGCCTATAATCCGTAAGGCTATATCAGGTACCACTGCATTATGTAAATGATAACATAATACCAGGACTACTATAATCCCAGATACCAATGCACAATGAGTGGATTATGATAAATAGTGTAAAAGGTTAAATAACTTTCATTTACTTGAATGCTAAACATGGTGTTATAAGCCAGTGAACTTAATATAACCACAATGACCCTCAAACAATACTCTCATTAGTTACACCTCAGGCTTAAAATAATTCACACAACTCTGGTTGGCCTGGTTTTCAAGATGAGGAAAGTAAAGCCTAAAGCAAGCTGAGTTCTAGACCAGGGATGACCAGTAAATGACATTAATCCAACTAGTCCTCTTTCCTGTCCTGGGGCAGACATCAGTAATCAATCATCAGCTCTTTCCCTACATTCCAGGTAGCCATTACCAATTGATCCGTGTGGACACACGAACTAAAACCTAGTGAATAAACCAGGTCTAGACTAAGGATACCTAGTGGTCAGGAGATAACAAGGAAGTAGGACTACCATCCCCTCACCACTCCCACCCACCCAAATCTGTCACTAGTGCTTCTTATGTTGATATCCCTTTTCATATGACTTCATTCTCATACTCTTCTGCAAGAAAAATAAGCCATTTATCCAGTTTATGACTAAAACCTCTCTCTTTCCTGGTGACACTGTGGGTGATGATGACTGAGAATCCTGTCTTCACGCTTGGCTCTCCCCATGACCTCACATGGTCGGTGCAAACGTCTCCACACGCTCCCCTGGGGCCCGTGCTCCAGGTGTGGACTCCTGCTTTCTCTGGTTCAACACACAGCTGGACAGCATCTGTCTAAACACAGAATCCCTCAGCCCACATCCCTGCATTGCTCATGTTCTGCCTCTTCTACCGTCTGCGGCTTGGGGTTTGGCAAACACCAGGGAAAGTGCTCTGGGCTCTACCTGTGATCTGAAGAGTATTAAACCATGGAAAAGGCAATGTTTCATAACAAGTGGGCCTTTCATCTTCTTGGAGGAGTCTTGCCTTTCATCACTTTCTGCTCCTGGAGCAACAGGCAAAGACACAGAGAAAGAGATATATGATTTTGAAGGGGGAACTAATGAAATAGTAGCGGTGGATGTGTAAGTCTGTCTTTTAGCTTAGAAAGTGCTTATGGAAAGTACTTGGCACTAAAAAATGGTGGGCGGGGAGTTGAGTTCCATCTTTCTCTAGTCCCCTCGAAGCTTGCCCCAGCACAGGGCCAAGGGGTCACCACCAGTGGGCTATCTGGAGGACACACTTTATAACACCGTAAGCTTTTCTTCACACCTAGCGGCAAGAATTTTGAGAAATACCTACTTGTTCCCATTTTAGTGGATTTAGGCTTACAAACAGATGAATATTCCTCCAGTGGTCTCTAATCAACTCAACTGACTAACTAACTCACTCAAAAGTAGGCAGTGAAAGTCCAGAGCCCCTGCCCTTCCCTTCCACCCCACCTCCATGCTAAGAGTAAACAAACACTGGACGTGTGTACGAAGCGTTAGGAATTTGGGTGAGGGATACTGACTGGGGGCAAAAGAATGGAGCGTCTTCCAGACAAACTCCCTTCTCAAAGATCTTGCTGACTCCCTCAGCATTTTTTCATCAATTTATTTATCATTTATTGCATCCTCTACTAAGGGCAGGTACAGGGCTAAGCACCAATTATTGCAAGATAAATTACAGCCTGAAGATTAGATGTAGACATTCTTATTTCTTAGGCACCTAGTATATATAGCAGGTCAGTACATATGTATCCCTTATTCAACCCTGTGATATAGGTACTACTATTCTCATCTTTTTACCAAATGATAAAACAGAGACTCAGGGAGGTTACACAGCTCGACCTGTGTCTCAAGATTCAAATGTGGCCCAAACGGATTTGAACCCAACCCTGTCCTTCTACCATACTGCCTCAACCTTCATAACTAAGTGAAAGAGACAAACAAATATGTACAATTACCTTCAAAGGGATTAATGCTATCATGCAGGTGTGTACATTGAAGCTATAAGAGAGCATGGTGGAGAGTAACATTCTCTTAGGGGCCTTCTGACCCTCACCTGGTCCTTATGAGGAGTGAAATGTGGGTGATCCCCACCATAGGAATCACAAGCATTGTTCAGTTCTCAAAGCAGCCACACCTGACCAGGTCAATGATCTGTGATACGGGTTCAGTCTTAGACAACTTCTACCCAAATATCACCTTGATTAGATGGCTCCTGTAAGAAACTTAAAAGGAATGCCATCTCAGGAAACTCATCTGCACAGAAAAGCAACAGTCACTCAAACAGAAATCCAGTCTGAGTAAGCATCACGGTATCACTTTTACAAAGGCCATGGGAGAAGCCAAAGTACCTCCTTTTGAAACTTAAAGAATATAGGTGATCAACGTTTGATTAGTTTGCCAGGACAGACATAAAAATAATATTTTAGAGTAAAGAATTGTATTGAATTTGGCAGTCTGCATTTTTGAAAATGCATCAACATAGTAAGAAAAGGGACTCATACAAATAAATGGGTAAAAAAATCATTTTACTATTGTAACTGGTATCATTATAAATGCTTAACTCAGGAAGGTCTCCTGATCACTTTGTTTTCTTTCCAGTATGTGGAGGAAAATGATAGCCAAGCACGTGTATCTCTGGGGACTAAGGTGGGACCTGTAGGCTGAGCACAGAACTGAAAATAAAGCGGTGTATTTCCGTGAAAGGACAGGCACAAGAAACCCATACCATTGCAAAATGAAAGCACCCGGTTCCAAAAGCTTTGCTTTTCCATGCCGTCATCACGAGGTAACAATTCCTCGCGCATTCTCCGTTCCACGTTCTCAGTTGGTACTTTTTGACTGGCAGTATTTATTTTCATTTTAGTACTTGAAAAACTAAAGGAGCATATGTCTGTCCTGTGGGCGAACAGAAGAGGGCATCAAAATGCAGTAGCTATAATTGGTCAGGCATTTGCCAGCGCTAGACAAGGGCGGAGACTGAGCTGACGTCCCAGCCTGTGGCTCACTCGCCCGGCCGAGCCTCAGCTCACTGGCTTCACCCACATTCTCAGTCCATTGATTCAGGGGCAGCTGTTTAGACACAGTTTTTCCCCACAGCAGGCACCACCCTGGGGCTCTTTCTAAATGGCTGGAGTGGCCAGCAGCAAAGCCACTGTCAGACCCCTCCTCTACTATGGAAAGAGCCCATGGTCACAGGCTGAAGTTGGGGGTTGAACGGAGGCGGTGTTTCTTTTTCCCAAGTGGAAAAACTGAATAACCTGTGTTTGTTGTTTGGCTATTTTAGGTACAGCAGAATGCTTACTGAGTTGATTTCACAACGTTCTGGACACGCTTACACAATAGAAGCATTTATGTGAAGACTGTCTTTTTCTTAACAAAAGGTTTTCCCCCTCCCTCTACATATTGATGCCTGACGGCTGGGGCTTTCTCATATTTCCTCAGCTGCGTGTCTCATCCCTACCCCGCCAGCCGGTTACACATGGGTCTTCCAAACCTTCCTGCTCAAAAATTTCCAGCCTCAAGACTCGTCTTTGAAGGGCCTCACTCAGAACATTCTCTAGCTCAGCCAGCTACGAGTCCACCTGACATTTTCTGGCTCTCAGACCGCCACCGGAAACCACAGCGAAGCACACTGACCCACAGGTGATGGGGACCAATCTGTACGCAGCTTCCCTTAGCAGCATGTCTCTCTTTCCCCCCATCCCCAATCTCCAGCAGGCAAGCACAGACTCCTCTGCTTCTACTGTGCAAAGGGGCCCGACGTGACAATATTTGATTGACCCCTTGCAACGTGGCCATCCGCTGTAGACACAGCTTGGCCGCAGGATTCGCCACCAGTGCAATTCTGCCATTTACTTCCTGGCCTTCGATCATTAGTGAGGGTCATGCCTGAAATATGCCTCGGATCTCTGCAAAAGAACCCAAAATTCACATTACCCTGGAACCTAAGGACGTAATTAATCAAGAATTGAATATCAGATAAAATTGAAACTGTAGAGAGACGTTATCATGGATGCTCTTTTTAGTAATCATGGCCTTACTATCACAGAAAGAGATTATTTCCTCCAAGAGCTATGTGAGTTGTGTCCTAGGATGGTAAATTGTACACTTTTTAGTGTTTAGCTGATGGTGTGTTCTAGTATCTTTGATTAAAAAACAGTGGAAGAGATGTCGCAGAATGTTACCTGCGTTGCTGCCAAACGAGGCATGTATGGAATTGCTAAGTCTTCAAAGAAAGTAGGAAAGGAAGATGTTTTGATCTTTACCAGGTGCCTGGCATTAGTCTGCAAGAGTGAGTACGGGCTTAAATTAGTTGGGAATGATCCATTCCTGGCTGCTCTCCACCTGTCTCACCCTATATCCGATCCAGTGTGGTCCCTTCCCTGCGTTTTCACTGCCACCATCTCATCCATCATTTTTCCTCCGGACTACTTCTACGGCCACCTACTGGTCTCCCCGCTTTAACTCCTGTCCGCCTCCCATCTGTTGTCCACGCGCAGCTTTTTAAGGCATGCATCCGATCACACCATATGCTCTGCCAGGTGCCCTCCGCTCTCACTCTCAAAGGACACCTGACTTCTCCTGAGTTTTCAGGTCTTAGCTTAAAGGTCTGCACCTTCTCTAAGTGCGTGCTCCCTGTTATTCTATCTCATTGCTCATTTGTTGGCTTTCCAGTTACTTGTCTGCCTGCCTCTATACGCTGTGACCTCCCCCGGGCAGAGAGCAGGCTTGTTTGTTCACCAATGGGTACCCCAAACCTAGCATGTTGATTGGTATGGACTAGGTACCCAATAAATGTGTGTTGGATGAATGACAAAGAAGAACTTGAATTGGGTGTTGATGGTAGGAAGGATCTGGCATTCAGAGGTTAAGATGTTGAAATTCATGTTGGTAAAAGGGCAAAGGTGAAGATGAAATAATAAAAGAGAAAAAGAGAAGTTGGAATGTGGCACGTGTGTGAGGGCATTGGGGGCAGCCCAATACCCAGAAGATCTGGGCAAGGAGCTGTGCTAGGCAGTCTGAGTAAAGTAGGCCAGGTGTGTTGGGCCTTGTTGTTGCCTGGGGTCCACCCTGTGGTCTGGTACTGTATATCTTACATGGGTGCCATCAACTTGGACCTCAGATAAGAAGCCAGAGTGACAAATCCCAGAGAGAATGCCACGATCAATTTTCAAAAGCACATATCCCGGGCTTCGCTGGTGGCCCAGTGGTTGAGAGTCCACCTGCCGATGCAGGGGACACGGGTTTGTGCCCCGGTCCGGGAGGATCCCACATGCCGTGGAGCGGCTGGGCCCATGAGCCATGGCCGCTGAGCCTGCGCGTCCGGAGCCTGTGCTCCACAGAGGGAGAGGCCGCGGAGGTGGGAGGCCCGTGTACCGCAAAAAAAAAAAAAAAAGCACATATCCCCAAGCGTGTACTATTATACATTTTGAGACATTTCATATCCAAATGATGATACTCTATACATTCAAAAGAAATGTGCCTTACACGCCTCACAGGGTTGTTCCATAAGGGATTTACAAAGAAGATCTGAAAGAAATTTCAAAAGCCCTTCAGAATGCAAGTATCTACACTCAGGAAATGACATGAAAAGAGTGGCTCCTGGCTACAGTGGTGATATATAACCCAGCCATTTACTAGAAGTATGGGCTTGGAGGTGAGAAGCAGCTAGGGACTGGAGATGTCATTGAGAATCAAGTTAATTCTCTACCTCTGTTGCTGACATGGAATTAAAACACCAGAGCAACAGAATACCTGGTCTCTTAAAAGTCTCTGGGGAGGAATAAATTACGGTGTTTACAGTAAATCTGATCTTTGTCACAGGATCTCCAGCCTTATTTCAACACAGTAATCCTATAGTAAAAAGGCCAGGGGGATGGGAGACAATCCTTGTATTCACAAGTGTTTCAGATCGCAGCCAAGTCTGTACTGATTTGATTAAAGTTATCTCACACCCAAGGGACTAGGTACAGATGTTGGTCAGCAAAGTGAGACTGGGGTGATGGTGTTGGGTTTCTTAGGCCAAAGGAAAGTACTTGACCCAGGAAAAGAAAAGCTAATGATAAAACCGTAGAGGAACAATCTCAGCCTTTATCCCTTTGATTTGAAAGGGCAGATATGGGACAGTAATGTTGGCTTAGTTCCCAAAATGTTTATTAAGCTCCAGAGGAGAACGGTATTGGAATTTTAAGTACAGTGTTGTATGAGTTGCTCACCTGTAGGAAATTGTGGACACCTCCAACAATACCTAAGTTATTTACTCCTTTCAGCTCACTGACTAATGGGTCACCATTCCACTCTAGCACGTTCTGACATGCGTGTGCCAATGAGCAGAACACAATAGAGAACATGCCCCAAAGATCAGGGGAGTCTGAGCCAGAGAGTTATGTGAAAAAATACTAAAAAACTAGAAGGCATTAAGGATTAGGCTTTAAGGTTCAAGATGTTGGATTCTTGCAGTGTTTCAGGGCCAGACAGGTGATCTGATATAAATAATCATGTTAAGAATGTACAGGGGGGCTTCCCTGGTGGCGCAGTGGTTGAGAGTCCGCCTGCCGATGCAGGGGACACGGGTTCGTGCCCCAGTGTGGGAGGATCCCACATGCCGCGGAGCGGCTGGGCCCGTGAGCCATGGCCACTGAGCCTGCGCGTCCGGAGCCTGTTGCTCCGCAACGGGAGAGGCCACAACAGTGAGAGGCCCGCGTACCGCAAAAAAAAAAAAAAAAAAAAAAAGAATGTACAGGGAAGGGCTTGGAATAGCATGGGGCAGAATGAGATGATCCTGGCCAAATAAGTCCTCTTCCTGAAGTTTGGATTCAATATCAAGGACTAGAATCCAGAGCATCATATTTGACCCCAGAGACAATCATTCTCAAAAGTGTCCAGTTTCCAAGCCGAGCATCTGCTGGGAGAATACTGCTTCTTCCCCCAACCTTTGAGGGTCAGGAAGCAGAATGGAGACACGGCCCCAGTTGTGTATCAACTGTGAGAGGGTCTGCTCATGGGCTGCAGATTATCACCTCCATTCACGCATCTCCTGTTCCATTTGTGACGCACAACAGACTTAACTATCTTTCCAGAGGCATACACGTCCGCCGGCTCCCACCCAAACACCGTTGCAAGTTCCCTCAAAAGTCCAGTAAACTAGCAACAGCTCCCTTCCCAAGAACTCTGGCTACAGCATATTAAAGGAATATTTTATTACTAAAAAGAACACTAGGGACTTCCCTGGTGGCGCAGTGGTTAAGAATCTGTCTGCCAATGCAGGGGACACGGGTTCGAGCCCTGGTCCAGGAAGATCCCACATGCCGCGGAGCAACTAAGCCCAAGCGCCACGACTACTGAGCCCATACACTGCAACTACTGAAGCCCGCGTGCCTAGAGCCCATGCTCTGCAGCAAGAGAAGCCCCCGCTCGATGCAACTGGAGAAAACCCAACACAGCCAAAAATAAAGAAATAAAATTTTTAAAAAAGAACATTAACAAATATTACATACCCTGAGGCTGGTACATTACAGTAGATTAAGGTCCCAGGACCCATTAAGTCCCCATAACAAGTATCATCTAATATCACTTAATCTCTTAGCAAATATTGCTGGCAGAAGTATTCGTTTCTCCCTGTATATGGCCAGTGATGATAGCTCTACTTGCAGAGCTACAGCTCTAGGAATATGGTATCAAAGCAGGGCGTCCCTTCACTAAATGATGAGCATCTGATGGGCAGAGGAGAGTACGTACAGTGGCTGCCTTTGCATATGGAGGGATTTGGGCAGGAACAGGGTCACTATCTTAAGACCTATTCCCTCCACCCTTGGAAACACGGGGCAAATGCTGCCCAAGGTGGGTTACAGGGTAGGTCAGCTCATCACACAGGCTTTTCTGATGAAGTTCCAAATATTGACTGTCTTGATCTTGGATCTTAGACCTCTCCAGTGCTGAGAGGAATGGTGATGTGAGCAGTAATCAGGAAAGTAACAGTTGGCTTAGGGCTGGTTATCAGTCAATACCAAGCTTGCTGTGTAGGAACCACGTATACTGTTTCCTTCCATGACATCTAATTTTAATTGCCTGCATGTCTTAATTTACCCCCATCAGGTCTTTTATTAACTTTGTGGATGGGACACAGGCCCTGGTTTTTAGGGAAAGCTTCCAAATTAACAATTTCTCAATTAATTGAATTGGGCTAGTGTCAACTCATAGACTGTAGGGTTCTCACCTTTATTCGTACAACACCTATTTATGTCAAACAAGCACAACAGACACACATTATCTTTTAAGAGACATTTCTGTTGGCTCCCACCCAAGCGCACTCAGAAATTTTCTTTCCACTCACAAACCTTTAAGTTACCTTTGCCCTTTGAATTACCATTTAATCTATTCTCTTCTCCAGTCTCTGTATCTGGCCATGTTGGTTTTGCCACCAATTTGGAAGCTTAACATGAAGGCTCTCTTCATATCCTGACCCCCAAAGCCACAGTTAGGACCTTCAAGTAATCATGTACAGTAACATAAAATAACATTTTAAAATAAATCTCACATCCAAAGCAGCACCCAGAGTATCTCCAATCAATGTGTCTCCTTTTTATGTCACACCTGTCACCTCTCTCTTGCTAGGGGTCTCCTCCAAACAATAGCCTCTTCCCCTGTTGGGGAGAACCTCAAAACTACTATCTCTCTAGTAGGCTAATTCTGATGTGAATCATCTACCTGATTACTGTTAAACTCAATATCCCAAGTTTCTCCCATTCTTACCCAATTTTTCTCTAATCTTACTCAGAACTCCACCTGAAGAGTATATGTGAAGGGACTGTCTATTCCTCTACTATCATCTTGGTAAGATGGACCTATGTGTTTCTTGAAATTTTATGTAAACAAAGAGTACTACATGCAAAACCATTTGAAGAAAAGCAGTACATCATATGATACAGTGGTTTCTTTTTTTTAGACACGGGAAATATTTATTACATAAAAGAGCAGAAAACAAAATGGTATGCATATATTAGCCAATTACATAAAAACACATACATGGAGTCAAGGGCTAATAAGCTATATGAAAAATGAGAATAAATTTTATGGTTATGACATCATAGACATTTTCTTTTCAAAATATTTTTACAGTTGTACGTTAATTTTTTTTCAAAAATAAGTCATGTGAAAACCAAGAAGAAAAATTTTAAATCACTCTTAAAATATTCCTTTTTTTTTTATGAGGGATCATTTTTTTTTAACATCTTTATTGGAGTAAAATTGCTTTACAATGTTGTGTTAGTTTCTGCCTTATACCAAAGTGAATCAGCTATGTGCATACATATATCCTCATATCTCCTCCCTCTTGTGTCTCCCGCCCACCCTCACTATGCCACCCCTCCAGGTGGTCACAAAGCACCGAGCTGATCTCTGTGATATGCGGCTGCTTCCCACTAGCTATCTATTTTACGTTTGGTAGTGTATATATGTCAGTGCCACTCTCTCACTTCGTCTCAGCTTACCCTTCCGCCTCCCTGTGTCCTCAAGTGCATTCTCTACATCTGCGTCTTTATTCCTATCCTGCCCTTAGGTTCATCAGAACCTTTTTTTTTTTTTTAGATTCCATATATATGTGTTAGCATACAGTACTTGTTTTTCTCTTTCTGACTTACTTCACTCTGTATGACAGACTCTAGGTCCATCCACCTCACTACAAATAACTCAATTTCGTTTCCGTTTTATGGCTGAGTAATATTCCACTGTATACATGCGCCACATCTTCTTTATCCATTCATCTGTCGATGGACAGGTAGGTTGCTTCCATGTCCTGGCTATGATACAGTGGTTTCTAAACCTAATTGATAATAAATCACTTGTGACGTTTTTAAAACTGGAGGTTCTTGGCTTTTATCCCACAAAATTCTAGTCAAGTAGGTCCAAGATGGGGTCACGGAATCTGTATTCTTACAACACCCCCCTGCCCGGCCTGCAAATAATTCTGACTACCAGCTGGGCTTGGGATCCAACCCAAGGTATTATTACCTTTCTAGAATAATCACTATGACTTTCTGGGGTTTGTTGTTTTGCTTTTTTAAACTTTCTATTTTGAGATAATCATAGATTGGCTTGCAGTTGTAAGAAACACAAAGAGATTCTACATACCCTTTACCTAGTTTTCTAGTTTCCTTCAATAATAACCTAGTTTCCTTCAATAATAATATCTTGCAAAACCATAGGACAATATCAGAAGCAGGATATTAGCTTTGATACAATCCACCTATCTTGTTCAAATTTTCCCAGTTTTATTTATATTCATTTGTGTTTGTGTGTGTGTATTTAGTTCCATGCAATTTTACCTATGTGTAGACGGTGCCTGTACCACCACACTCAAGGTACAAAGCAGTCAAGACACACCCCCTGTGTTGCCCTTTTAGAGCCACACCTACCCTCTCCCCCTCCCCCTGGCAACCACTAATCTGTTCTTCAGTTCTATGATTTTTTTTCATTTAAATAATGTTATAGAAATCAAATCAAGCAGTATATGTAATAGGCTGAAAAATGGTCTCCCAAAGATGTTCACATCCTAATTCCTTGAACCTGTGAGTACATTAGCCTACATAGTGAAAGACACTTTATAGATGTCATCATGTTTAGCATCTTCAGAGAGGGAGGCTTTCCTGGATTATCTGAATGAATCCAAAAAGTTCTGATTAGAGGGAGGCAAGAGATCAGAGATATAGTAGTAGGAGATGTGATGGAGACAGAGGTTGGGGGGATACAAGGAAAGGGCCACAAGCCAAGGGGTGTAGATATCCTCTAGAAGCTGAAAAAGTCAAGGAAGTGGATTTTCCCTTAGAGTTTCCACAAGGCACAAACCCTGTCAACACCCTGACTTCTTAAAGCTTTAGAGATCGATTTCAGAGTCCTAACTTCCAGAGCTGTAAGATTAAAAGTTTGTGTTTAAGCCACTAAGGTCGTGGTAATTTGTTGCAGGAGCAACATAAAAGTAATACAGTATGTAACCTTTTGGGATACTGGCTTTTTCTACCTCAGGGTAATTCCACTGAGATTTATCCAAGTTGTTGTGTGAATCAATGTGGTCTGTTCCTTTTTATCGCTGAGTAGTGGTCCATGATGTTGATGTACCGTTTGTTTATCCATTCACCTACTGAAGAACACTTGGGTTGTTTCCACTTTGGGGCTATTACAAATAAAGCTGCTATAAACATGTATGGGTTTTAGTATGAAAATAAATTACATTTCTCTGAGATAAAGGACAAAGACTGCAATTGTTGGCTCAAATGGTAATTATTTCATTTTATAAGAAACTGCCGAAATATTTTTCATTTTAAATGGTACTGTATGTTCCATTTTAAATTCCCATCAGTAATGTATAAATGATTCAGCTTCATCTCCATCATTTGGTGCTATCACTGTTTTGGTTTTTTTTTTAATTTCAGCCATTCTGATAGGTATGTAGTGATATCTCATTTAGGCTCTAATTTTCATTTCCCTAATAGTGATTGATGATGAGCATCTTTACATACATGTACTTGCCTGTAAATCTCTTCTGGTGAAGTGTCTGTTCTCGTCTTTTGAATGTTTCCTAACTGAATTATTTGTTTTTTCACCATTGAGTTTTAAGAGTACTTTATATAGTTTAGATATTAGTCCTTTGTCAATATGTGGTTTGCAAATATTCTTTCTTAGTCTGTACCTTGTATTTTCATCTTAACAGAGTCTCTTGCAGAGTCAAACTTTTAAATTTTGATGAAGTCCATTTTATCAGTTTATCCTTTTGGCAACAAGTCTAAGAACTCTTTGCCTAGTTTTAGATTCTGAAGATTTTTCTCCTAAGTTTTTTTCTAAAAGTTTTTAAATTTTACACTTTATTTTTCAGTTAGCGATCCATTTGGAATAATTTTTGTATAATGTTCAATTTTTTTAACCTATAGATGTTCAATCATTCCAGCAACATTTGTTGATAAGGCTATCCTACATTGAACTGCTTTTCCACTTTCCTCAAAAAAATCAAAGGAGCACATCTGTGTGGGTCTATATCTGGTTCTCTACTCTGTTCTGTGATGTACTGAATATATGTCTATCCGTCTGTTAATACCATATTGTCTTGATTCCTAGAGCTCCACAGTGAGCCTTAATAGTAGGTAGATTCCTCTCTATCCTTCTTTGTCAAGATGATTTTAGCTATTCTAGGATTTGCACCATAAATTTAGAAAAAGGTTGTTTATGTCTACAAAAAACTTTGCTGGTATTTTGATAGGAATTACATTAAACCTATAGATTGATTTAGGAAGAATTGATATCTTTACTATATTAAATTTTCCCATCAGTGAACACGGTATACCTTTCCATTTATTTAGGTGTTTTTTGATTTCTTTTATCAGCATTTTATAACTTTCAGTATACAGATCTTATACATGTTTTGTTTAATTTATACATATTTTATTTTGGGGGCGGATTTTCTACACAGACAATCATGTCATATGTAAGAAGGAATGTGTAATGATTTTTTGAGCCAATCAGAAAATCCTAATAGAAAACATAAAGGATTCTGGACTAAAGAGTGCTGCCACATCATGGTTTTGAAAGACAAGTGATTGCTCTATGGAAGCAGAAAGGCAGGAGTTTTTTAAAAAGAGTACTTGTCTCTATTCAAATACACAGAAAAAACTGTCAGTCCCACCATACCAGATTTCCTCCGTGTTGAGCCGGTAACTATGTCACAAGATAAAAAGCACATTGCCTTTGATTCCTGTAATTGAAACTGGCCCTATCAAGTATGACTTACGCTGTCCTCTGCTTTGTAGATGAGAAAATATGGGCCAACTGTGAAACTGACCTTTCACTCTGCCTGGGCTTGTGACTTCTCCACTTTTAGAAGCATCTTCTTACCATCACAAGGGTCCCAGAGTATCAGAAGCTGTGCTCATCTAAGTAGGAGACAGACCTGGTCTCTTGGGCTCTGGGGGGTGACAGCAGAGAGCCTGAGTGTGTCCCCAGAGTCATGTCAAAAACAGAAACAAAACTTCTGACATTTAGTTTGCCAATGTAACCACCAGCCTGCGTTTCCTCGTTTTCATTTCCACTCTGTCCTTCACATAATTACATCAATGCTTCACTGTGTTTATGATACATGGTGTGGATTAAAGAGCTGAAGGTAAAATGTTCTGCCTGGGAAGGCAATTACTTTGAACAACTGTTTCAGTGGGATTGAAAGGTGATCTTAAGCACATTAAATCCAGGTTCATATATTAATAAGGCTACAGGGCTATCTCCCAAAACCCAAGGGCAGGGATGCCACAAGTCCCCAGGAAGTGATTGGAACTAGGGTTTGGAAATCTGTCAGGACTCCCTCTGAATCTCTTCTCCCAAAGCCTTACTTCAGATCTCTCTCTCTCTCTCTCTCCCTCCACGGCCCCGTCCCCTGTCCCAACCCCCCACCTCCCTCCCCCGTCTCTCTCTCTCTCTCTCAGTCTCTGTGTTCTTCTGCTCTGGAATCCATGTGACGAGAACCATGGTCCCAGAAATCTACCCATCACAGGCCTATCCACTGGAGAAGACTGCATCTCCCTCTGCCTGTGACTCCCAGGGAAAGGACTCTGATTGGTTGTTTGGTTGTGGGGGGGGGGTCTACACTAAGACCAAAAGTTGAGGCCAGGAGAGTGGGAAATTATTGTATGAAAAGACTCTGAAGAATTATTAAAGGGTAAGTTGGGGAAAAAATTCAATAAGGTCTGCACAGAAAAAAAATTAGATACTAATACTTCTTTCCATCATAAACTTGGAAATAGAAATCCCCTAACTCTCTATTAAGTCAGTTTGTTTATGAGGCATCTAGGTTGAGTTTTACCATGCTGTCAAATCTTTCACACCTTGACTCACAACCCAACAGACTGGTCACAGTTTTATTTCTACGCTAAAATTGCAATACTTGAAAAATAAGAATATTAAGATTTTAAGCAACTTGGCTCAGAAAGTAAAGACAGATTTAGTGATGTAATAAAACCCTGGCACGAAAGAGGAGTGAAAGACATTAAAAATTATCATAAACCAAGGGTTTTAAATCTTCTTTTCCAGACTGTGTGACCTAATATAAATCCTTTAACCTTTCTGCTTATTTATTTCTTAATTTACAAAATAGAAAAAATAACAGCTATCTGGTTTATCTTCTAGTATTTTTTGTAAGTATCAAATGAGTTAGCATATATTAAAAATGCTTTATAAACCACAGAGCACTATAAAACCATGATACTGTAATCATGCTTGTCTTGGGATTCATGTTACTGAAAATAAAAATAGTAATCCTATAAAACATCTTGTCTTTATTTACTTTAACACAAGGAGAAGTAAATTATATAAATGCTCATAATTATTTTTATAAGACCCGTTTCAGGCTATTTGGGGCAGAAAATATTGTCATGACTTTGTTGGAGGCAAAAATGAGGACCAAATAAAATTACTTGTCAAATAAATAGTCATGGAACAAGACGTTTTGGCTAGAATATGATATTTAAAAAAACAGCATCAAAACCTTGGTCCAGGTCATCATCCTGTTTACATTACAGGAGAAAGGTGTTCCTTTGTAACAAAAATTCCCAGGAAATGACCTCTGAGCCAATGCTTCTAGAAGGTGGAAACACGGAGTTGAACAGTAGCTCCCTGAATTTCTAGCCGACCTTGCTCTGTTTTCTCCTAACAAATGGAAAGCACCACTATCCTTGGTAGTTTGGGCCCTTCTTATGCTTATTCCAGGGTCCCTCCAGCTCTCCAGGCCTCTGGGAACTATGCAAAAGACTGCTCCTCCCAGGATGTAATTTCCTGCTCAGTAGTCAAAAATGCTCCCTTGGGTACATTCAAGTTTCTCCCAATTGGTGCAAAGATTCCCGAGATGCAAGAAACAACAAGGTACTTCCCTCAGGCCTAAATTTTAGGGAGTGAGGCATTTGATTTCTGCAGGAAAAGTACCCATTAGAAAAGAGAATGTTTTTGCCCATATTCTCTTTTAAAAGACGAGCAGAATCATATGACACTTTTATAAATACCCCTGCAAAGAGACCAAAAAAATCTGCTATTCTAACACACCTCAAACGTGTGAGTCAAGCTTCAACAACCTGCCATGGATAATATGGCTGAAACTGACAAAGGATTTTCCTTCCTGTGCACTGACTCCACCATGCTTGTCCTCAATCATAATGAGTGCCCCTTGTTTGTTTTCCTTCTCTTTAATAACTGAAATAGCTCTGAGAAGGTCTGAAACTGGAAAAACCAAGAGCCATTTCATGGCAATGGTATCATTAAAAGCACCTGTTGTTCTTTATTAGGGTGCATCCTACAACGAAAATGCCCAAAGAATCAGCCTGTGTTCATCTATTGTCAACACAGGTATCCCAGATTTATTCTGCTGGGTCAGGTTAATTGGAACACTATTGAAAAATACAGGTTTCCAATGAGGAGGGATTGAAAGTCTAGATAAATCACTCCAAATAATATATGTCTTTTTCCTATGAAGACCATGAACAATTTGTGTGCCGTCTGATTTCCAAGGACGGAGGGTTTTCTGTATTAAACTGAAATCTAAAGTAAGGTACATTGATTTACAGGAAATTGTTCCTTTATACACAAATTCATCATTTACAAATACTATTTCAGGGGCCAGATTGAAGGCAGGCTTACGTTTTTCAAGCCAACTGTGTCATCAACTGTGTCTGTGTCTGTTTATAAACAGTTCTTCCCAAATTGAGGATCCAAGCTTCACAAAAATATTTGTTTTAAATCATTTCAAATAAGCAGCACAAATTTGAGTCTTAGGGCTCACTTCCAGAGAAAGCTGTGTTCACACGTATTTCATAGAAAAAGAGAAGGGTGGACGGGGGTGGTTAGGGCATAAAAGGAGGAACCAGTTAGGAGGTTAGTGCCATTTTCCTGGGAAATGGTGTTGGCTCAAACTAAAAACGCATGATGTGTGTCCCCATCTCCTTTGATGTGAGAACTTTGAAAATCTCCCAGAATTTTCCATTTGCCACTCTGAGCTCACAGACAGACCTTTTATTGCCTAGTATATTTATTTGCAGATCTTAAAATGTCCATATGTCATGGAAGACATGAGTCCTTGATGACAAGTACTAAGACGTGTCCAAAACCTACTTTTCCAGGGCCCAGTGCCTGCGGTCTTGATTTAAGGGAAATAAACAGTGAGCACAGCCAGTGGCTTGGACAGGGCTCCCTCCTTTCAGTTTCATCTGAGATAAGATTGCAATCGAGTCAGGACATTCTCCATTTCTAATTCTCCTAATCCAAAGCCTTTCTTCTTTTGGTTAGGAAATTTTTCTTCTTTTTGGAAAAACGCTGGAAGAAGGAAATTGTGTTGAGAACACCAAGAGGTGGGAGGATTTGCCCATCTTCCAGGGATGTGTCCACCTGCTGTGCCTATTGAGGAAGGTGGTATTATCAGTGTAGAGAAGACACAGTGGCAGGAAGTGGTGGGCGGGGAACCTATTTTACATCTGCTGTGTCTTTCCTCTTGAGTTTCAAAGAAAAATATTCAGTATCCAAAGCATGTGTGGTTCTAACAAGCCTGATGCCTTCCTGGAAGCCACAAACTATTCAAGTATGATGCAGAAACACCACAGTTTTGAAATTCCGTGGAAGACGCCTGTGGTAGGGAAGGCATTTCCTGATACTTGACCAGGACACTGGTGACTTAGATTTCATTTGCCTTTGCCTTGGCTAGCTAATCATATGCTGAAATGAAAAGAAAGAGGGCATCGATCATCAGCCTTGATTCTGAAAGCTTATTTTTCATTCATAGTGCCTTGAAAATAAGGTTTGATCTGGGTTGGTTTCCAAAGCAATACTTTATTATGCTTTGCTCCCCTGTGCCCTACCTCAGCATTTTGGAATTCAGGTTCTATCATAGGCAGAGGAAGGCAGCACCGGTCCCTTTACTTTGTTTAGAATACAAAGAACCCTCCCTCTAACCCCGTCCCCCATAGTCCACAGGTGACTCTACCAGAGAGAAGGAAAGAACAAGGGAGGCCTGTGCCCCTCACCCATCCTGCCAGCTCTCCCCAAATACAACCATCCAGCCTCTATGCCAAGGGCTTCAGCAGCAGAGAGGAAACATCTGCTTTGTTCTGCTTTCTACTGCAGACGAATTGGATGGTTCTGATTCATGACTCATTGTGTTTTACTTGGTCCTCCCCAGAATCTGATCCTATGTATTCTAGGACCAAGTGTAAAGCTGCTCATTAAGATTGTGCTTGCAAGAAGCAACCAGGTAACCATTTGGGCTTAACTGCCTGTGTAATTCCAACGATCCATTTGGTTGTGGAGAGATGAGAGAAGGCTTTTTATGTTTGTTTTAGTTTTTGTTTTTTTACTCTAAATTAACTAGGGTTTTTTTGTTTTTTGTTTTGGTGCAGGGGAGGGTGTGGGGGTTTTTTAACTGATTTTTTAAAACTGTATTTCATATATTCCACTCCCTTTACCCTTCTTGCTTCTCTTCCTTCTTTCTGACTATGTCATGCTCCTTCTGTTTATAGACCAATGTTAATTTCTCTTTTGCATCTCTTCAATTTTCACTGCCACCCACAGTCATAGATGTGTCCTGATCTTATAAATGTTGCAGTTTATAAACCTACTGCCCTCTCCGGAGGTTCTCAGTGCACACTTGACACTGATCACATTGATGTATCACACCCCGAGGGACATCATGCCCCATGGGCTTTTCTTTCACAGTTTTCAGTTTTCTTTCTTATGTATTTTTTTCATTCTTTCTTTTGCGGGGGACACCATAGGTTTGGGTTTTGCATTCTTTCATTTCAAGCCTCATGTGCTTTAATTCTCCAGCTAACTGGTGTTAACTGTGGCCCAGAATGTCCTCAGATTGTTCCATTTGTCCCTTGCAAACCTTTTTTATACATTACGCTATGAAGACACCCTAGGAGGTAAATTCGCTTCTATTTCCTTCATTTCACACATGGGGAGGCTGAAAGCGGAGAGAGATTGAGTCTAGAGCACCAAACTAGAGGTAAGCAGTGATTCAAACTCCCAGCCCGTGCTTCCGGCTGTTCTCACCCAAGGGAGTCTGCTGTCTTCGTCCAAGCCCTCCATCGAGTCCCAGTGACTAGCCTTCCCTTTGTAGACCAGATTCTTCCACCTTTCACATCAGAAGATGCTTTATTCCAAAGCCCTGGGCACCCGTACCTCTCCTTCAATGTACACTGTAATGCTGGGACCACATTTGGGTCCAGATAAAATTATTCTTTCATTGGTCTTGGGTGGTTACTGTTTCATGATCCCTGACCTCCTTCCTCCCACCCCAGATCCCCAGGAGCCAAGAAAGAACATGATCACTTCTGCCGGCTATTCCTTTATTTAACCTTCGTGCCAATCAAACGCTTACCATCCATTTCAGGTCATGACAGAAGATCTTAACTGTGGCGATTAGCCACAGCTCATCAACAGCTACAAGAACCCACTGGAATTTTTCTCAGAAATCAGTGCCCTCACCTGTGATGTGCTGATTGAGATAATGAGCTGCGAGATGAAAATTAAGGAATAATAGAATGGATATCTTTTTTCTTTTTCCCCTCTCACTAAGTAGCCAAAGGAAAGCAAAGGGAAAAGGAGACGGGGGAGGAAGTTAGGAACTAAAGTTTATTTTCTACCACATTCCTCATTTATTTTTTTCCCACCTGAATCTGGTTAAGTCCACCTCTGTACGAGGCTTTTGCAAATTTCTACCAGTTGTGGCTTTCAGGCTGAAGAAGAATATCTTTGGAAGAACGTAACTTGAATTTGTCTTTGGCTGCTTGAGTCTTAAAAGCTACGGTGCCAACAGCTTTTCTCCAAATCTCTTTCCTTTCACTCCTCCTTTTCCAAAGGATCAACTTCAATATTGGCTTCTGTTTGGCTCCAGTACCTTGTATTAGATGTCTGAGCTTTAGTCACTGGCACGCAGACACAGCCCACAGTGCCCATTTGCCATTGTCCCCCTGGAATTCCAGAGGCATCTGAGCCCTGTCCCCCCAGGGCTCTCCACCAGGGGACCCAGTGTATTGAAGCAAATTCCCACATTGCCACATCCCGGCCCAGCCCCCATCCTCCACTCCCAAAGCAGGATGGAGTGAGGGTGAGAGACAAAGCCTGTCCTGGAGATTTTGGTCTCTGAAGGAAGAGCCCATCTCTTAGGGAGAGCAACAGAAGTGGAAATCTTCCTCTTTTTTGCTTTCTCAGTCACACAATGAACCTCAGTTACAAGACCGTAGGGTTGCAATGGAGGCTTCGGGAGATGGTGTGTGGGCATATTGTGGACGAGTAGTGCGTGCATGCGTGTGTGGGGGTGAGGTGGATGCTAGTGAAGAAGAAAGAATTTCTGGTAAATATCTCCAAAAAAGTTCTTTTTCAATTTCAGATTGCTCACATTCAAGACATTTTAAATACAGAGATGACAACACTTCCCCTAATCTTCATTGACCCTGTGGCTTATATACTGAATTGTCTTTCATCTTAACGGGTAACTTTATGTATAGTCTACATTAAACTTTTATGGTGTTTATTGCACAAATAATTACACCACTCACCCCCGCCAATAGAAAATGCATTTTCATATACGTACATACATCAACAGCTCGAAATGATATAGATATGTATGTATATGTAATCATCAACAGCTTGAAACCAATTAAAAGTGAGGCATAAACTGATTAAATTTCACATCAAAAACCTTGCTTCCCAAATTCATTAAAAAATATGTATATATAGTAAAATACATACATATGTATGTGCGTGTGTATGTGTGTGTGAAGAGAGAGACAGAGAAAACATTAATATTTGCATGCATGTTTCTCCTTTTCTATCTAGTTCTCTGTCATTTTCTTCTTTCTTTGCCACTGACCTTCTCTGACCCAGGGAAAGACTCCACTGAAGAGACAAGGCGGTTGAGCTGTGAGGAGAAAGCCCCAGCTCAGTCCCAGTGGCCGCGCCTACCGCTCTACCCCCAACAAAGCACATGACCCGAGCACATCTCCTTAAGGCCCTGTGCCTCACTTCTATTAAAAAAAGAGCCTTATACAACTGGGTGGTGGGGAGATAATGGCAGATCACCCATGGCGTTGCAAACCCTCTCTATTGAGATCCACAGTTCCATCTTCCCTAAGGTCTTTAACATTTTAGTGTCTCTGAATTTACAGCTCATTTTACAATGGATGATGACTCATATTGAACAGCAGCCTCTTTTCTTTCTTAATGTACATGAAACAGTAGTGTTTCCTACCATGGAGGATGGCTAAATTTAATAAAATACAGTTCGGGTTAAAAGTATTTTGCAGGTTTATGCTATTATCCAAAATTCACGTGTTTTCTTGTAAATACAAGATGAACCATGGAATTAATCTCCCTGGCCCATTCTGAACAAGTAAGAGCATTCCCTGAGTGACAAAGTACCCAGCTGAACTAGAGGGAGGGACTAGATAAGTAGAAGGAAAAGTGTCTCTCAAACAATGTCATGCTTAGAAGAGGCCCTCACTTGGTTTCATGGTCTGCTGTCACTGTCCTGAAATTCTTAATGTTTTGAATAAGAGGCCCTGCGTGTTCATTTGACACTGGCCTAGAAAAATTATGTAGCCTGTCCTGATGGGAAGTGTATTTGGTTAAAAAAATTAAAACCTAGTCCATTCTTCTCACATTCACCTTCTGGCTGCCGGCAAGAGAGACTTTCAATTTCTTAAAAAGAGTTCTGAACTTTGTAAGTACTTGAATCAGAGCATCTTCAAGCACATGGGGCTCTGTTTTCAGTCGGTATCATCTCCAGCTCACTTGGAGAGCAGCGACATACTGACCTCAGGATTTTGAAGGTTAGGAAAGGAGAAAATACTTCAAACCAAAACCTTTATCTTTTAAAATAAAAATCCTGCGGACTTCCCTGGCGGTCCAGTGGTTAAAACTCTGTGCTTCCAATGCAGGGGGCGTGGGTTCAATCCCTGGTTGGGGAACTAAGATCCCACATGCCGCAGGGCATGGCCAAAAAATAAAAAAATAAAATAAATAAAAATCCTTAAGAAAAGCACTTAAATTGTTACAATTTGAGGGAGAAATCTCCCTTAAACTTCAGAATACCTTTTCATACACCCGTGTTATATACGGCATCTCATAAAGTTTCTTTTTAAAACAGAACAGTATTAAAAATAGAGGTAGTATAAGAATCTATTCTGGTTATTTTTTTTATCTCCAGACAATATCTACACATTTTGTTTTATTGGGGACCAATATGGTCCAAGCACATGGACAAATTTCTCTGCTAAAACCAAAGTGCATAAGGGAATTAAAGCTTTGAAATTTGTCGTCTAGGGTCAAATTTGACCCAGCAACAAGTTGTGAATATGATTCTATGAAATACACGCCATAAATTCAGAATTTCTGGCTGATCTGAGTAAGAACGTTGACGAGATGAAATGAACAGACTCACTCAGAATAACATGTTGGGTCTGTAAAACTGTCATAAGCCTATAGAGATTTTGCCCAAGGAGAAGACTAAATCTTGTCACTTCTCAAGCATGTTTCAAAATCTAGTATTTCTAATGGCTTCACAGGGTGACTGGCCTGCCTGAAAGCTTTAGGAAGCAAGAAGACACGTAAAGCCTCTGGTAAAAGTCTCTGTTGCTACTGGAGCAACAAAAATTCAAACTAATGAACAAAACAAAGACAACAGTGTTAAAAATAAAAGGCAAAATTTAAAAAGGTCGTGCAAAGGCCACCAAAAATACCCAAACCCAGACATTTCTTTTATTCATGGCCCACTGCGGACAAGAACCAAAGGACACCCTTTATTACGATTAACCCCTGGGGCCCAAACCACAATGTAAAACTGAAATGAATTAGGCTGGATTTGGAAGATTTCCAAAAACAGACTCAACGATGTCTACCTTTATATCAACAATCTAGCACAATCCACATAACATTAAGAGCTTAAATTCAGTGTTTTCAATATATTATATAAACAACGCAAAAGGTAGAGGGCAAGGTGCGGGATAAAGAGGAATTTAAAATCAGGGTTCTTGGGTTCTGGTTCTTCAGGAATTTCACATTGGGTCTTTGGATGGTTCGTCTCTTATCCTCACTGGGAGTCATCTCGTGATACTTGAGACTCTTCCTTCCGCCAGAGCCATATTTCTTATGGGTGTTCCCTTTCTATAACTACATCAACCTCTAAGATTGTAGAGGTCTGCTTTAGGGGTCCAAAGTCTAGGGTACATATCTGAGTCCTTCAGTGTATTCTTCTCCAGGACAAATATAAAGAGGACATAGTCACCTTCTTCCAAAATGTCTAATGTTATATATCACCGAGCTCCTTACTTTTCTGAGTTAGAATTTAATCTAGCATCACCATTCCTCATCTTGCTTTCTCTGTTTCCTCTTAGATCTAGCAATCTCCCCAAAATGCATCATCGTACCTTGAACCTTATGGAGGGAACCGCCACCTCCATTCCTTTTACTTTTTATGAAGGTTCTGGAAGAACTGGGGTATGGAGAAGAAGGACAAGAGAAAAATAGAGGGAACAAGACTCCTGGAAACAGGTCCATTAAAAAAAAAGAGTTGCCTTTATAAAGTGGTCACTACTGTTATATAAAAAAATTCATCATTAAAAAGATTGTAGGGGACTTCCCTGGTAACGCAGCGGTTAAGAATCCGCCGGCCAATGCAGGGAACACGGGTTCAAGCCCTGGTCCGGGAAGATTCCACACGCCGCGGAGCAACTGAGCCCGGGCACCACAACTACTGAGCCCGCGTGCAACAACTACTGAAGCCCGCGGGCCTAGAGCCCGTGCTCCGCAACAAGGGAAGCCACCGCAATGAGAAGCCCACGCGCTGCAATGAAGAGTAGCCTCCGCTCGCCGCACCTAGAGAAGAGCCCGCGCACGGCAACGAAAACCCAACGTGGACGAAAAGTAAATAATTAATTATTAAAAGTGTAATACATATTAGGGGCCATATAACTGTAGAACTTTTAACACTTTCCGTTTTAAGGCAAGAGGAAAATAATGTTTGAGAGCCAAAAATTTAGAAAAATTGGTCTTAATGAATAAGTGCCCCAAACCATATTGTATTTCAGCAGTTCTCTGCCAGGAGCGATACTGCTCTGCACCCTTACCCCAGTGGGCGTTTGGTAATGTCTGGAGACATTTTTGGTTGTCACAGCTAAGGGGGCGCTACTGACATCTGGTGGGTGCTAGCCGGGGACGCTGCTAAATCTTGTTTAATGCACAGGGCAGCCCCCATGACTAAGAATGATGTGGCCCCAAATGTCAGCACTGCCAAGGTTGAGAAACCCTGCTCTATGTTCCTGACAGACGAGCAACAGAAAGAGGAGGAGCTGACTCATTAGGAATGGGCGTCACAGTCCTTAAAACGGGTGGTTTCAACTCCAGAGGAGTTGGCTGCTCGGGGCTGGACTTACGGACACAGACGTCCAGAGCCCAGTCTGCCTGAGCCTCTCTCCTTCACTCTTTGTCTCCCTAACTACACGAGTTTCTAGAGCCTCCATCTTCCCCATCAATAGGACACACTCTGCCCCCTGTCTACGACTTTGGCTCAAAGAGTGTCAAGAGGCAGACACTCTGATCATAAACACCTGGGAGCAGATTCTAAAACCGTTCCAAGTAGAATCTGAAACAAGACAAAGTCCTTTGTTGGTTTCATTTCACATGAAAATTAGAGTTTGAGGCGGTTGAGTTTATACCACTGATTTGTAAAAACTTTCAACAAGAATGCTGCCTTCCTCACTTTAACTTTTAACAATCACCCCCGCAGTGTTTTGGTTCTTTTGTACACATTTACTACCATCATACTTCTGCTTCTGTTTCTTTCTCCGATGTAATGTGGGGGAAAGACTTCTGTGGACGTTCCTACTGGTAATATTTGCATTTTTGAACATTATCTGAATGACACCATGTTCCTCACACAATTGAAATCACAGAGACTTGCAGGTGGAAATCAGGATAGTTTCATACAGACAGAAATTATTACGCTGAGCAGGAAACCATAGTAATGGCACTCTAAAGTAGAAAAGAAATCAGCTATAGAAGGACAATAAGAAGCAAACATTTATCTAAAACAAACAAAAAAATTAATTTAGAGTTCTATTATTCTACTGGAGCCATTTGTATTTTTCTTTTGTTTTTATAAATAACAACAATGGTATTGAGTACATAGTATTGTTGTTTTTTAATTTATTTATTTATTTTCGGCTGTGCTGGGACTTTGTTGCTGTGCTCGGGCTTTCTATAGTTATGGCAGTGAGGGCTACTTTTCATTGTGGTGCGCAGGCTTCTCATTGTGGTGGCTTCTATTGTTGCAGAGCACGGGCTCTAGGCGCACGGGCTTCAGTAGTTGTGGCCTGCAGGCTCAGTAGTTGTGGCTCGCAGGCTCTAGAGCGCAGGCTCGGTAGGTGTGGTGCACGGGCTTAGTTGCTCCAACGCACGTGGGATCTTCCCAGACCAGGGCTCGAAACCGTGTCCCCTGCATTGGCAGGTGGATTCTTAACCACTGCGCCACCAGGGAAGTCCCTGTATTTTTCTTGCATACAAATGTATGTTTGTTTATACATGCGTGGATATATATGCATGCAGACTATATATATATATACATATATATATATATATATATATACATACACACACATATATATTCCTCTTGAAACTTTAATATTTCCATACTAAAGCAGTGTTCCCTAAAGATTATGTTTTCTTTTCTGTCAGCCCAGAACCCAAAGCAGGTAGTACAGTCGACCCTTGAACAACACAGGTCCTTTTACATGTGGATTTTTTTCTGTGGTAAATACTACAGTAGTTGATGAATCTGAGGCTATGTAACTGTGGATATGGAGGGTAGACTATAAATTATACGTGGATTTTCGACTGCACGGGTGCTGGTGTCCCAACCCCTGAATTCTTCAAAGGTCAACTGTATAAGTAATCAATTCTCAAGTTTCTGCTGTCTCCCTTAATCAATATCAATAATAAATGAAGTAACTCTGTCCAAAAGAAAAAAAGAAAATACAAGAGATGAAAAGAAATAGCTGTGAGAAGGGAGTGATGTCCAATAGGACCTGATACTAAAGAAAAGGCCACAGGGCTTCCCTGGTGGTGCAGTGGTTGAGAGTCCACCTGCCGATGCAGGGGACATGGGTTCGTGCCCCAGTCCGGGAAGATCCCACATGCCGCGGAGCGGCTGGGCCCATGAGCCATGGCCGCTGAGCCTGCACATCCGGAGCCTGTGCTCCGCAACGGGAGAGGCCACAACAGTGAGAGAGGCCCGCGTACCACACACACACACACACACACACACGAAAAAGGCCACAGTCATAGGGAAAAGTTTTCTAGCATAGATTTCAAAATATCTGTATTTTACTTCGGCTTCCCCGCCCCTTTCTTTTTTTCTTTTTTCTTGGACAAGCCACTTCTTTGAGTCTTAATTTCCTCCCTTGTAAAACAGGATAAGTGAATATATGTGAAAGTGCTTTGAAAGAGCAACGCACACCCACCAGGTTACATTCAACAACCTGAGATTATTGGAAGAATATGAACGCATGCCTACTGAGTCTCATAGCCAGCCTTAAAATGCTCTTTGCCTGCCAAACTCCATTTCACAAAATCAGCATTTCCATTTTAATGGGAAGGGTGCGTCCAATTCCAATTTTGAGGACTCTCATCCAACTACCTTACAAGCCCCAGAGGCATCAGCCACTGGGGGTGGAGCATTAGGGGGGGTGACAGATACCTGGAGTGTGGTGGCAGAAACAGCTCTCTCCTGGCACAGACCAAGACCAGCAGGACCTGTGGGTCCTCCCCAGACGCTGTCATCTGCAACTTATCTTCTCAAGAAACACAAGGCGCAGACGTCCTTCCTCAGTGGTGACCTCTGGGTGGCAGGGGCACTGTGTAAGAAGCAGAGGCAACAGAGGGCTCAGGGGCTTCCGATGGGGAGCCTTGGAACTTTGTTAGACTCTGTCACTTGGTCTGGGGGGCGTGGTTTCATATAAAGAATGTGGCCATTGAAGTGGCCTAGGGAAAACTCCCTAACCTCGCTGAGACATGAGGTGCCCTGCCTCGGACAGGCAGCTCTTCAGAAGGACTGAAGGTGACAGCGGACGTACAGCCCCCGGATCGTGCTGATCACCTGGGGACACCCCAGCCAACGCTGGGCTTGGGCTACTTCATCCGCATCTTCCCCTTATGCACTAAGCTCGTTTTAAAAGGACGTGTCTCAGGGAACAGGGCGGCTCATGTACTAGGCCCGCTCTCCACGAAGGCTTGCGGAGGCAGGAGGAGGAGGTGGGTGTGAACTTCCTGGGATAAAGTGAGTGGTGATGGGTGAAGACAACCGAATCTTCCCTGGTGGCTACAAGGAACGTAGGGAGAATGGGCTGAGCCTGAGGAAGCGCCCCGCACGTAGCACTATATCCTGCTGGGGGAAACCTGGGATGCCTAGAGCCCACACCCATGTCTCTATGTACATGCTGCCCAGGACTTTCTTCCACTTCCTTCTTCCTCCTTTGCTCTACCATGTAGCCTTTCTGTGCTTGTCAAAGGACAGGTTGGGAAAAAATGAAAGTGTGGTGAAACTCCAACTAACCCACTAGTCCAATGACTCCCTGCTCAGTTAAAAAGATTTACTGAGTCAGGAAGGTCAACTAGTGGCCATTTTTTTTTTAAGTTATGTATAGATATTCTTCATCAATGTTTTCTCTAACCCTCTTTACATCAGAAAAACAAAAGCTGGTTTTATTCCTTTCCACACAAAGCATCTGTAACAAAGCAAAAGGAGGATTTCAAATGACAGTTTCACCGTGGGGAGTGGCGGGTCTTTCCAGAACATTTAGCTTTTACGGACAAAACCCACTGAAGGTAAAACACATGAGGGCTTAGATACATAAAGTTGCCAGCATCGAGAAAAAGGCGCCGGCTCATAGTATCTGTGCTTATTTGCGGTATTAACGTAATTTATTGTAACTTTCATAAATATGCCGGCCTTGTGAACTGTCTTCATTTCACTGTAGAAACCATACTGAGTCATCTGCTATCTTGGTGCAGGGTTTTCTTTTCTCTTTTCATATTTATAGATTTGTCCTCCTGGAAAATATCAAGGTCAGTGTCTGCCATCTGTTGCAAAATGTAGGAGATTTAACTGAAGGTGATGTTGACGATGCATGCATTCAAAGGTAGATCTGGGTCTTAAGTATTTATTTAAAAACTGAAGACACTTAGATGGGAACACATACAAAGGGACAAAGTAAACAAAACAAAAAAATGGAAAATGAAATCTGAAATATGTTTTCTTAACTCTCAGTGCCATGCTGTCTCAGGCGGAAGGATCTAATCTCTGCAAACACTGGTTTTTGGTTAATAATAACAGTCTAGGGCTTCCCTGGTGGCGCAGTGGTTGAGAGTCCGCCTGCCGATGCAGGGGATACGGGTTCGTGCCCCAGTCTGGGAAGATCCCACATGCCGCGGAGCGGCTGGGCCCGTGAGCCATGGCCGCTGAGCCTGCGCATCCGGAGCCTGTGCTCCGCAACGGGAGAGGCCACAACAGTGAGAGGCCCACGTATCGCAAATAATAATAATAACAGTCTAAGATGAAAATTATGAAGGTAGCATAATAGCTAAAAAGTTAAGTTTTCAAACAAATAGAGGTTTTTATTTAGTTGCTGTTTTGTTCTTCTGGGGATCTACTTTTAAAAAAAAAATTTAAAGACCAGAAATAGCAAATCCAACTCCAAAGGTATTCTGAAATGAAACAAAAAGTCAGGGAAAGTTAAGACTATGGACAATTTACAAAGCCGCTTTTTATACAGTTGGGTTATAGCTCTGGAGTTCCATCGATTTCCTGGGCACAGCAGGGAGCAAAGGATTGAACCCAGGAGGTAAACATGGGAAGAAAACATCAGTGAACGGTATTCAGCAACTGTCTTGTTCATTTTACAAAAACATGTAGCGGAACACAGTCTTCAAGTCAGAAATCAGATTCACTAAAACCTACAAGATAGAGATGATGGACAGAGGTTGAGGCATAACGACAATGGGGTGATGGAACAACTAAGAAAGAACTGCCTTGGAGGCTAGAAGTAAATGGAGAAGTTCTGAGGAAAACCGAACCACAATTTAGCTAAGGGCAAAAATAAAGACATTCTGGAACACACGGGGACCCAGAAGATTAAATACCCATGCATCCTTTCATAGAGAATATTATCCACCTAAACAAGGGAATAAATCAAGAAATAGATTAAGGAAGCAGTGGCCCCAACAACAGAGCTGGGTAGGGAAATCCCTGGATGACCACTGAGTCTCTGGAGATCATTAATGCATCCACATTAGAGAAAAGAAAGGAGGCCCCCAGGAGCAAGTTTTCCAGGAAAAAAAGCAAATTTGATGGGTCGTCTGATCTAATAAAGCTCTTTCTTTCTAAGATTTGACTCTTTTCTGGCATTATTAATTTTTGTGGTAAAATATACATAACAAATTGTACCATTTTAGCCATTTTTAAGTGTACACTTCTGTTGCAATAAGTACATTCACGTTATTGTGCAACCATCAATCACCATCCATCTCCAAAACCTCATCTTCTCCAACTGAAACTTTCTACCCATTAATCACTAACTCACCATTGACTCTTCCCTCAGACCGGAGTAACCACCATTCTACTTTCTGTCCCTAAGAGTTTGACTACTCTAGGTACCACACAAAAGTGGAATCATATACAAATTTGTCCTTTTGTGTCTGGCTTATTTCACGTAGCAAAATGTCTTCAAGATTCATCCATGTTGTAGCATGCGTCAAAATTTCCTTCCTTTTTAAGGCTGAATAATATTCCATTGTATGCATATACCACATTTTGTTCATCCATTCATCCATTGAAAGACACGTGTTGTTTCCACTTTTTGGTTATTGTGAATAGTGCTGCTATGAACATCTGTTCGAGTCCCTGATTTCATTTCTTTTGCATATATATCAGAAATGGAATTACTGGACCATATGGTAATTCTATGTTTAATTTTTTGAGGAATCACCATACTGTTTTCCATGACAGATCCACTCTTAACATTCCCACCAGCAATGCACAAGGGTTCCAACTACTCCAAAAGCTTGTCAACACTTGTTATTTTCTGTTTTCTCAATAATAGCCAACCTAATGGGTATTAAGTGGTATCTCATTGTGGTTCTGATTTGCATTTGCCTAATGATTAGTGATGTTGACCATCTTTTCATGTGCTTATTGGCCATTTGCATATATCTTCTTTGGAGTGATGTCTATTTAAGTCCTGTGCCCATTTTTTAATTGGGTTGTTTTATGTTGTTATTGTTGAGTTGTGAGAATTCTTTATATATCCTCTGTAAAAATCCTTTATCAGATATTTGATTTGCAAATATTTTCTCCCATTCTGTGGGTTACCTTTCATTCTGTTGGTGTACAAAAGTTTTAATTTTGAAGTCCACTTAATTATTTTTTCTTTTATTCTCTGTTTCTTTAGTGTGATATCCAAGAACTCATTGCCAAATCAAAAGACACAAAGATTTTCCTCCATGTTTTCTTCTAAGAGTTTTATATCTTATGTTTAGGTTTTAATCTATTTTGAGTTCATTTTCATATAAGGTAAGGGTCTAATTTCTTTCTTCTGTATGGGGGTATACAGTTTTCCTAACACCATATGTTGAAAAGACTGTCTTTTCTGTTTTTCTATTCCTTATTTTATTTATCTCTGATTTAATCTTTATGATTTCCTTCCTTCTACTAGCTTTGAAATTAGTTTGGTTTTTTCTAGTTCCTTAAGGTATAGTGTTAGGTTACTGATTTGAGGCTTTTCTTCTTTTCATGTATTTATAACTATAGATTTCCCTCTTAGAACTGCTTTTGCTGCATCCATTAAGTTGGTATGCTGTTTTTCTCATTTTCATTTGTCTCAAGATATTTTCTTTGTAATTTCTTCCTTAATCCCTTGGTTGCTTAAGAGTATTTATTTCCACGTTTGTCAATTTTCTAGTTTTCCTTCTGCTGTTAATTTCTAGTTTCACTCTACTGTGATCAGAAAAGACACTTTGTATGATTTCAATCTTGTAAAAATTATTAAGACTTGTTTTTTGGCCTAAAATATTGTCTATCCTGGTTAATGATCTATGTGCAATTGAGGAAAATGTCTATTCTGTTCTCACTGGATACAGTATTCTGTAACATTTTTATTAGGTCCAGTTGGTCTATAGTGTTGTTCAAGTCATGTATTTCCTTTAAAGATCTTCTGTCTGGTTGTTGTACGCATATTGCAAGTGTGATGTTGAAGATTCCTACTATTATTGTAGAGTTGTCTGTTTCTCTCTTCAGTTCTATCAATTTTGCTTCGCATAGTTTGAAACTCCAATGTTTGGTATATAAATGTTTATTAATATCTTCTGGCGAATTGACCCGTTTGTCATTATATAATGTCCTTCTTTGTGTCATACGTTTTTTATTTAGTGTGTTTTATCTAATATTTGTATAGCCACCCTGCTCTCTTTTCATTACTATCTGTATGGAATATCTTTCTCCGTGCTTTCACTTTAAACTTATGCATGTCCTTACATCTACAGTGTAGACAGCATAGGGTTGAATCTCATTTTTTTATTCCAATCTATGTCTTTTGATTGGGAAATTTAATTTCTTTACATTTAAAGTGATTATTGATAATGAAGGACTTACTTTTGCCATTTTGGTTTTTGTTGTTGTATTTTCTTTTTTTTAATTTATTTTATTTTATTTTTAATACAGCAGGTTCTTGTTATCTAATTTACACATATTAGTGTATATATGTCAATCCCAATCTCCCAATTCATCCCACCATTTTGTTATATGCTTTCTGCATGTATTATAGCATTTTCCCCACATTTCCTCCATTTCTGCATTTCTCTGTGTTTAGTTAATTTTTTGTAGTGACACACTTTAATTCCCTTCTCATTTCCTTTTGTGTGTATTCTACAGATATTTTCTTTGTGGTTACCATCAGGATTACATATAACATCCTAAGTTTATAATAATCAGTTTTAAGTTGATACCAACTTAACTTCAATCACATACAAAAACTATTCATTTATAGCTCCACTCTCACTTTATGTTATTGATGTCACAATTACATCTTTATAATAATATTATATACTCATTAACATAGATTTATAATTATTTATTATGCATTTGTCTTTTAAATTCTGTAAAAAAATTAAAAGTGAAGTTATAAGCCAAAATTACAATAATACTGTATTTTAAATATTTATTCATGTATTTACTTTTACTGGAAAACTTTATATTTTTGTATGGCTTCAAGTTTCTGTCTAGTGGCCTTTTATTTCAGCTTAAAGGACTCCCTTTAGCATCTCCTGTTGGGCAGGTCTAGTGGTAATGAAGTCTCTTAGTTTTTGTTTGTCTGGGAATCTCTTAATTTTCCCTCATTTTTTAAAAGACAGTTTGCCATATATAGAATTCTTGGTTGACAGGTTTTGTTTTTCACCACTTTAACTATATCATCTCACTGCCTCTGGCCTTCAAGGTTTCTGCTGAGAAATCTGCTAGAAATCTTAACTGAGGCTCCCTTGTGCATGATGTCACTTTTTTCTTGCTACTTCCAAGACTCTAGGTCCTTGGTTTTTGACATTTTAACTATAATGTGTCTGCATGTGGATCTCTTTGGATTTATCCCACTTAGATTTCAATGAGCTTCTTGAATTAGTATAACCATGTCTTTCCTCTAATTTTGGAAGTTATCATCCATTAATTCTTCAAATAATCTCTCTGTTCTCTTCTCTCTCTTCTTCTTCTTCTGGAGTTCTCAAAATGCATATATTGCTTTTTTATGGTATCCCATAAGTCCCTTAGGGTTTATTCAATTTTTAATTATTTTTTCTTTTTGCTCCTCAGACTCAGTAATTTCAAATGACCCATCTTCATATTTGCTGACTCATTTTTCTGCCTGTTTGAGTTTGTCTTTGAATCTCTCTAGAACATTTCCCAATTCAGTTATTGTATCTTTCAGCTCCAGAATTTGTTTTTTAAATAATTTCTATCTTCTTGTAGATGCTCTTATTTCATTCAAGTATTGTTTTCCTCATTTCCCTTAGTTCTTTGAGCATACTTGAGATAGTTGTTTTAAAGTAAGTCTGAAGCATATGCTTTTTCAGGGACTGCTTCTGGATATCTATTTTGTCTTTTTGAATGAGCCAAATTTCCTTGTTTCTTTGCATGCCTGTGATCTTTTGTTGAAATTGGGCATTTGAAAAAACTGTTACCTTCTCCAGTCTTTGCAGACTGGCATGGAAGATCTTCACCAATTTGCAAGCCCCTGAGCCTTGAGATCAGTCTAGAATGAGAGCTTAAGATCTGCCACGTAAGGACACAGTGAAAAGGAGGCTATGTACAAGCCAAGAAGGGAATCCTCACCAGAAGGTGACCATGCCAGTACCCCGACCTTGGGCTTCCAGCTTCCAGAAACCATGAGAAAATAAATTTCTGTTGTTTAAGCCACCAAGTCTATGGTATTTTGTTATGGTAGCTTGAGCCAACTGAGATAGTGTTTACTGAGCACTTTCTATGTGCCCAGTACTGGGTTAAACCGTGAGAGTGAAAGAAAAATAAAACATAGTCCTTGATCTTAGAAATCATGGAGTCCAGCTTGGGAAACAGACATATAAACCAATCATTTCAACATAAAATGATCAATACTTCTGTAGACACAAAACATAGAGCACCATGGGAGTACTGAGGAGGAAGGCTTTAAATCTGCTTATCATTGAATAGATCTATTTCATGTTTGGAGAGGTTCTTTTTTTTTTTAAAGAATTGTGTCTCATTCTTTTCTTTTTAAATTTATTTATTTAGTCTATTTATTTTTGGCTGCGTTGGGTTTTCGTTGCTGTGCATGAGCTTTCTCTAGTTGTGGTGAGCGGGGGCTACTCTTCGTTGCAGTGCGTGGGCTTCTCATTGCAGTGGCTTCTCTTGTTGCAGAGCACGGGCTCTAGGCGCATGGGCTTCAGTAGTTGTGGCACTTGGGCTCTAGAGCGCAGACTCAGTAGCTGTGGCGCACGGGCTTAGTTGCTCCACAGCATGTGGGATCTTCCTGGGCCAGGGCTCGAACCTGCGTCCCCTGCATTGGCAGGCGGATTCTTAACCACTGCGCCACCAGGGAAGCCCTGGAGATGTTCTTAAGCCCTTTACATTTATAAAATCCCAAGGTCCTATGTAATAGTGAGTTTCCATGTTGTGAGTTTGGGGATGTTTTCTTCCTGTCCTTTAATAGGAGGTGCATCGGTGCATGAACCAGCTGCTCTGCATTTTCTTGCCACTTTGGCATTTGATTTAACCCTGGGACACAGTCAAACCTCTCCAACATTTTGTTTCTCAGTTTCTCCACCTATAAATTAAGATGCTGATACTTGTCATGAACTTCTATATAAGAGTAAATTCAATAAAGACATAAGGCTAGAAGTGAAAGGGAAAAACAAATGTGTGTTCTATTACAGATGATAAAAATGATGTGGGACTATTACTAACAAGTATAATCAATAAGGCTAATTCTCTAAGTCAGCGCTTCTTGGATTATAATGGTCACAAAAATTATATGGGGATCTTGTCAAAATGAAGGTTTTGATTCAGAAAGGCTGAGTTACCCCAAGATTCTGCATTTCAAACAAGCTCCTGGAAGTGTTATTGCTCCTGCTACATGGATTACACTTTGAGGAGCAAGAACTTTAATGATTTTAGGCCCTGCTCTGAGTGCAGATGTAAGTTTCACAGTTTCTAAACATGTATTTACTAACCAAAGCCACCAAAGCATCACTTAAGGTAGCAGTTCTCAAACTTTTGGTCTCAGAACCTCTTTTATCATCTTAAAAATTATTGTGAAACCAAAATATCATACCCATCTGTATTCACAATATTTGAAATTAAATCTGAGAACATTTCAAAACACAAGAATACATCAGCATGTATTCTATTATCTGTCAGAATGATAATGTCATTCTACAATCTCGAAGTCTCAGGAAAACTCCACTATCCAATCATGAGAGAATGGGAATAAAAAATCAAATGTCTTTTTACTTGACAAGAACTGCTCATTTAAGACACTGATTTTTTTTTTTTTTTTGGTGTACACAGCTGTACTACAAACCCTACTAAATAAACCAGATAACAATTTAGTCTCTAATTCACTTAAAGATGTACTTATTGGGGACCTAATATACATAAATCAGCATGTTAGGTGCCAAGGTTGTGTTTCTCAACCTTGGAAACTTTTAAAAAATACCAGTCGGAGCCGCATTCAAACAGATTAAATTAGTATCTTTGGAAATTAATACTGTTTAAAAAGTTCAACGGGTCATTCTAACGCGCAGCCAGGATTGAAAACCGTTGGGTTCAGAAGGCAGGGTATAAATAACAGAAGCCCAAAGTAGAGGAAATGTGCACACAGGGTAGGCATTGCTTAGTGGGGTCATACGGGCCAGGTGAGACATTGGTACTCATGCTAACTAGCTTACAATGTGCTTATCCTCCCATATCATCAATTTCCTTAAATCGGAGATTTAATTTCCATAAATTGGGTTGGTAACGGTTCCATCGTAATAGAGTCGTTCTGAGGATCAAATGAGGTAAGGCATGGAAAGCACAGCTCCTGGCACACGGTAAATGCTCATTAAATGTAAGCATTAGTAACTGCCCTGCAGAATCTTACCAGATAAGATGGGAATTAAGCCAGTCTTGCAGGGTGGAAACATTTCATAAGAGCACTGGAGGAAGACAGAATCAATCTGAATGCAATCAGAACTCTCATTCTCGCCCCAACGGAAATGGGTTTAACACAGCTCAGGGGTGTGATTCAGTAGGGTGTTTTTGTTTTTGTGTTTGTTTCTTTAATCCTTGATGGAGGAAAGGACCCAAACTAGTACATGTAGCTGGATGGAAAGGGTTTCTGGCTACTGTGGATGGGTTCTGAAAGAGTTTATTAATCTCTAACACTAGAGCTTTCATGTCCTGAGAAAAGGGCTCCCCTGAAACCATGACAAGCCAGTCTGGCTATACTGCATAAACAGTCCAGTTTACTGTTAGTATATAAACAGTGCTTTGGCATTAACATAGAAAATCTGAATCAGAGTGTCCTATTCATAAATAAAATATTTGGATAAGAAGTGAAGCCACCACAGAGCTAATTTTTCTGTAAAGTCAAGAAGAAACAAGAAGAAGAAACAGAAGAGCTGGTGTCAGCATCAGGTAATACTTTGCATATACGGCAATTACTTGGTTAATGCAGTCAGTGCAGAAAAATTGAAGAACGCCTCCAAATTGGCTATCCACACAGACTGAAGTATTCAAACAATGAACAAATCTCTACTTTGTGTTCAGTAGATGGGTAATGTTCAAAATATGTAACAAAATAGTACGGTACAGAAACTAAAAATCAGAACAGATACTTGCCCAATCTGATTCAATGTCATCTGTAAATATGTGGTTCATCTGTACCTATGTGTACTCACTGACTATCAGCTCTGGGGTAATTACCCTCTCTTGTCTCTTTTTTCTTACCACTCCTCCATGAAAATTGACTCTTTAAGATGTTTCACCTAAAATTTTGATGATCCCAGCTGCCTCTCCACACCCTTCAGTTTAACCACTTCACATCAACAAAAATTTCTCCATTTTTTTGTTGCAGAGATATCTGAGAGAGGAAGAAAGGATTTTTAAAATTATTAATGTTAATGCTCTGGGCCCTTTCAAAATAGGCCACTTAGAATAACACTGGAATTATAGAAAAAGTGCAGAGGAAAACAACAAGGAGCAGAAATAGAAATGCACACTCCATTGATGGCAAACAAGGAGGTATAGTAATCCTGAAATACAGTATGTAAGATAAGCTGACAAAAGCAATAAAGATCAAGTACCGAGCTGGAAGGTTCACAGCTGCAGCTGTCAGAGAATCAACAGAGTACAATTCTAGGAGGTTTGTCCCTTAGAGGTACAAAACCAGCCATCTCTTGTTTGAAACAAGAAGCACAGATACTCTTGGTAGCTTCAGGAAGCATGGAAGGTAAGATTAAATGAGGAATCGCAGAGACAAGCCACCTTCCAGGAAACAGTCTATGAGACAAGGAGGCAGAGTACTGAGTTTCTGAGTAGTTAGACAGACACAAGGTTTCAACCTTTATTCACTCACGTACACACACAACCCTGAGTATTAGGAAGACTTTCCGCTAGCCTGAAACACAGAAGTCACGCATCTTCCACATAAAACGATTACAAATAGCTGGCCCAGAAAGAATTCATCTCCTTCAAAGATATCACAAAGGGGGGCAGATGGATTAAACATAAATTTTAAATATACAGAAAGCACTTACACCAGAAAAAAAGAGTTGCATTTAACAAATGAAAATGTAAACCAAAGATATCACTGAAACAATTTTAACTCATGAAGAAGAAAACACCTCTCTAAATCAAAGGCATAAAGCAGAAATATAAGAGCTCAGAGAAGTCATGGTTGGACAACAGAAGGAGGTGACACATGAGCTGATATAACTCAGAAAAAAGGGAAATCAGGAAAAAGAGAAATTAAAAACTAAAATTCTCCCATAAACAAAGCCTAAATTGAAGCAAACAAATGAGAAATACAGCAAGGATTATAGAGAGGAGAATTGAGAAAAGTAAGTTTATATCCATATAGATATAAAATTGAGGAGGGTCAAAAAGGTATAACTGATGTCCTTAAAGAAGGGAAAACCTAATGGAAAATATTTATTGAATGTTAAATTTTTTTAACGTTCAGGAATTATGTAAAGATTTGGTTCTACAATTAAGGTGATATAGAATGTCCCAGGAAAAACTGACATAGCAGAATTGATTTTGAGACAGTAAAGTTACTGATTTTAAAGATAAAATATCAAATCACCTATAGTGGAGGAAAAACACTCACACCGTTCTCAAACTATTTTATTGTTATGTTCACAGCTAAAGGTCAGCAAGGCCTACAAAGTCTTCAATGAATGAAAGTGACCTAAGAATTCTATTCTTAAATAAGGTGACCAACCTGCCCTAGTTTATTCAGGGCAGTCCCAGCTTTTGCACTGTTAAGTCTTACGTCCCGGGTACTCTTTCGGTCCCAGGCAAACTCTGGTCTCAAGTGTCCATGCAACACTCACTACAATGTCATGTATTAGGCCACAATGAGAAAATCCATTAATTCTAACATGTAGAAATAATACAAGTAACATTCTCTGATTACATGAAATAAATCTAGAAATTAATATAAAAACTAAAAAGTAGGAAAAAACCTCTACCACCTGCCAATCTAAAAAAGAGAAATTTAAAATGTGAATTGCAGAATATTTCAGAACATAAGGATATAAAAACACCATACAGGGAACTTCTTACTAACAGGTAAAGTAATGCTTGGTAAAAAAGATTTGTGACCTTAAATACAAATAACAAAAAAGGAGACGATTAAAAATACTCATTTAACATTCCTCAAACACAGATCCAAAAAGTTTTAATAAAATATTAGCAAATAGAGCTCAGTAACATATACAAGAATGATACATCAAAACTAAGTAGAGGGGCTTCCCTGGTGGCGCAGTGGTTGAGAATCTGTCTGCTAATGCAGGGGACACGGGTTCGAGCCCTGGTCTGGGAGGATCCCACATGCCGCGGAGCAACTAGGCGCGTGAGCCACAACTACTGAGCCTGCGTGTCTGGAGCCTGTGCTCCGCAACAAGAGAGGCTGCGATAGTGAGAGACCTGCGCACCGCGATGAAGAGTGGCCCCTGCTTGCCACAACTAGAGAAAGCCCTCGCACAGAAACGAAGACCCAACACAACAAAAATAAATAAATTAATTAATAAACTCCTACCCCCCCCCCCAAAAAAACAAAACTAAGTAGAGTTTAACCTCAGGATTGTAAAATTGGTTTAAGATTTAAAAATCAATCAATATATGATCATTTTTAAAATGCAAAGAAAAGCACTGAACAAAACTCAACATCCATTCAGGATTAAACAAACAAAACAAAAACAAACAAAATACCTCTCATCAAACTAAGACCTCAGAAGATAACTTCCTGAATCCCTCATTTTGACAAAGGACATATGCCAAAAGCCAATAGTTAACATCACACCTAATGGGAAATTTCAAAACTTTTTCTCCCCATAATATTGAGAACAAGGCAAGGATGCCTACTCTCACCATTCTGATTCAACTTTGTATTAGAGGTCCGAAACTTTACAATACAACAAATAAACAAGCAGAGGCATAGTGTCAGAAAGGAAGAAGAAAACCTGACTGCATTTTCAGGTAGCACTGTTTGTATAGAAAATGTGTTAAAATCTATAAAACTATTACTAAAAAGTAACAAGATTAAAAATTATTTTACCAGAAAATAATATGAAATAAAATTCCATTTATCTTAACACCAAAAACAAAACCCCATAAAATACTTAGAAATAAATTTAACAAAAGGCATGCAAGGTCTCAATAATATAAACTACAAAAAATCGCTAACAAAGTAAAAATGCACAAAAGACTTGAGCATACACTTTACCAAAAAAGATACATAACTAATCATTAAGCACATGAAAAAGTCATTAACATCATTAGTCACCAGGGGGTGCAAATTAAAACAATGAGATAACATTACTCTTCACCAGAACGACCAAAATTAGAAATTAAAAATACCACAGCAAACATTGGTAAGGATGTAGAACTGGAATTCTCATATATTGTTGATGGGAATATGGTAAAACCACTTTGGAAAAAGTTCTGGCGGTGTCTTGTAAAACCCCAACTCCTAAGTTTTGACCTAAGAAAAATGAAAAATATATTCACAGACAACATTGTTCACTGTAGCTTTATTCATAAGAGTCACACTCAGGGAAAAGCTCGGTGTCTGTTAATAATAGGATACCAGGGAATACTACTAAGCAATAACAAGAAACAACTACTGACACGGGCACCAACATGGATAAATCTCAAAAACAGGTTGAGTAAAAGAAACTTACGCAACAGAGTACAGGAGTACATTTTATGAGTTTCCGAAACAGGCAAAACTAATCTATCTTGAGAAAAGATCAAAATAATGATAGTCTCTGGAAGGGATGTGAGGCAGTGATTGAGCTGGAGGGGCAGGAGGAAAATTCGGGGGTTATGTTCATATTCTATATCTTGATAGGGTCTTAGTTACACATATGTATATATATGTCAAAACCCAGCAAATGTATATTTAAGATTTGTGTTTTTCATTGTATGTAACTCTTACACCCAAAGGAAAAATTGTAGCAAATGTTTAACCATTTTATGATATGTATGTGAAACGGAGGAAGTGAACTGATTTCTGTAATTCACTTTGAAATGAGTCAACAAAGTAAGATGGATTGCTGGATGGATAGACAGATATATCATAAAATGAGCATAGAAAAATGTTCTTGGTAGACTCTATGAGGTGAGTAAATCTGTGCATTCCCTGTAAAATTATTTCAACTGTGTTCTATGTTTAAAGTTTACCACAGTAAAATTTTGGAAAAAAATTTATCTCAAGAAGCTAGAAAGTAAATGACAAACGTAGAGCACTAGGAAGATTTGATAAGTATGAAAATTGAAATTAATCAATTCAAAACAAAAAACAATACAGTTAATAAATTCAAGGGCTACATATTTTAAAAATAAAGTGAATAAACAATTACCTAATTTAATAAAGAAAATAAGTATTAAGTAGAACTAACAGAAAATGATCACAGATACAAAGACTTCAACGGAATCATAGGAAAGTACTTCAACTCTCCGCAAATAAATTTGGGAACCAAAATGTAATGTGTGATTGTTTATTAAAATAAAACTTTCCAAAACTGACACCAGAAGAGACTTTAAAACGCCTAATTAATTTAAAAAATATGTTTCCATTATTTTAGTCAACATTTTTACATGCTCTGTAATGAGAAGTTATTTTCAGATATGTAACACACCATTTTTCTTTTTTTAAGTTTTTTGGCCACTCTACACAGCACACAGGATCTTAGCTCCTGGAGCAGGGATCGAACCCGTGTCCCCTACTGTGGAGCGCGGAGTCTTAACCACTGGACTGCCAGGGAAGTCCCACACCATATTTTCATAAATAGAAGTCTGTAAAAATTTCTTGCAAAGCTAAATTACAAAAATTCCACAAAGATGACATACAAAAAAAGGAAACCTACAGACCATGCTCACTTATGAATACTGATGCAAAACCCTAAATAAAAGGTCAGCAAACAGAATCCTCCAGTAATGCCCAGATCATTAAATATTAGGAGATCTATTACTATATTAATATAGATCATCATATTAATTAGTTAAAAGAGAAAACTCATATTATCATCTCCATAGATGCTTAAAGACCTTTAATATAATATCCATTTTAGATAAAAAATGTTAAATACTAAATACTAAAAATAGCTACTTAACATGAATTACACACACATATCTATATCTAATGTCTATCTGGATATAGATATAGTATGTATCTAGATGCAGAGATAGAGAAAAAGGGAGAGGAAGGATGTGTGTATGAATGTATTTATGTACATATGTATGTATGTATACCAGCCTCTTGCTAAAGCATTATCTTTAAACTCTGCAAAAAGAAAACATGTCCTTTGTCTGCAATATCGTTTATTTTGTTCCATAGCTACCAGTCACTGCAATTAGACCATAGGAAAAAAAAGAGGTATAAAATTTAAGGAGGCAGAATTATTTTTGCAGGTGATGTGATTGTATTTTGGGAAACAACTGTTTTCTCTGGAAAACCTAAGGGAATCAGCTAAAAAGATATACCATAAAAAGTAAGAGAATTCTTCTGGGGGAGAGACTTTGATGACTAAGGTTCTGGGTGAGGGGGAGACTACATTTTCACTGTATATCCTTGCATACCTTGGGAATTTTTTGCAGTATACATGTTATTACCTACTAATAAATAATAAAATTTAAAACAACTACAAGTGAGGATATTTTAATCATCCCCTGCATAATACTATCTCTGCCAACTGAAGTAAGTAACTTTTGTGACAACACAAAAGGGAATTGTGATGTTTAAGAGAAAAAGGAAGGAGTGACAGGGAAAAAAGGTTGTTCAATAAATGGATCTCTAGGGCTTAATTTTCTTCAGTTCATTCTATCTTTTAATAATCTATGAAAATTAAAATCATTTAGAGAATAACATACATTTAAGACAAGAATATCAATAATAATAATAACTAATGTGTAATTAGTGCTGTTTGTCAGACACCATGTTCAGTGCTTTTCGTATGTTTATTTGTTTAATGCTCACAGCAATCCTACATGCTATATCCTGCGTGCTGTATGTGCATATTATTGTCTGTCTCAGTAAATCTGAGTTTCCATTTGGTTCATTCCCATCAAATAGAGTACAGTGTAGACAAAGGCTGATGACAAAACCATCTGGCCACGTTTCTACAAGCCAGGGCACCGAGCAGAGTTTTCCAAGACCTCATCACCTCCCACACCTGGAACGGTTCCAGAGGCATAAGGTCCTGCACAGGTCGCAAGATGACGATGATGGTCCCTGGGGTGGCCTGACCTTGAGCAAGTGTCAACATTCAAAGACAATGCTGCTGACGGTGCAATTTCCTGCATGGAATGCTCCACATTCCTGAGCACTCACAGTGATGGCTGATGGAAAGGCTCACCCAGGACCATGTACTGAGTGCCATGTGAGGGTGGACCTGTGAAGATGGAGAGGGCAACTGGGCACTATGCTTACAGCAGTTATTGCGTCGCGGTGACAGCTGTCACACAGGGGAAGCTGTAAGCATGGCACTTTGAGAAAATCCCACTCCATAATATCTTTTCTCCACACCTCTGTCCTGAGTGCCTGAAATTCCAGAAGGAAGCATTGTTGTCTGCCAACTCCACTATTTAAATAAAAATAAAATTATATACATGTGTGGCTAACGCGAAATAAAAGAGTGAATTATTTTAAAAGTGCAAAAGCATAAAAGTCTGTGTCAGATGTTTGTTCTAAACCTTGCTATGCCTTTCATAACTCTGTACCACCAGGCAAGCCACTTAATCTGAGTTTGTCTCCTCATCTGTAAACTCAGACTACTAGTTCTCATTTCATAGGGCTGTTGTGAGAATTAAATATAGACTCACACACTCCATCTGATACAGAATCGAGTTAAATGCTAAAGCATCCAGTTAAACGTTCCACTAACATCAGTTTCCTCCTCTGCTTTCCTACCTAATTAGCCCCATCTTCTTGGCAGGCAATGCAAAAGCCCTTTGCTGAAACCAAACTTGACCCCCTTGCCAGGAGCTGGTCCTTTGTGCAGGGACCACCACGCCCTTTTGTTCACTCCACTCCCCTGACCCTTGACCCAGTCTACTCACTTCAGTTCATAGAGTGGTGAGCCAATCTCACAGTGAAAAGAGACATTTCCTACCTTTGAAAAAAAAATGGGCAGAGAACCAGCAGACTTGTGGTGCCTTCCATTTCCCATCTGTAAATTTCTCAAAATACTTTCCAGTAAGCAATCACCAGGGGCTCATAATGTGATTAATAATATTGTGTCTCAGTTGCTTCTAGTATTTCAGATGAAACAGTGTCTTAAGAAGGTACAGTTGCTGAATTGTGAGCAGGAGGCTATGTGATCTGTCTTCTTTCTTTCTATTCACATCTATGCTAGACTCTCAGAGGGGTGAGTGGGAATCGACTGGTCATGCAACACGTTAAAAGTCTGCTTGAATCTACCAATGAATTAAGAGTGCTGCTGTGGGTAAAACCCGATGTCACCTCCGGAATCTGCAGACCTCAACTCGGCGGGGCTAAAGAGAACGGACATCACAGAGCGGCTCTTCCTGGGGGCGCTTTAACACATGATTGTCAGTTTCACGTTTGTCTGAGATTCTATTGCCGGAAAGTTGAGTCTCGCAAGTGCAAGCATGAGTACGGTTTTCTATCTGCAAAGCCTGTTTCAGTATCACTGACGGCATAGGGGTGGTCGTTTTCCGGAGATGTGATTCCTAAACCTTCCAGTCCGAACACCCGCGCCTCCCGCCTCCCCCCCTCCCCTCCCCCCCTCCCCCCGCGTCGTCAGAGCTACATGCCCTTTTCCAGGCTTCCACTATTCTTCACTCCGTGTCAGATGAACGGGAACAGGCAGCGCCAGCGTTCCAGCCACCCTCTTTATCTGCCTTCACACTTCTTCCTCTGCCTATTCATGCCGCTGCGGAGGTCTGGACCAGCTTCCTGTAATCTTGGAGGGGAAAACTTCTTCCTTTAGCACAGTCTGTGAGCCTAGTTGTTTTGGGTAGCAGGTTTCCTCCTCTCTTCTCCCGTGAGTTCATATAGCTTCCTCTGCTCAGCCTGCTAGCCCTCCTCCAAGGGTGAGGACTCTCCTCTAAGCCCTAGGGTTTCAGCGAAGAGCGCAGGATTTCCTGAGCCAGGGATATATACACAGAGGAGGCACTGCTGGGCTCTACTGTGACCGCACCTCGCAGGGCTCATCCCACTCTCTGTACAACACGTCGTATTTATATCCCAGGGCACTGAGGCCGGTCCTGGCTTTGATACACCATTTCCTTCGTTCCCCAAAGCTGAGCAAAGCAGAAAATCCTTCATCCTCCAAGTACGCTAGCCCCCTACTCTCTTCCCGCTTTGCCTTGCTACTTCTGCTTCAATCCCTAAACTGGAGGAATTCGTTAAAATTATAGTCGAGTTAATAGCTAGAAAATCAAAATGTTGCATGAGATATAATCTTCCAGCTGAAATCTCTTCTGAGTACCCTAAATATTTAAAACATCAAATAATTTGAAAATAAAAGGGTTGGTAGATATACTTGAATTAGGGTAAGTTCTCTGATCCTTTTTGATTCAGATGGAGAAGTTTAGGTAGACACACCAATTTAAAATATGGATGGCATATATGAAAAAAAACTCCTGAATAGTAACCAGAAAATGATCATAGAGATAAGTCCACTTTAAATCTGGAAAGATAACATTTACCAGTGGAGACCCATAATAAAATACTGCATTTCTCACATGGTCCTATAGCAGGAAGTCCAGTCTCATTACTTCCAGCCATCCTACATCCTATCCCCTCATCTCCCTACCATATACTCTGATACAGCCCAGAGTTCCCAGGTGTTACTACTAGCAGTTCCTGGCTTTCCAGCCTCACGACTAGAGCAGGGACTCAGATGCATCCCTCAAGGTCACCTTCAGTGCCGTTGCAAGATAACCACGCTGCCACTGGACAGTCCAAAGAGGTCTTCTGTTGGCCATGCAGTGGCCACGAGGCTGAAACATACTGCAGTTGGTCCTGACCAAAGCTGTGGGCCTGAAACGGGGCCTCTGCTCCAATTCCTGCCCAATCCACGGCAGGTCATGAAGCTCGACTCCAAAGCACCACCTCCTCCTGCAACAGCCAGCTCAGAAATGACTCTCTTTCTACCCTCTTGGGGAATTTATCTGGAAGGACTCACTGTTCTCTCCTGGCCCTGGGCCTTGGTTAAGACATCGTCTTTATCCACATAGGTTTCCTTAACTTTGAATCTAAGAAAAAAGGAGTTGGAAATCTTACAGGCATATGGACAACTGCTATATGAATCATTCACTTTCTCACAGTAAACTTAAAACTCTGGTAATTTACAGTTCCAACTGATTCCAACTCACTGGAGAGCCTGCTGTGTTCTAGATTGTGAACTCCTTGAAGGCAGTCTTCTTGACTTCCGGATCCAATGCTTATAGCCCGTAGAGCAGAATGTATGTTCAGCCAATACTGGATGCTTAGATCTGGTGCCCAGGGGCTACCTGCTCCTTCCGGGTGGCTGTGGTCTCCTCCAACTCTCTGCTGGAGTCTCCCAACTAATCTAAGCCTCTACTCCTGGATTTGACCACTCACTTCTCCCAGCTATTATCAGCTGCACCATTGCCCTTGAGGTATGCTTGCCTGGAAGGTCCTGCATCTGAGCCCTTCTTTGCTGGTGAGGTCAGATGGGCTGTACTCTGACCTAGGCAGACTGGTGCTTACAAGTATCTCCTAAGAGCTCCATGAATATAAGCTCCCAGCTCACCACGAAGGTAATGGCAACTTTTCCAGGCACAGCCTTCTCATTACCCTTCCTTGACGCTAGATGTCCTGCCTGGAATGGACCAGATTGCGCCAGCTCTAAGTCAAGCCACATGGCAACCACCTTGCTTCTCTGTCAACCACACTTCCAGTCCCCAGGCTCCACGCTGTTTGGGAACACCTCCAGCCCAGCTTCTGCTTTTTCTAGGCTAGTATGAAAAATAATCTCACCTGGCTTGGGGTTACTTTTATTTCCAAAGATCTTCAACGATATAAGCATGAAAAATTCCTCTCTCTAAACTCAGAAGTTGCACTTGTATGTGAACATTGTGTTACTATGTGTATGGCTACTCCTAACTTGAGGGGGATCCAGGTCAACAGATAAACCACGTCCAGATGTCCTGGGATTAAACAGAGATAGACTCTAGGTCACTTGCTGGTGTGGAATCAGAATCCAAACTGGGGACTGTATTGCATCATATGGAATATCTGGTTACTTTGGATTGGTCTGTAGTCTAAGAAGCCCTCTGGGAAGTATTGTCCTTTTCAATCTCACAAGCACATGAGTAACACTGCTAACTGTAGCATCATTTTGAAACAGAAAAGACACAGTTCCTGACTTCAAGAATTTAACATGAAACACAGAAGAGAGTAAACCAATTTTAAAATAAGATATTGTTCACTTATAACATTAGGAATAAAAAAAAGAAAATTGAAGAAAAAAACCCAAATGAGTATTAAATAAATAAATATTAGTCATGCAGTAATTGAAAAAGCCAGGCTTTTACGTTGCCGATCATCAGTAAATTTCTAAATAATCCCACCCCACTAGCCCCATGGCCACCATGCTCTTGTTAGTGAGAATATTTATTTCTGTTTGAGAAGTAAAAGCTTCTTAACAGAGAGCACAGGATAGAATAATATAGCTTTGTCTCCACCTGCAGGAATGAAGAGACTGAATTCTTTTGTTGTTGTCCTTATCTGAAAATATGTAAGGCCTTTAGGATCACCATTAAAAATATGAGGTAGAATCAGTACTCAAGCTTTACTACACATTCTTCTATAATAAAGTAATAATTGGATCAAAACAGGGTCGGTTAAAAGAAGTACATAATTAACGTGAACGACTGTGCTTATTTCTATAACTTTTTTTTAAACAAATTTTATTTATTTATTTGGTCATGCCACTCAGCTTTCAGGATCTCAGTTCCCCGACCAGGGATTGAACTCGGGCCGTGACAGTGAAAGTACCAAATTCTAACCACTAGACCACCAGGGAATTCCCTCTATAACTTCTTAATGAACTTATCCACAGAGAAAAATTCACCATGACCAGTGTACACCTTGATGAACTATTTCAAAGTGAACACACTGGTCACCATCAATCAGAACAAGAAACAGGTCATTGCCAGCACCCCAGAAGCTCCCTTACAAACTGCACTTTTTTTTTTAATAATTTTTTTTTTAATTGAAGTATAGTTAATTTACAGTGCTGTGCCAATCTCTGCTGTACAGCAAAGTGACTCAGTCATACATGTAGAGACATTCTCTTTTTATATTATTTTCCATTATGGTTTATCACAGGATATTGAATATAGTTCCTTGTGCTATAGATAATGTAATAATTCTTGAATTCATCTTATTTTTTTAAATCTTTTTCTTTAACTCATATTTATTTATTTTTAACATCTTTATTGGAGTATAATTGCTTTACGATGGTGTGTTAGTTTCTGCTGTATAACAAACTGAATCAGCTATACATATACGTACATCCCCATATCCCCTCCTTCTTGCTTCTCCCTCCCACCCTCCCTATCCCACCTCTCTAGGTGGTCACAAAGCACTGAGTTGATCTCCCTGACTGCACTTATTTTTAAAGCCAGATTTGAAAACCTTAGCCTTTAAGCTCGTCATCCTAAGAAAGAGAGGAAGCCACAAGCCACAGACAGACTCCTGCTTCCCAAGCAGCCTGGTCCAGGAGCTGCCCCTGAGAGGCCCATCGCCAGCCCTGCTGTGACGGTGAGAAGGCAGCAGCTCCTGTCTTTCACCGGGGCTCCAAACCCGATCAGCTCATGGTCATGTCCAAGGATAGGTCTGCCCTCATCTTCATTAAGCTAAGGCCCTATGAAAATGAAGCAGATCGAGCTTTGTCCTCAGAAAACCCCTTCCATGTAAACTTCTTGCAGAATACTGGCGTGTAGTGCTTGGGGAAGACTCCTCTCTGATGTGGACAAGAGTGGAGGTGCCCACTGGTCACTACAATCAGCATGGATAGAGTTCTACACCCAAGTAAGAAATTAAACTCTTTTATTTATGACCCAAACTACAACTTCTAACTAAAATAAATCTCCATGTGATTTAAATTACCCTAAGATGTCCATGGTGTCCAGTGTCTCGAAACTATTATTTCCTATAGTTTTTTTGGATTTGGAGTTGTTTCAGACAGGAGGGTACATCCAGTCCCTATTATTACTCCATCTTGGCTGGAAGCAGATATCTGAAAAGTTACTCTCTGACAATCCTCTAGCCTCTTGAGAAGAATAGGTTTTTAGAAATACAAGGCATGTGATTCTTCTTATGCTTTGCTATATAATAGGTACTGGGTTTTTTCCCTTTACCACATATGTGTGGCTGCTCGTTTTGTGACCACAAAGTCTGTAGATATTGTCAGGATTAGATTTAAAAGCAATGAACCATCCCACCGATTCAGCCGGGGAAGAACAAATTCACATCTTCATGTTAAGGACCTAAGGGAAAGGGACACCAGAGCCAGGCAGAGTGGAAGGGAAATTATAAAACTGAACAAACCATGACAGGATCGATTTTCTTTTTAGGTTTTCATGGGTTTGTTAGTCTGTTTCTAATATTTGTTAAAATCATTGTAACATATATATTTGGACATCTGTCACTCAAAGAGTTAAGCCAGACTCCACCGCGGGGCTCTGGAGGCTGGTGACCCTGCCAGGTGCTTTTAGTAAAAGGGAGGTAACAATGTGTCTAGTACATACACATTGTGGGCACACTTCGACTATTCAAACCCAGACAGAGGAAACGGGGGAATGGAGGTGGGGAAGGGGGAGGGCTCAGAAAAGGAATAAAAAGAGAAAATGGCCCAGAAGTCTCTGCTGTGGCTCTTCATGTGATGAAAGCCTGCATTGTGTGAAGCTGTGAGTCAAAAGAAGAAGGTTATTCAGCTATCGCAGACTGCATCTAAAATATGAAATAGTTCTCGTCCAGCCTCTTTGCTTCTCATGCTACAAAAAAAGTCCTTCTCATTAGCTACCACTTTTCTTCTATGGCACAAAGTCATTTCACATTTTCAGGGAAAAGAATTTAATTTTTTAAAACCTCTCTTCTCTAACCTGTCAACCAAATTTGCACGTTCCAGTGAATTGGGGTGAATGCTTGGTCCTAATTTGATGTTTGCCAAAAGCGTCCTCCGACCCTAATAAGCATCCATGGATTCTGTGGGGAGCGGTCCTCACGGCCCCTTCTTCTCTAAAGCAGCTCCCCTCAGCGTCCCCAGCCCCCAGGTCCTTCACCACCATCTATTTTCCTTGGATGAGAGCCTCCCAGTGAATAGGAAACATTTTTAAGAGGGGGTGGGATGTTGTGAAAGAGATTTAGAGGCCAAATGGGGCCTTCGGAAGAAAAAGAATTCGGCATCGCTGGTATAACTCAATGGCATTCACTGTTGCAGAAAGTAACGAACTTTCTAGTTAGCAGTTCACCTCGCGTGCTCGTCTAATTGGAGAACGTTTTCCAAGAAGAAAAGAGGGGTCGTGGTTCACAGCCACGCATCTGTGCGTGGTGCTGAGGGGCCACCTGCCTTTTCTTGGGTAGACTTTTGTGCAGGGAAAAGACTCTTCTCTTTGTGTCTCTGCCTGGTTCCTTGTGTGGCATCCTTTCATGGGAATAAACACCAGGGGAAATTATGTAGTGTATAATCCATTTTCAAGAAGGTAAATTTTGCCTGAAAATTCTGTGCTAGCACTTGATCATAATATTCTATGTCCAAATAGCTTCAGAACTCCCTAAGTAATATTTGAGTGTATGTAAATTTTCCAAATATTCATCCTGAAGCTGAGTCTTCTATTAAATTAGCTGAAAGCGTAATACCTTGAGAAACTACATTAATATGAATACCCGACCAGAAATAGCAATTTTCATTTGTTGTATTAAAATCTATAAATTACTTCACCCCATACCACCTTTGAATAGAAGGGACATTTCTTTCAGGGAAGGGCCAGCCCCAGGGCATGAATGCCTGAGGGTGACTTTTCTGCTTCCTGGGGGTCTCACCTTCCATGGAAACAAGTCATTATGTTGCTTTATATATTAAAAGTTCTCAACTTTTAACTTTTTAATTTGGCTAGTTATCAGACTTGGGATATCTGTACACCCTATCAAATTTCTTCTTCTCTCTTTTTGAAGGCAAGCTTGCTGGTGTGAGGGCTGTTCCCGTGAGGAGTAGGTAGTGATTTGGGTTTCTAGTTTGAACAGTGTGTTTGTAAGTAAAAAATTCAAAACTCTCTCCTTATTTAACTTCCTGACACATGGTCTTGGAATATCACTGTGAATTTGACTGTGGCAGACAGCAAATTAATCTTTCTAAGATCCTACACGGGTTAAAATGCTAATCATTCTTTGGCCTTCAGAAAGTTTCTTCCAATTTAGGAAACACTGTGACTTACTCATACTAGATACGTAATAAATATTTATTAATTTGATTTAATCTAGGATAATGTCTCTAAGGACTATTTGGAAGCCGGATTATTGAACAAACCCGCAATGTTTTTTCCTGATAGCTCAGTTCTCAGGAACCGAGGTGGGTAATTTTGAAGTGATTTCTGGCCCTGGATCCGCTTCCTATGATGTCAGAGACACAGCTTTCTGAGGTGACTTCAGGACAGAGCTCTGGAGAGGCCCTTCCTCAGGGAAGCCACCCTAAGAATCTGACAGGATCTATTTAAGGGTTCTTGGGTAGCTCCTGATGGCTCAGCTGAGATTTATACCTCTGGTTTCAGCAGGACCCCTGGGTGCCATTTGGCTTTCCTCATCACCATGCCATTGAACCTGAGAAGGCACCCAGTCTGGCTGACACCTTTCCAGACCACTTCCTCTGGTGAGAAAATAATGTCGTCTTCATGACAAAGAAGAAAACATACTGCCTGTCCTGAATCCCCAGCGTAGGCAAGATCAGTGCTGAGGTTCTTCAAAGCCCAACAGGAGGGTGTGGAGATAACTCTGTTGCTAGTGAGAAGTGAGAAGGATCAGCTTAAGGGGAACCCATGACTGGTGTCGGCATGCGGCCCTCTTGCTTCCAGATTAGCTCCACCCCAGGCTAGAGGGTCTGGGATAGACTTCGTAATCGGTGTAACAGTTGCTGATACTTACTGAGGACTTACCATATATCCTGCACCGTTTCAAGGTCTTTCCACTAATTCATTTTATTCATACAACTCTATAAGGCAGACACTAATACCATTTCTATTTGACTGATGAAGAAACTGGAGCACAGTGATTTTAGATAAATTGCCCAAGGTTACGCAGTGTGATGGTGTAAGATTGTGTGCACAATTCTTGGAAGGTCCTCTTTTCAAAAAGCGGAGTATAATTCTCCCCCTCGCTTGGTTTGAGTCAGACTTAGAGACTCAATTCGAATAGAATGTGGTGTAAGTGATGGAATATACTTCCTAGGTTAGGATAAGAGACATTGCTCCTTCTTCCCAGCTCTCTCTTGGATTGCTCACCCTGGGGAAAGCCCGTCATCACATCTTCAGAACTCTCCCCACGTGGGAAGACCAGCGCCGTGTAAGTGAGCCACCCTGGAAGTAGGTCCTTCTGCCTCAGTCAAGCCTTCAGATGACAGCAACCACACGACAGACCTTGAGCCAGAACTGCCCAGCTTAGCCACTTGTAAATCTCTGACCTCTAGAAAATGTGAGCTGTTTATTGTTCGGAACTGCTAGGTCGCGGTAATTTGTTATGCATCAATGGATAACTAATACACATAGCTTCTGAGGGTCAGAGCCAAGATACCAGCCCAGGGGGTCTGAATGCAGAGGCCACAGTTTACCACTGTCCCATTCCATCTCTGCTCATACAAAGGAGATTATCTGATGAGCTCAGATTCCAGAAAACGTGTTCAATAATTGCGAGGACAATTTAACCCAAGCTCCTGAACATCCTGTGTTTCTAGACCCTTAGAAACCCAATGATGGCAAATGCACAGATCAGCTACATACAGTCACTCCTTTCCTTGGATGTTCTGAATGAATCCTGATAGAGACCTTTTGCCTTATCCTGCTTTTTCTAAACTTCAGACAGACATTATCTCTCTACTACTTCAGACAAGCCTGTTACAGTATAATTTATCAGACTGAAGCTTCCTTTAGTGCCATTTCTATCCTGAGGCTATACCATAATCACCTTAACCAAATTGGATACTGACCTCAAGTATTAGGCTTCTTTTATCATCTATTACTTTTAGGCTGTGGGGAAAATAGAAACAACTCATCTCTTAGGTGCTATCTAAGTGATCTTAGATAGGGTCACTTCTGCAAGTGGTTGTTTCCCATTATGTGTTGATTAGGACTGCTTAATTTTCAGAAGGTTGGCCTTCTGCTGCCACCTTGCCGATACAATAAATGTTAATGCCCGTAGCACTGGGCTCTGCACAGAGTGGATGCTTAGGAAGCGGTCGTTCGTCTCTCTCTCCCATCACACCTGACATGTGCAATCAAGAGAAAGTTAGTCTTCCTCAGGACTTGTTAGATAATTGTCAAGAAATCACCATCACTTGACATAACCCCACTGGCTGCAGCAAATATGTGCTCTCCATTACCAACTTTTCAGTATCAAGGTATCTGGAGCAGAGATTCAGAAGGGACTTGATTACTTAGAGTCAAAGGCGACAGGTGGCCTTAAATATATTCCAGCCAAGAACAGCTAACCTGACCCTGGAATCTCAACACTCATTGCATCTCACCAGGACAGAATCCACAGTCACAATCTCCTGCCCCCACTCCTGGGTGTTTTCGGCAGTCACGTCACTTCCCTGCTTAAAATCCAGAACAAAGTCCAAGGTTTTCACACCAGGTAATACAGAGTTTTCTACAAGCGGACCCTGGACTAGATTACCTCCCAACAATCCTCGTGATTTTCAACTTAAAAACATTGAACTCTATGCAATTTCTCTCCAACTTCACATGCCCTTTCTAACTCTTTAAGGATTCGGTGCAGAGTTCGTCTCCTCCGGGATATCATCCTCTCACGCCACCTGACCTCTGCCTTTGTCCCCTTCTCTTCACTGCTGGGCTGGACATCCTCCATGTCCCAACAATACTCTGAAGACAGCCCCCTGTACTGGGTACGCTATGCTGACATTACCTGTTTGAATGCTTGTCCCCTCCGGTACATTATAAGCTTTGTCAGAAATGTAGGATCGGGCTTCCCTGGTGGCGCAGTGGTTGAGAGTCCGCCTGCCTATGCAGAGGACACGGGTTCATGCCCCGGTCCGGGAAGATCCCACATGCCGCGGAGCGGCTGGGCCCGTGAGCCATGGCCGCTGAGCCTGCGCGTCCGGAGCCTGTGCTCCGCAACGGGAGAGGCCACAACAGGGAGAGGCCCGCATACCACAAGAAAAAAAAAAAAAAAAAGAAAAGTAGGATCGTATTTAACTTTGCATTCCTGGTATCTGGCGAATAGTAGGTACTTAATAAATGAGATAATGTATACAGAGTATTTAACACGACACCTGACATGGTAAGTGATCACTTCATGTTGTGGTTGCTGTTGTGAATTTGTTGAATGATGGTTACTGCTCACCTATCCACAAGCAAAAAATAAAAATCTTTGCTCCCTTCCGGGCAAAAAGTGAAGAGAGAAAGGCTAAGTGAAAAGAAACGAAAGAAACGAAAAACACACTGTTTCATAGGAAACAATGAAGAATCGAAAGACACTAAAGATGAGCAACTAAACAGGCTAAATCGGATGAGATTAATGAGAAAATTGAACAAAGCAAGGGGAATTTGTCAAACTTTCCTAGCAGGCCAGATAGTCTCCACTTGGAAAGCAGCTTTGAGGGAAGTGGTAAATTCCCTACAACCTGAGTCACTAAAAACTAGACCAGACAAACCACTCAGAAGTATACAGCACTAGACTTCAGGGTACCGGCAAGGGTTAGTGGGCTTTTCATCTTTAATTTCTCTGATTCACTCATAAAATGTTTATAATAAGGCTGCAAAACATTTGTTACATCTTTTCCCATTGTTCGCCTTCATTTTTCCAAGGGGAAAACGAACAGTGTTAATGTTTACTCAGCTAAGACTACCAGGCAAGGGGGCTGTGCAACTCCACAGTGGCTAATATTTAACAATAACACTGGAAAAGACAGAGACAACCATTTTACTGGAAACTTTTTTGATATAACCTGGTTATTTTGATTAGGTCTATACCGGGGAAAAAAAAATCTTGGGGCAGATTGCTACTTGGTATTTGTTGATTTATTCTTTGAATAAAATTGGTTAGAATATATTTTCTTAAAATAACAACCATACATGACACATAAGTTGTACTTTATTTCTCTTGTTCCCTCCTCCTCCTTCCTCTGCTTGTTTGTTTCATCTAATGGTTCCTAGAAACAAAGCCAGACACTAGAATAAAAGAGCTGATATTACTATTCTCTTGCAGTTGTTTTCTTTAGCTTTTTAAAAAGTCATATTTTCCCAACTCTTTGTTGATCAGAATTTTGCCTAAAAAGTGTCTTTCAGAGTATCTCTGAAAACCCTGTTTCAGAATATTTCCAGCTCTCACTTCAGCTGGCATCTGGAGGCTTTGTTTTGATGTATTAAGATGTGATACTACATGAAAAAAATAACTAAATTCTTAGGGGTTTTTTGACCCACTAGAGCACTACCTTAGATGTTAGAGGTGAAGGGAATGGATCTCCACTACAATCCTCTCATTTTAGTGCTGAGGAAACCAAGCCCCTGGATGTGCAGTAGGGTCACAAAGCTAGAGTGAGTCAAAGCCAGGACCAGAACCCAGATGTCTTCACTCTTTGTCTAGACCTTTGTCTGTTATACCAAGGATTAAATGGGTAGAGATCACTGAGTTGTGTGTTTTTTTTTCTTTTTCTCCAATCCAAATTTCAGCAATATAACTGTAACGAAACCAAGAACAGCTAACATCCCGTGAACACTTATTATGTGCACTGCTAACATCCCATGAACGCTTATTATGTGCACTGCATTATTCTACACTTTTTATGTGTTTTAGCTCGAGTCGCAAAACCATTATCCCCATCTTACCGATGAGGAAAATGAGGCACAAGAAGGCAATGTTACTTTGCCAGGGTAACCTGCCTTAGGTAACAGATGACAGAGAAAGGATGGGACTCTAAGGCCTGGGCTCCAGAGGCTGTGTACCCACCACTACACCTGATGGCTTCTCAGTAAAAGCAGACCTTCCTTGGGGGCTGGGAAAGCAATGGAAATGCCTGTTCCCCTGTCTAAGTGTTGATATTTCATTGATACTTCAGTGTCATTGTTGTGGCTTTGCATTTTCATAACCCCTATTTTACACAATCATTACTAATGAATTTGCAATCTCACTTCCTCGGAATTTCCTGAATATAACCATGGTGATTTCTCAATAATGTGAAAACACAAACTTTGCATCTTTGTAAACTTTCTAGGTGTAAAATATTAAAAGTTTGCCCCAAACTGCTGATAAAAATAATTATAAACAAGAAGACTGACAAAAGAACCAGTATAAAAATCTATAGGAAAGAAATTTCTTAACATCCAAATCCACAGATCAAAGAGAAGAGCTTTTGAGAAGAATGTAAGTTGTACCAAACACTAAACATAGTTCTCAGAGTTTTTCAAAACCGTATTTAAGGGCTTCCCTGGTGGTGCAGCAGTTAAGAATCCACCTGCCAATGCAGGGGACATGGGTTTGAGCCCTGGCCCAGGAAGATCCCACATGCTGCGGAGCAACTAAGCCTGTGCTCCATAACGACTGAGCCTGCGCTCTAGAGCCCGCGAGCCACAACTACTGAAGCCTGCGTGCCTAGAGCCCGTGCTCCACAACAAGAGAAAACACTGCAATGAGAAGCCCCCGCACCGCAATGAAGAGTAGCCCCTGCTGGCCGCAACTAGAGAAAGCCCGCACGCATCAATGAAGACGCAACACAGTCAAAAATAAATAAAATAAAAATTTTCAAAGATCTTTAAAAAAAAAACCATATTTAATGTGTATGTTACATTCTGTTCTAAGCACCAGAAATTATCGGTAATAACTTATAAAAAATAACTTTCTATTAGAAGAAAGGAGTCTTCAAAATGTACACTACATTTATAAAGTTTTTAAATTATATAAAGTTTGGGAAAAATAGAGAATATGGAAGACTTTGAAAGTCGAGACTAAGGTTTCCTTTGGCAGATGTGAACTTGGGCTTTTTGGTGAGCATTCTATAAATAGCACGCTCTGGTCTGCCCTATTAATACAGTTAGGGAAGCAGTTGGCTGGGCCCTTTCCTGCAATTAGACAATCCCGCTCTGGGAACCGAGGGACCACTTTGGGGTTTGTCCACTCAGCACACACCACACACACGTGGGTGTTCACCTAACCATTTTACACTAATCTACCCAAACTCCTTACCACCTTCGTGTTCCGTTTCGTGATTCATTTTTAGGTACATTTCAGCCAATAGTTAGATATCATGGAGCAAACAACAATGTCAGTAGATTCATAACTTCCATTTCCACCTGAACTGAGAGAGTACAGCATGATAGGTTTTACACAAGCTATCACAGCATTTCTTATTCTAAGGAATGCATTTACTTTTAAATAATGAGCAGCTGATTATTAGGTGGATGGTGCTCAAGTCATAGGAAAGAATTAATCTAGTTCTACAAAACTACCAGCATTAAAAGTATCCTGATTGAAATTAGGCTGGGGCAGAATTTCTATAGTCCAGTGACTACTATACTCCAGATAATGGACCAAAGATAGTGGCCCGGCTCCTTAATGACTGGGCACTGCCCATCTAAAATCAGACAATCTTCAGTTCAGTGTTTGTATTTTGTTTTCTTTTCCTCCTGTTCTAATCAAAGCAGACGTAGAAACAGATAATCAGCTTCTAATTATTGAAAATCATTGTGTCCCGGCCTCTTTGGTGGTTAGTGGAAAAATATACAAATGGCATAAAATCTTTTGTTCTTTGTCAGAAGAAAAAGAGCGAGCCACTGCTCAAGGCTCTCACTGTTAGGGGAATCCAGGCCACATGAAGCTCTCTCCCCTCAAACAGCCAGGGAAGTCCATTTGGAAAGTGCTCATGGCTGCCTCAACCCCAGTCCAAGCCTCTTCCCAAGAAACAAGTGTACATAAATATCCCAAAGGAGCTGCACTCTTGGAAGGCCACCCTCCTTCCTCTGGTTGCCTTGGAGACAGATTTGCTATTTCTCCCTTCCTGTAGCTAGGATGGAAGAAGAGTGGAGAGGAGACAGAATTGGCTTCGATCCCTGCTCTGCCACCGGGGAACGAGCCTCAACCTCTCAGACCCTCCTGATTCTCACTGGACAACAGCAATACCGATGTCTGCCTTGTGGGGCTTAGGTGATGGTGAGACGTGAAATATACAAAGGGCCCGGCCCCAAACTGGTGATTCAAAATGGCAAGTGTATAGAAGGAATTCGGTCCCTGGGAAATTGGCAAGAGTATAGGTCTTTACTAGCTGGTCGCTGGTCTGAGACTAGGACCTATGGCTAGAGTATTTGGTTGCTTTGGAAAACCCTTCAGGTCCGCAGCAGGGGCAAGAGAGCCCAGGGTAATTGGAAGAGAGATGTTTTTCTGTTTTCTAAAGAGACTGTAAGTGGAGTCAACTACTTGTTTACTGGAACCATCCATAAGAGGTCAAGAACTGAGTTCTCAGGCCAGGAAGGGGAGTCTGAGAAGGGTCTCAGAGCCAGGAAGTAGATGGTAAATTATGTGACACCACAGTGCCAGGGATTAACTTTAGCAAAGTCCATTTCAGGTGTTTACTGAGAACTTCTCTGAGATTCAAAGACCAAGTCAGTTCAACTAATATTCAGGGGCTGGTGTCCCTGCAAAGAACACAAAGTAAGACCCAGCTCTTGCCCTCAAGCAATGAAGAGCTGAGGAAATAAAAGACGATAAGCTCCCTGAGGGCAGGAAACATGTCTGTAAGAAAAGAAAGGGCCAGTAAAGTCACATTTACTCAAATCAGGGCTTAAATCAGGACTCTCCTGCAGAGACAAAACCTGGGCCAATGCACTTCCTCAACTCCCTGCTCCAGGGTCCAGTCACTGCTCTCTGTGATGACCGTGTGACAGGACTGACAGCAGGGCAGGGTCTGACTGGGGAGACCTGGGGGAAAGCTGAGGCTCACCGCACACTCTACCTCCATCTGGACGCCTCCGGGACAATGACACCCGGCTGATCCCGCGCGACATCAAGACGGTGCACAAAGAAGTGCTTGGAAATCTTGCAGTGTGACCTGAGCGGGGCGAGTGCCTTTCAGCATCTGTGGGAAATAAGCCAGAAAGACTGTTGGATCTGTGACCTGCTGAGTGAGACTCTGGAGGGCAGGCTGGGCCCCGAGTCATTGGGAATCGGGGTGGTTCTCATCCCTCAGTCTTGAGTGGAATGACCCAAGCGGCGGCACTGTGTCCTCTTGCTGGCCTGTGCAGGTGGTGGAGCGGGGCAGAGCCACAGCTGGGCCCTCACCATCTGAGCGGCAGCCAGACAGACATGAGGCCCGGTCACCCAGAGAGGTTGTTTTTTTTTTTTTTTTTTTTTTTTTTTTGCAGTACGTGGGCCTCTCACTGTTGTGGCCTCTCTCGTTGCGGAGTCCAGGCTCCGGACGCACAGGCTCAGCGGCCATGGCTCACGGGCATAGCTGCTCCGCGGCATGTGGGATCTTCCCGGACCGGGGCACGAACCTGTGTCCCCTGCATCGGCAGGCGGACTCTCAACCACTGCGCCACCAGGGAAGCCCCAGAGAGGTTGTTTTTAGTGAAAGTGAACATTAAAAAGACGATTAAGATTATCAAGTGAGGTCTTGTAGAAACGAGAGGAGATGATGATGAGGCAGTGATGAAAATGCCTGGTGAAAAAGCTCCTCATGAAAAAGCCTCCCAGCAATAAAGATGCAGGAGCTACCCGCTTCAGCTGTCACCAAACTTTTCAGTCATTAAAACCTGGAGAAATTAAAGCCCGTGATCTGAAGCCTTTTTCATTATGAATGAGCCTTTCACAATTTAATTCTTGAACTGTTCTTAAAGCAAATTTGACGGTGAACTTTGTTCGGTATCCTGGCTATTGGCTATAGCCACTTCCGTAGACACAAATGGATTTCTTTTTGTTTTTCTATAATCGAGCGGATTATATTAATAACATAGAAAGGAAAAATGAATGAACACGTACTAGGAGCATGACACAGTAAGACATAGTGAGGAGGTGGGGAAAGCACTGGATCCAGGGACAGAAGACAAGCTTCTGCAATTTACATGACACAAGTCACTGAACTGCCTCTAACGCTCAGTTTCTTTATCTGTAAGACATGGGAATAGAAATAACATTTAACTATGAGGACCTCAGTGGGAAGACAATGATAGGTCTTACAGAAATGTGCTTTGTAAAAGCCCGGTCCTAACGTTACTGCTTGTAGCATCATCATTGGCTGTCTCTGAGGGCAGCTCCAATGAGAGGGAGTCTTGGTGTGGCTCGCGCTGTCTATGGGGCTCTGAGGGCACAGGTGTTCCACTGACAGCCCAGAGAGAAACCCCAACTGATATGTACGAGATCCCAGCAGTAGTGGTGGGTGTTAATTAGGTAAATCACCAAATTACCACCTCTGATACAAACCAGAAAATGTGTATACCTTCTGATATCTTACTGATCTCTCATTTTCTTTGCAGGACAGATTTAAATTGTGAATGGTACTAAGTAGCTAATATCCTGAACAACAGCACAGGGGACTTTGGTTTGCTCCACGTGGCACTGGGTTGCTGGGGGGATGCTGCATTTTCATTAAGGCAAGGAGTTTGCCAAGGTTAACTGTACTCAAGTATTTCCCCACACTTTACAGATGAAAAAACTGAGGCTTAGAGAGAACAACTAATTTTTGCAAGGTCCCAGAGCCAACCTCTGGAATTCATATTCCAAATAATGCTCTTAACCGTCGTGTCACATTGGACATAGAACACTTAGGAATCTGAAAAAGCCAAAAGATACTGCCTGGCTGGAAGGGCTACGAGTCAGTTGAACCACTTTAGGAAACAATTCGGCACTCTTTTATAATCTTGAACATTTTCATGCTCTACAACCCAGAAATGCCAGTCCAAGATAGAGGAATTCTCGCACATGTGCACCGGTATATGCACACAGGAGTGTATGGAAGCACTGTTCATAATGAAAACCAAAACAACAAAACAAAAAATACCAAGAAAAGCCAGAAGTTCCTTTGATGGGAGGATGGACAAATAACTTGGGATATTATACAGCAGTGAGTATAAATGAACTGCAACTCAACACAGCTGCAAAGATGAATCTTTAACATTACACTACGTGGAGAAGAGTAAGTTACTGAAGGCTACCTATAGAAGGACACCGTTTCAATTAAACTCAAAGCAAGCAAAACTAACAGATAACGAATGCAGATACATACATATGTGCTAAAAGTTTGAAAAGAACCAAGTGAAAAGTAGGGACAAAATTCAAGCAAATGGCTCCCTCTAAGCATAGGCAAGGGTGGACTAAATGGCCATAGGTAGATGCAAAAGTATTGGAAATATTCTAGTTATTAAACTGGGTGGTTAAGTCCATGGGTGACCGCTTTGTTGTGCATTGTGCTACCACATAAATTAGATAGATTACTCTGCATGAAGCAGATATAATTAAAACCTTCTTTTTTTAAAGTTACTACTGGGACTTTCCTGCAAAGGTAGGATGGGCACACAGCAGCCCCCATCTCCCACCCTCACTCCTAGGTACCTAAAGCCTAGATGACTATAGAAAAAAAAACCCAGACCAAGGTACATGGCTCCGATTACCCAAGTCTGTTTTTCCGGTCCCTCCAAGCTTGAAGGCTACCTGGGGCTCTGGGGCCTGGATAAACAACCCAGCCAGCACAGCAGAGCAGATGGGAAAGATCTAGGCCACCCACACAGCAATCAAGAGCTTCACTGGGTGGGCCAGAAACTGCAGTTGTCCCTGCCCGGTGGTAGCACTGAGCCACCTGTGGAGAGTGGCAGGGTGGGGGGGGGGCAGCGGGAGTGTCCGCGTTCCAGCATTCAGAGGCCCAGCCACCCAGCTGCCCCCAGGGGCCAGCAAGCGAGTGCCAGCAGGACCTCAACACCAGGCTCTCCAGCTGAGGCAACTGAAGTGAGTGGATAATTGCACATAATAGAGTTAAAATATAATTGCCTCATTAAAATGGGTTACTAAATCTCACTGTGCCTGGGTGTGAAAGAGAGAGACGGAGATGCGTGTGTTAAACTGCAAGAAAAGCAAAATTGCATAAATGAATGTGAGTGGGAGCGATCGGAGAATGCCTGACTGTGCCACGAGGTCGGAGGAGACCCTGGTGACCGTGGGGTCCTCTGAAGGACTGGTGAAGCCCACAGCTGGTAGCTGCTTCAGGCAATGATGACTCAGAGCGGGGCCAACGAACGGTAAGCGGGTCTCACCTCCTGCTGGGGCGTCTCCACTTTGGAAGATAAAGCTCTAGTCTTGCAGAGGAGAGATTCCTGTCCCTCCACCGTCTCCAGAGTTCCTCCTGGTGTGGCTACCCAAGCAAGCTGGACAACTGGCACCTCTCCTGCTATCCTGGCAGAATTCAGAGCTGGAATGGGAGCCGTCTGCCTGTGTGAGAGGGAAATCTAAGCATCAGAGAACGACTCCAGGGGAAACACCCCCAGGTAGCAGCACAGTCCTTGCCAACCTATAAGGAAACCCCTACAAGTGACATCTTCCCCTCCTGCCCTGGAAGTGTGCACACGACTCTGGTGAGATCCGTAAACGATCCCTCCATGAACACACAGAGAAATAACACTCTTCTTCCGTCACAGGTGGGCACTGACCACAGTGCTTCCTGCTCTTGCCCCCTCCAAATCCGCCCTCCAAATCACCAATGCCCCATCGAAGAGCTCCTCTAGGGAGAAGACCCCAACTCCTCGGCACTTTTAGAACATTTTAAAGAAAAAGACAGATATTTGTGAAAATGACTCCAAGTTCTTATTACGCCAAGAGCCGTAAGTGGTCATGCCTCACTTTGTTCTTAAGTTTCTAACATGCATTCAATCTGTCAACGAGCACAACTTAGTCCAAAGGAGCAAGTTTAAGTTTTTTCTCAGAACGCTCACACATTAAAATGTCGAGACTAATGACTTTTTTTTTTTTTTTGCGGCACGCGGGTCTCTCACTGCTGTGGCCTCTCCCGTTGTGGAGCACAGGCTCCGGACGCGCAGGCTCAGCGGCCATGGCTCACGGGCCCAGCCACTCCGCGGCATGTGGGGTCCTCCCGGACCGAGGCACGAACCCATGTCCCCTGCATCGGCAGGCGGACTCTCAACCACTGCGACACCAGGGAAGACCGACTTATTTTCTTTTGAGTATTAGAAAGCAGATAAACATTAACAATCTGGTGTCAGTGTCACTAACAAGACCTAAAACCCACTTCAGAATCCTGCAGTCAAGGGGTGTTTAGTGTAGGCACAGCTTAGGTGAGGGACTGGAGATGCAAACAGAGGGGAAGGGGGGTTGCACACCCCAGCCCTAACCGTACAGAGAACACTGGGTGTGCCTCATCGCCCTAACCAGCCTGCGTGACTCATCTCTGCTGGTAAGCCCTTGACTTCAAATGCAGATCTGCACTTATACGGACACATTTGTCTCTATGCATGATTGAACACTCTCTTGATTCCTCAGATAAGTTCAGAAGTGCAAAAGAGGAAGAGGAGAAGCTTTTTAATTACAAGCCAGTCAGTCTGGCAGATAGAACTCTCAACCTGTCCAAGTCCTGGACTTCTGAACCTGCCAAGATCCCCATCTGCTTCTTCTATGGGGCCTGGGGTGGCGGGTGCTGATTCAAGTTCCCACAGAAAGAATCAGACAGTCTTGGACCAAATGCTTAGCTCTAACAAACAAAGAGCCTCAGTTCTGGATAAAAGTCAAATTGTTAAGAAATTGCACCGCTCTTTTTTTGGGGGGGGGTGGGGATGATGGTTGTGGGACAGGGCAGGATGGGGAAGTGACAGAACCAGACTTCAGCTCATCTTGATACAATTTTGGAGTTACAGATGCTACTCTCGTTCCCTGTCTCCCCAGGTTTTGTTGGGTGCAGGCCAGGGCTTGCCTGGATGTCCATAATTTCCCGTGTGGCTCTCCCTCTCCCGCCCCCGTGCTCAGTTTCCTTGAGTGCCAGGATACTCCAGAGACTCAGAATGGAGCCCTTGAAATGTTATGAAACAGGAATTGGCAATCCTTTCCTTTCAAGCTGCCAAGCTGTAGAAGGGGCTTGCGGGATATGGAGGCACTGGAAAGGTGAATGCAATGTGTCAGCTGGTGTCATGACTCAACTTGTAAGGTGCCTCCAACTGTGCGCCCACCACTCAAGTGGCAGCCACATGGAGGGCAGATGGGCAAGAAGAGGGGGGACAGAGGCAGCGATGGGGAGAGCGTGTAGAAGCCAGCAGCAGCCGGGTGACAGCTGCTGAGTCTCAGCCAGGCTGGCACGGCGATCAGGAAGCCTGGAGTGCCCCCCTCTGGTAAGTGAGCCAGGGGTTGGTTGCTAAATCCAGTAACAGAACCCTCCCTACAGGCACTTGGCATTTGAGCCTTAATGGTTTTGGCACTTGGCCTAATTGCTCAGAATATGTGCTCAGTTAGATAGAGAATGATTCCTTCATCACACTCAGTAAGCACCTGCACACAGCACAGAAGCTGTGATATTTCTATTCCAATAAGTCCTTTGCCGACCACCAAAAGTCCATGGAAAACTCTCAGAAGCTACTGGATATAAACCAAACTGAATTTTACATTACGTGTATGCTTCAGGTTATGGAGGATTTTATAAATAGCAGAATGTCCACCAAACAAGAAAACTGCCTCCTTATTTTGTTCAAGAAAAACCATCTACAATGAATATTGCAATGTTCAGTGATAAAAAGGATTCACATTTTATTATCTCAAAAAACTGGGAGCTGGAAACCAGTGTGATATACTTGCTTATACTTGTTAACGTTTTTATTTACCATAACTCACTTTGAGATGAGGTCGTTTTGGTCAATTAAATCAGATTATCTCTAGTATATAAGATATCAAGATCTCTTAGAGATTAAAGTCATAGGCTAGTATTCAAAAACCAGTAAAAGCCAACAGAATCCACGTCACCCAACCCAGGGTCTGAGAGAGAAGGACAGGAGTGAACAATACGAATGTGAGGATTTAGCTGAATTTAGCATGGGATCATAGTGACTGGTGCTGCCACTAGTTCATACATCAGCTTAATTGGTAAGTCTATAGTTTACGTTTATGACTGTGGAGTAGGACACAGCAAGTGGATGCCAAAGGGGCATGGCAGAAGGAAATCGACATCATCATCAATATTTCTTTTTAAGAAATAAATTTTATTGCCTCATTCCCTTGCTAAAAACTTTAATAGCAAAAATGCAAACAATGTACTTCTAAGTAACTAATGGTTCAAAGAAAAAATTACAATGAATAAAATTTAAATATTGAGAAATAGCTTCAAAGCATATAAAGCATAAACTGACAAAACTAAAAAGAAATATAAGCCGATCCACAATCACAGTTAAAAAGTTTGTTTTTAAATCTCTCTCAGTAGCTGAGACAACATGCAGATCAAACATCATGACTACAGATGATCTGCACAAGATGAACAATGTTTATCCTCTAAACACATGTGGAACGCTGCACCCAGTAACTACAGAACACAGCATTTTCAAGGGTAAGGGGGATAGCGTTCACTTAAATAGGTCATATGCTGGACCCTAAAGCAAGTATGAACAAATATAAAAGGACTGATATACAATATATATTTCCTGGCTACAGTAGAATTAAGCTCAAAATCAGTAATAAAAAGATAACTAGGAAGTCTTAATATATTTGTAAATACATTTCTAAATAATTCATGAGTCAAAAAAGAAATCACAATGGAAATGAGAGAATACTTTGAAGTGAAAGATAATAAAAATATGACATAAAAGTTACGGATATAGCTAAGTCTGTGTTAGAAGGAAATACAGATGAACATATTTAAGTGAATATATTACAAAAGAAGAAAATTTGAAAACTGATGATATAACTTCCACTTCAAGAAGGTAGAAAAAGGGAATTCCCTGGTGGTCCAGTGGTTAGGATGCCACGCTTCCACCATAGGGGGCATGGGTTGGATCCCAGTTAGGGAACTCAGATCCTGCAAACTGAGCAGCATGGCCAAAAAAAAAAGAAGGTAGAAGAAGAAGAGCAAATAAAATACCAATAAAGTAGTAGGAAGGAAATAATACAGATAAGGGAAAAAATCAAGAAAATAGAAAACAAACATAATCAATCACATCAAAAACAGATTCTCTGACAAGACTAGCAAAGTCCATAACTCTTAGCAAGACTAAAAAGGAAACAAAAAAAGAAATAAAGAAAACACAAATTACTATTACCAGGTCCACAGACATTAAAAAAGACAAGAGCATGACAATAAATTTAGATGAAATGGACATATACCTTGAAAAACAGAATTCATCAAAACTAACACAAGAAGAAATAGACCATATGCATAGTCCTCTATCTATTTTTAAAACTAATCCTGCAATTTAAACCCTTTCCACAAAGACAACACCAGGTAAGCTGGTTTCACCTGGAATTCTTCTAAACATTTATGGAAGAAGTAATAACAATTTTACACAAACTATTCCAGACAAGAGAAAAAGGGAAAACACGTCCCACTTAGTTTTATGAGGTTTGGTTACCAAAACCTGACAAGGACATTGAAAAAAAAGGAAAATTACAGAGCAATCTCTCATGAACATGATGCAAAAATTCTGAATAGAATATTAATAAAACAAATCAAGAGATATATAAAAAGAGATTGTACATTATGCCCATTGGATTTATTCCAGGAAGGCAAGGTTATTTTGACATTTGAAATTCTCCACATTAAGCAAATAATGGGGAGGGGTACCATATGGTTATCTAAATAGAGAAAAAAAATTTTTTGATAATATTCAATACTCACTCATAATTTAAAGTAATTAGAACAGAAGTGAACTTTATTAATTTGATAAAGCTTATCTACAAAATATCTACTAGTGAAAGCTTTCCCTCCTTCCCCACATTTTAGAAGGGTGACTACCCTCTAAAGGGTAGTCAAGGGTGACAAGGGTGACTACCCTCACCACTTCTATTCAACACTGTAACATCATACTGGTTAAACATTATACAGTACCATAGAGCTAGAAAAATTAAAAGAAGAATCAAAACTCCCATTAATCACCGATTATGTGATGGAATGCATGGATAAAGTTTACAAAAGAATCTACAGATAAAATTTAGAATTAATTGGCAAATTTAGCAAGGTCACTAGTCAACATACAAAAATAAACAGAACTAAATCCAGTGGTTTATACAAAAAGAGAAAATAATATGATCAATTTAGGATTATCCCAGGAATGCAAGAGTTCTTTATCATCAGAAAAAATATAATTGTCATTTACCAGATTAAAAAGTAAAAGAAAAAAGCCACATGCACATCTCAATAGATTCTGAAAGTCACTTAATAAAATTCAACACTCAGTCATAATTAATAACTAAGAGCATGTAAGAATATAAAGAACTTCCTCTCTGATTAATCAACTAAAAGCCTAATTCTTAGTGGTGAGATACTGCAAGCATTACCTTTAAAATCAGAATTAAGTGTCTATTATCATTGCTATTAGTTACATCGTGCTAGAGGTTGTAGTCAGCACATTAAGGCAAGGAAAAGAAATAAAGGGCTCATAGATTGCAAAGAAAGAAACAAAAGTGTCATCTAGTCTCAAATAATATAAATGTCTATACAGAAAACCCAAAGTAAAATCATCAGAAATAAAAAGTTAGTTTATGCTTGGATCTAATGTAATCAACACACAAAAATCAATTCCATTTCTATATACAGCAACCAATAATTTAAAAATGTAACTTAAAAATAGATACCACTTACACTATAAACAAGAATTGTAAGCTTCTTAGGAAAAAAATATAACAAAATTTTCTTGGATTTATATGGAGAAAATTATAAAAGTTTTTCTAAGGGACACTAACCCTACCCTAAATAAACAGGGAAAATTCAACAGGTTCACAAATTGAATTACTTAAGATCATAGAGATATTAATTCTATCCAAATTTATATATAGATTCAAAGTAATCACAACCATATTCCCAACTGCTGTTTGAGAAATATAAAGTTGATTCTAAAACCTAAGTGAAATAGCAAAAAGCCAAGAATGCCCAAAGCACTCTAGGTGAAGAAAATAAAATGGAACACCCTACCTGATATCAAGATTTATTATAAAGCTCTGACAATTCAAGTATCACTTATTGGTGCAGGAATAAATACACCCATGAGAAGAATGCAACAAAGATCCAGAAATGTAACCACATATGTGGAAATTAGATATATGACAGAGATGGCAGTAGCCTCACCCCACCATGATGGCATACAGAAAGTAGGAAGCAATACTAATTCTGCACCATCCCTTAGGACCTGCGGTTACCAAGAGCAACACCACTGCTAATGATTTACCACTTGCAAAAAGAGAGTCTTTCGGGAAATCATAAGAGTGAATTAGCACATTTTTGGTTTCTGCAAATTCCATCATGGTTTAATATTGTATGATTCATTACCTTAACCTGTTACTACTCAGTGGATTAGTGATTTTCTTCTTTGTAAGATTCAGAATAAAAGCAAGGTGACTTGATGTTTTTCTTTTTGTTGTTTACTTTTGTTTTTAACGACAGCCTTTTGGCTTTCAAATGCTTGCTTTGTTTACATCTTTGTTTATGAAAAGGAACTAATACAGTTGCTAAGCAAGAAAGATTCCTGATCTGCTATTAAATACATATTACAAGTCTGTGGAATATTAATCAAATCTCTGGTTTCCTTTTTAAGACGTGGCTTCTAAGGCAAGTGCATTTTTCTACCTCAGCTCAATCCCCATTACCATTTTATATTCCATCAGAGGCCTGACTAGCAACGGTAGCCAGCTCTTGTCTGAATCCTGCAAACTAGGCTCATACATATGACACCCGTAGAAAGGCTGGGCTCTACACAGGAGACCCAACTTTTGATGATGGCTTGCATAAGGAAAATCACTCTTGCTCCTTGTCATTTTGCAGTTAGTGGGCAAAAACCTAATGCTTGTTCCAGGGGAATTTCAGATCTTGACATTAACGGAAATAAAGAGCATACTCAAGTACATTAATTTCCTGGTGGCAAAGCTATAAACTTTGAAAACTCTAGATTGGCTTGGACTTTCCCTGTTTAAAATACACAATGACAAAACACTTTGTCAAAAAATGATATATCGGGCTTCCCTGGTGGCGCAGTGGTTGAGAGTCCGCCTGCCGATGCAGGGGACACGGGTTTGTGCCCCGGTCTGGGAAGATCCCACATGCCGCGGAGCGGCTGGGCCCGTGAGCCATGGCCGCTGAGCCTGCGCGTCCGGAGCCTGTGCTCCGCAACGGGAGAGGCCACAACAGTGAGAGGCCCGCGTAACGCATAAAAAAAAAAAAAAAAAAAAAAATGATATATCCCCTCAGAGCAAGCAAATAGTTCATATGGATATTTTTGGCCCTATCAAAATTTTTCCCCAGTTCATCTCATTTTTATAAACTTAGTACAATTTATTTTTACTTACTACATTATCAGTGCTAGGAAAGTTTTTATTTTTTAATATTCACTGGCATTAATGTTAGTTGAATTTGATAGGCTAGCATGCTGTTATTAACATGATTATTACATTCATTTCATAGCCCATTTATGGTAGTTTTATATTTGGATCCATAAAAATACATAATTATCCATTTCCAAAAGCACATTCTCTCTGGGGAGGAATAAGTATGTATTTTACGAATAGTTGTGCTTAAATACAACTATAGCCCCAAAGTAACCATATGTAGGCCTATCTATTTATAATTGTTAACAGCATATTTAACTAATAGGAAAAACAAACTGACCTACTGCAAGTATTCAACATTATTATGTGACTCTACATTTTACTTCTATTTTTATTTAAAAATCCATTATTGTATAAAAGATGAAACCTTGTTGCTTAATACAAGGCCACAAAGATTTACACCTATGTTTCCTTCTCAGAGTTTTAGTTTTTAGCTTTTACATTTAGATCTTTGATTTTGAGTTGATTTTTGAATATGGTATGAGATATAGGTCCAGCTTCCATCTTTTCCATGTGGTTTTCCAGTTGTTCCAGTGCCATTTGTTAAAAAGACTATTCTTTCCCCATTGAATGGTCTTGGCAGCCGTGTAAAAAAATCAGTTGATGATGGATGCACGGGTTTATTTCTGAACTCTAAATTGTTCCACTGAACTGTATGTCTATCCTTATGCTACTATCCCACTGTTTCGATTACTGTGGCATTGTAACAAGTTTTGAAACTGGGAAGATTCAAGATTGTTTTGGCTATTCAAGGTCCCCCGTATGGCCATATGAATTTTAGAATCAGCCTGTCTATTTCTGGAACACAAAAAGGCAGATGGAATTTTGATAGAGGTTGCACTGAATCTATAGATCAATTGGGGGAATATTGCCATCTTAACAGTCTTCAGTCTTCCAATCCATGAACGTGAAATGTCTTTCCGTTTATTTAGGGCATCTTTCATTTCTTTCAATAGGGTATTGTAGTTTTCAGTGGAAAAGTATTTCACTTCCTTGGTTAAATCTACTAAGTATTTTATTCTTTGTGGTGCCACCATAAATGGAATTGTTTTCTTATTTTAATTTTCAGATTGTTCATTGCTAATGTTTAGAGATACAACAGACTTTTGCATACTGATCTTGTATACTGCAACGTTACTACATTGTTTATTAGTTCTTATAGTCTTGGGTTTTTTTATTCTTTAGTATTATATACATATAAATATATATAGACCATAATCATCAGCAAATAAACATAGTGTTTCTTCTTCCTTTTCAATCTGTGTGCCTTTAATTTTTTCTTACCTAATGGCTCTGCTAGAATTTCTGGTATAATGTGGAATAGAAGTGGCAAGAGTGTACATCTTTATCTTCTTCATAATCTTGGCAGGGGGCAGTCTTCAGTTTTTCATCACTAAGTACAATGTTAGCAGTGTGGTTTGCATCAATGTCCTTTCAGTTGAAGAAATTCTCTTCTATTCCTGGTTTGTTGAGTGTTTTTTTATTTTAGCATGAAAGAGTGTTAGATTTCCCTGCATCTGTTGAGGTGATCATGCATTTTTTTCTTCATTTATTCTATTAATATGGTATAGTACATTGACTGACTTTCATGTTAAACTGACCTTGCATCTGGAATAAATCCACTTTATCATAGTATATAACCCTTTAATATGTTGCTAGATTCTGTTTGCTAGTATACTGTTAAGGATTTTGTGTCAAAATTCACAAAGGATATTGGTCTGTAGTTTTCTTGTGGTGCCTTTTCTGGCTTCATCATACCAATAACAAATACTCGGCTCATAGAATATGTTAGGATGTGCTCCCTGCTCTTCTATTTTTTGGAAGAATTTGATAAGAATTAGTGTTAATCCTTCAAACATTTGGTAGAATTCACCAGTGAAGACATTTAGTCCTGGGCTTTTTTAAAAATTAGAAGTGTTTTTATTATTGACTCAGTCTCTTTGCTATAGGTCTATTCAGATTTTCTATTTCTTCCTGAGTCAGTTTAGTTTGTTTTTTTAAATATTTGTCCATTTCATCTATAGTATCTGTTGACATGTATTTATTTGTAGTATTATCATTTTTATTTTTGTGAGGTAGTAATGTCCCTTCTTTTCATATGTGATTTTAGTAATTGTCTTTTTTTTCTTTGTCCAGCTAAAGGGTAGTCAATTTTTTTTTTAATTTTTTTCAAAAAACCAACTTTTCTGTTCTGTATTTTCCTATTTTATATTTTAAAATATATAAACACCTCTCTACATGCAATACTGAATGGTCAGCACATCCAGTAACTGAAATAACATTATTCTTAACACAATGAGTAGGGAGCACTCCTAGAAACTTCTTCTTACATGTCTTTAAACACCTGTCTGCATGCATTACACAATGGTCAGCCCATACATTCTCAGAAATAACACTCTTTTCAACATGCTGTGTAAGAAACAATTTTTGAAACATCTTTTTTACATGTGTACTCAAACACATCTGTACATGCATTACAGAATGGTTAGCACATCCATTTGCTGAAATAAGTTACTTCTCTATTCTATATTTTTTCTGTCTGCTATAATCTTTACTATTTCCTTCTTCTTGCTTTCAGTTGTTTGCTTTTCTTTTCCTAGTTTTTTAAGGTATAAAGGTAGGTTTTAAATTTATTTTTCTTTAATGTAGTCTATAAATTTCCCTCTGAGCACTGTTTGCTGTTTCCCATAAGAATTGATATGCTGTTTAATACGAAACTTTTATCTCGAGGTTTTCTCTAATTTCCTTCTTATTTCTTCTTTGACCCATTGGTTATTTAAGAGTATGCTATTTAATTTCCACATATTCATTTTCAAATTTTCCTTTTGTTATTGATTTCTAATTTCACGTCATTGTGGCTGGAGAACACACTTTAATCTTTTTAAATTTACTGAGACTGGTATTGTGGTCTAACATGTGGTCTTAGATAATTCAGCATGTGCCCATGAGAGGGCTGTATACTCTGTTGCTGGATGGGGTGTTCTGTAGATGTCTATTAAATCTAGTTGGTTTATAGGGTTGCCCATGTATTGTATTTCCTTGCTATTCTTTATTTCTTTGCTAATTTGAGTTACTGTCTAGTACCCTTTCATTTCAGCCTCAAGAACCCTTAAACATTCATGTATGGTATGATTGTTTTTTATCTTAGAATGTCTTACTTTCTCCTATATTTTCACAGTTTTGCTGGATATAGAATTCTAACAGTTGTTCTTCCACCATTTTGAATATGTCATCCAGTGCTTTCTGGCCTCTGTGGTTTCTGATGTGAAATCAGGTGTTATTGGGGATCACTTGCAAAATGATGAGTTCTCTTGCTTTCAAGATTCCTTCTTGGTCTTTGCCTTTTGATAGTTTGATTGTGATGTGTCTTGGTGTATTTCTTTGAATTTATCCTACAATAGAGCTTGGTGAATTTCTTGAGTGTGTATATTAAGGTTTTCATCAAATTTGTAAAGTTTCCTGCCAATATTTCTTCAAATATTCTTTTGGTCCTTTTCTCCCTATTTTTTCTTTCTGAGACTCCCGTTGTGTGAATATTGTTGACAATATCCCAAAGGTCTCTGAGGTTCTGTTCATTCTCTTTCATCCTTTTCTTTTTGTTCCTCAGACTGGATAATCTCAATTGACCTATCTTCAAGTTTGCTGATACTTTTCTCTGCCTGCTCAAATCTGATGAACTCCTACGGTGAATTTTTCATTTCAGTTAATATACTTTTCAACTGCAGAAGTTTCTTTTCTATAATTTTTATAAAATTATGACTAAATTATTTTTATGATTATAAATTTATAACTATAAAAACATCCTTTTTGAAATTTCTACCTCTTTATTGATATTCTGTATTTGGTAAGATATTGTTCTCATACTTACTTTCAGCCCTTGAACATATTTAGAAGAGATGTTTTAAAGTCTTTTGTCTAGTAAGTCCAACATCTGGGCTTACTCAGGGACAGCTTCTATTGACTGTTTTTTTTTTCCTTCTGTGTATTGGCCATACTTTGAGCACCTTGCTTTTTTCTTCTTGAAGCACAAGCATTTTTAATATTATGATGTGCCCATTCTGTTGGGAAATCAGATTTTCTCACCCCATCCCTCAGGGTCTGCTGTTGGTGCTTTTCGTGGTTGTTATTGCATGTTTCAGTGACCTTCCTGAACTGATTTTGTAAAATCTATATTCTTTGTTGTGCGTGACCACTTAAAGTGGTCCATTCGCTTAGTTGTCAGCTAATAACTGGACAGAGATTTCAATGTCTGGAACCAAAAAGCTCTCCCAGTCTTTGCTGAGATGTGTGTGAGAGTTGGGGCATTCCTTCAACATTCAGCCAGTAGCTTCTAACTTTGCTTCAGCCTTCACCTTCTGCTTCCACAAAGCCCCAAGGTTACCCAGAGGTGAGTGCTTAGGGTCTTTCTGGTCTTTCTTGAGAATGCACAGTGATAGACATGTGCACTAGATTCCTAGATTGCCAAGAATATGTCAGTGTTTCAAAACCCTTATTAAGTATTTCATTTCTAACTTTTCTTCCCAAGCTTTTGCCTTAGTCTACCATTTGTCCTAACTTCAAGCAGCAGTGCCCTCCCCTCAACTGGCCCCTCCCCTCAACTGGCCCCTCCCCCTGGGTAGTGGCTTTAGCCCTGGGCAAGTTCCAAGTTAGGCAAGAGAAAAATAAGCTTTTCAAATGGGTCTCCCAGGGAGGCATGAGACATGTCAAGTAAGGACAATCTTTGCAAACCTGGTCCATTCTGCTTTCTCCGGTACTAGGAAACGTGGGATGCTACTTTCAAGGCTATTGCTGAGTTTGGGAGCAAAGCATAGGACTAGCCTAAGTTAAAATACCACAAAGCATACCGAGACTCAGCTTGTTTTGCTTAGCTTTTTAATAAGCACAATCTAACTGCTGTTAGCTTTTAGCTGGTTTCTAGCGTTCTGAAAAAGTTGATCTTGACAGTTTTTGAAGGCCAGTTTTATTGTTTCTTTTAGGGAGAGGCAGAATTTTGGAATTCCTTAATCCAATGTTTTTGTTGATGTCCCCAACCTATAAGACAATTTTGCATTTTAATCAAATAGCTAATTAATGTAACCCAGTCATTATGATCATCAAAGAATTAAAAATGTATGGTTGTGTTTTAAAACTTTCTTTTCTATGCTCTCAGCCTCTTCAACCTCAAGTACATACCTGTGGCTTTCATAAAAAATGATGTTAGTTCATTTTTTCCTCTTACCTACATGCACAAACACCCTATTAAACTGCATTGTGTCTACTTATAATACATGTGATATCTGTGCAAGACAGGGAATTCAATGACAGAAGCACATTTTAGTGGTCTTTTAAAACCTTGTTGCTTATCACAGAGCCTGCCCCAGTTGGTACTTAATAAATGTGTTTAATAACAAGCACAATGAAAAATATTAGCTAACACATACTGAGTTCTAACTTTACCCCAGGCCCTGTGTTAAACAATTTTTTTAAACTTTTTAAAATTGTGGAATATATAGACAAGAGTTCACGTCACATATATGTAAATTTTAGAAAATAACAAAATGAATATACATATACCAACACTCCATTGTAAGAACAGAACATTAGTAACTTCTAAAGATCCTGTGAGATAATCTTGAATTCCACATCATTTCCTATATTTCCTTCTAGCTTTACCACATGTGTATCCATGAATAATGTATAAATTTGTTTTATCTTTTTTTTAATTCTATAAATGGACTCATACTATATTATTCTGTAATTTTTTTGTTCAACATTATGTATTTGGAAATTACTTCATTTTTCACTACTGTAGAGTATTCCACTATATGGATAGACCTAAGGACGTGAGCTAATACCAGTCAGAAAAGGCCAGTCTATAGTGAGATAATAAAAAACTCCTAAGGCAAGGAAAAAAATTTGAGGATCAAGCCCTAGAGTATGCGAACTTTTAAAGGTCACAAAGAGGCAAAAGAACCAGGGAAGGAGGTTGAGAGGGGTTTGGCTAATGAAGTGGAAGGAAAACTAGCAGAAAGTTGTGCTGTGAAAGCCTAGGAAGTATAGTATTTCAGACATAAGTGTGTGGAATGCTATTGAAAGTTTAATAAAATAAGGAATGAGAAGAATCCATTCGATTTGACAACATATGATACTATGGAGATCTCATCAGGGTTAGTTGTGTTGTAGTGGTGATGCTGAAGCCATATGGGGCTAATTTAAGACATAACGGCAGCAGAAATATAAGACAGCATGCATAGACGATCATTAAAAAAAAGCAGCAGAGAAATGGAGGTGTGAGGATCTGGGAGGTGGAAAGTTTTAAAAAATACTATCAACACTAGAGCACTGTGTATGCTGTCGAGAATAATCCTACAGAGAAGTCACAAGTTGCTGAAGCAAAAGAGAGGGATAACTCAGAAACGTCTCTGAGAAGGTGAGAGAATGGAATCCAGAGTCCAGAGGAAGGGAACAGCCTGTCACAGGAGGAGGGACACTGTCTCCAACACAAAAGGAGGAAAGATGAAGATGAGTGCAATATATGAGGGTAGAAAAATGCAGGAGATTAGCCTACCAGCTGTTTTCTCAATGAATTATGAAGGTCATTAACTAAGTGAGGGTGGAAAAGTCATCTTGAAAAGTGGGGAGGTGAGTTTCCCAGAGACAGAGTAGAACTACAAAGCAATATTGAGTGCCATTTGAAGACTGTGATCATGAATTTAAAAAGTCAATCAGTCTATTTGTGTGATTTTTCTCAGATAACATTCACCTGTTCCAAGTACAAGCACAAAGAAAGAAATGGAAACGTTCAACCAGAGTGGGTTTTGGTCAGGCAAATACCTTTTCTCTCTGAAGGAAAGGCTGACACGCATTACCTAAGGTTATACTTACGCCATCTCCAAACAGTTCAAGATGCAAACTATGAAGTAACTAGCAAATGCAGCGTTCAGCTAATGAATTAACACTTACAATCGTTTATTTTAATTAAGTTTTCAAGAGCACACTCATACCACGTTCTGCTCATCAATCTTCCATTGGTTATCTCAATTTGGCCCTATATTGTACTTTCTTTCCTATTAGCATACTTTCTAAAAACACACTGATGCAATGTATAAAAACACTGCAATGATGGCTGCTCTAAAAACAGTTTAATATTTTATTTGAAAAAATTAAGTAAAAAATTAAATATACTTTCTTCCTAGAAATCAAAGGAATTCACTAATGGTAAGTAAGCAATCTTTTCTCACAGTAGATATAAATTATATAAAATTTAAGCACTTGATTTATATCATACTTTATTTTCTATCTTTTATATATCACATATACTCATTGAAGGAAAAAGACTAAAAATACAGATTAAATACCAAAAGAGATGATATATAATCAATCACTCTTGCTCCAAAAAAATCATATTTCAGATAGATGAACACGCCATGTTCTGTAAATACTAATTTGTTATATATTCTGTATTTGCTATATAAATAGTAACTTTATCTTACTACTTTTCAAAATATCTTAACCTAGTCAATTTTTTCCTTATGCCTCATTTTCTCACATATAATTTAGAGACTTAGCTCTTTTTACGGATTTACCAGAAATTAAGACTTTTTTTTTTTTTTTTGCAGTACACGGGCCTCTCACTGTTGTGGCCTCCCCCGTTGCGGAGTACAGGCTCCGGACGTGCAGGCTCAGCAGCCACGGCCCACGGGCCCAGCCGCTCCGCGGCATGTGGGATCTTCCCAGACCGGGGCACGAACCCGTGTCCCCTGCATCGGCAGGCGGACTCTCAACCACTGCGCCACCAGGGAAGCCCAGAAATTAAGATATTTTGCTGATAAAAATCTGTCCTCAAAATCATACCAACAAAGTCAAAGTCAAGTCACATCAAACACATTTAGATTTTTTTTTTTAAAAAAACAAAAACAAAAACAGTGATTTTGAATCTTACTCTTGGTACGGTTCTAAAGTCAGAGCCCAAACAAGGGGCCACCATAAGGCTAGACATAACAGCAATTAGCAATCGCTACTCTGGCATTTTTCCTGCAGGGTTAGAGTATACCTTATTTCTTTGGTTTGAACACCAAAGTGTGTAGATGGTTGAAGTCAGAGTCCACATTGTAGCACAAATATTCTTTCTTAATTAAACACTAGGTTTACACCCAGCACAGGATGCCTGCACCCCATATGAAGTGCCAAACTTCACCTTGAATTCAGTCTGGGGCGGACACAGAGTAGAAGTCACCTTTAAATTACTTCTCTCTTTTCCTATTTTTGCTGAATGTACATTTCTGCTCCTCAGTTTAAGTATACCTACTCACAATATCTAGCAGAAAAGCAAATGAATCTTTAAGAGATATTTATTAGGTCCTATCTTCAAACTAATTCCTAAGTTTAGATAATTTTTTAATGTACAGTTAATTTAGAACTAATGTTGTAAAAAAGAAAAATCCCTCAAACCTCTCATACTACTCTTTTCCCACATATTTATATTCCAGAATTGAGGGGAACTGCAGAGCTGGAGAGACGTGGAGTGCAGACACAGAGCAATGCCAACTCAGGTCAACACGTGTTACTTACTTTCACTTTACTGTGACCAAAGCAAAGCAATTATTGGGAGCTGCATTCTTATGATACAAAGAAAACTGTAACCATCAAATTTCAAAGTAAAGATTAACAGACTAAAAACCAAGAAAACCTTCAGTGTTTTAGGAATGCAATATTTTGTTAACACATTCTAAGATAATCAGGAGAGAAGTGTCTGCACTTGCTGCGGCGATCGGTGTAGAATGCTCTCTGGATCTTTGTATTCATTGACTGGACTCATCACAGCTGCATGCACTTCACCATAGGCTCTGCAGACTAATTCTGTAGACTGTTTTATGATCTGCTCTCTATTGATAAACAAACAGAATGTGAACACATAATCTGAGAATGAAACACTAGGCACTGTAAGAAAGCTCCACACAGAACCAACGAACTTCATTTTCATAATTATCACATATATATTATTAAAACCATTGTACAACTACATAAGTTAGTTATTTTGGTTTGGGGATAAAAGGTTTTTTTATATTTATTATTTCTTTATTACATCTTCTCCATTAGTATGCAGGTTGCAGGAGGGCAGGAGCTGTGTTTTGTTCACTGCCTTATCTTTAGGGCTAGAACAGTGCCTGATATACCGTGGATTACTAAACAAGAAACAGAAACCGTGACCCACCATCAATGTACTGATTTTGAAAACATGACTGATAACACATTAGCCTTAAAGAGACTTATAATTATTCAAATTTATCGATACTTCAAATCTCAGAATAACTTACAATATACTGTCCTTTCACCTATAGCTCCTACACTAATAACCATATCTCCTAGATTTCTTATCTCTCGCAAAAATGTGACACTTGCCTACAACAAATCACAGCATTTTCAAATATGCATTTCTACCTAAGTACATAAAAGAATAGAAATAGTTTTAAATAAACTGAAGCAAATGTTTTTAGAAAAAAATAACACTGGGCTCATTAAATCTGCATTAAACCCCTTATGTTTTCATGACATTTACTTCGTCATCCCCAGCTACTTCTATTTCTATATACCTATTGATGAAAACATCTTTTTCTGATTTTTATAACTAAATTAAAAATGTGTCTTTAAAGCTTTACTCCCAAACTTACTTCTCTTATGTCTCCTGCTTCTGTCAATGGCATTAACTATGTCTCACCACCTCAGTTCAGGCCCTAACAAACTTTTGCCTGGAGTATCTAAGAAAAACTCCTACCCGGTCTTCCCCCATCCAGTCTGTTCCCCATTTAATGTACCATGAGCACTGCTCGTAGATTAATCTTTCTAAAGCAAACATTTGTTCGTGTCTCTCCCCTACCCAGGGCCTTTCTTCAAGGAGGTCCCATGGCTTCTTCTGGTTTCAGAGAAGTCAAAATTCCTTACCCTATCACTCAGAACCCTTTATAACACCTTCTGCATCACTACTCTAATGCTGCAATCCAGCACGACTCCTGACTGTTCTATCTGCCCTGCTCTTCCTGACCTCAATTCCCTTGCTTACTCACGTACCTCCATTTGCATAGAATGTCTGTCTCACCCACTTTAAATGCCCTTAATTCTCAGTAAAAATGGACTCTCTCATCCAAGAAGCCTCTCTGATCTTCTGAGCTAGAAATAATCCGTTTTTAGAACATCCATGACCAAACTAATACATTTGTAAAATTATCTGCAGAAATAAGTGGATCTGTGGTCTAAAAAAGAACAAAACTAGTTAGATGGAAAGAGAAGGGGAGTCCACTTGGATCTTGCGTCATCAGCATACTGTTCTCATGGGGTCTCAAACTCTTGATTTAAGCAACTTTGATTTGCTGGAGCAACCTAACATTTTCCCAAAATTGCTAAAGCTCCCAAAATGAGACTGGGTAGAAGGAAGATACGCTGAGTAAATTTTCTGAGCAGAGTTGAGTAATGCTATTGGCTGTACTACCTTTTTGTTGAAAGGGAGGACGGTAGAAACTGGTTTGGAAAACTACTTATCCAGATGAGGCTTTGAGATATTTTTTAAATCTGTTGATTAGTGATTGTTCCTGTAATTAACTGAGCCTAACAATAAATGCATCAAAATGGCATAAAAAAATTTATTCTCCATAAATGATATAGCTGAAAATACTCTAACTAGCATTTGAAAAATTTGTTAACTACACATTTGATACCCATTTTGCAAGAAGGTAAATAATGGATTTATCTTTTTTATACCAGTTTTATTGAGATATAATTGACATATAGCACTGTATAAGGTGTACAACATAATGATTTGATTTACATCCATCATTAATGATTATCACAATAACTTTAGTGAACATCCATCATCTCATATAGGTTGAAAATTAAAGAAATAAACATTTTTTTCTTGTGATGACAACTTTTAGGATTTACTCTTAACAACTTTCACATACAATCAGCAGTGTTAATTATATTTATCATGTTGTACATTACATCCCTGGTACTGTAAATAATGGATTTTAGCTACAGCACTGCTGGTTCTTTACTAAAAGCAGTAAGATGTCTTATTTGAATTGTTGTATTTTATTTTTTATTGAAGTGTAGCGGATTTAAAAGGCTGTTGCAATCTCTGCTATACAGCACAGTGAGGTTTACACATAGATTCTTTTTTTAATATTCTTCTCCATTATGGTTTATCCCAGGAGACTGGATATAACTCTCTGTGCTATAAACTTGGACTTTGTTGTTTATCCATTCTAAATGTAATCGTTTGCATCTACCAGCCCTAAATTCCCAGCCCATCCCTCTACCTCCCCCTCAAAAAGCAGGAAGATTTTTGGAGGTGTATAAGGCATTCATTACTCACACCTCATACTCTAAAATCTATACTCAGCTTGAACACAGTGTATACTTATACTACATAAGGAATACAAAAACAGGGCTACTCCTCCTCACAAGAAGTGTAAAATCAGAATAAGGTACAATAATGAATATTAAACACATTTTTTAAAATCCAGAGGCGAGAACAGAAGCAAGAAGAATGACAATCCTGCAGCCTGTGGAACAAAAACCACATTCACAGAAAGACAAGATGAAAAGGCAGAGGGCTATGTACCAGATGAAGGAACAAGAAGAAACCTCAGAAAAAAAACAAGATGAAGTGGAGACAGGCAACCTGCCAGAAAAAGAATTCAGAATAATGACAGTGAAGATGATCCAGGACCTCGGAAAAAGAATGGAGGCAAAGATCGAGAAGATGCAAGAAATGTTTAACAAAAACCTAGAAGAATTAAAGAACAAACAAACACAGGTGAACAATACAATAACTGAAATGAAAATTACACTAGAAGGAATCAATAGCAGAATAACTGAGGCAGAAGAACGGATAAGTGACCTGGAAGCCAGAATGGTGGAATTCACTGCTGCAGAACAGAATAAAGAAAAAAGAATGAAAAGAAATGAAGACAGCCTAAGAGACCTCTGGGACAACATTAAATGCAACATTTGCATAATAGGGGTCCCAGAAGGAGAAGAGAGAGAGAAAGGACCCGAGAAAATATGTGAACAGATTATAGTCGAAAACTTCCCTAACATGGGAAAGGAAATAGGCACCCAAGTCCAGGAAGCGCAGAAAGTCCCATAGAGGATAAACCCAAGGAAAATCATGCCAAGAAACACAGTAATCACACTGGCAAAAATTAAAGACAAAGAAAAATTATTAAAAGCAGCAAGGGAAAAACGACAAACAACATACAAGGGAACTCCCAAAGGTTAACAGCTGATTTCTCAGCAGAAACTCTATAAGCCAGAAGGAAGTAGCATGATATACTTAAAGTGATCAAAGGGAAGAACCTACAACCAAGATTACTCTACCCAACAAGGATCTCATTCAGATTCTATGGAGAAATCAAAAGCTTTACAGAGAAGCAAAAGCTAAGAGAATTCAGCACCACCAAACCAGCTCTACAACAAATGCTAAAGGAACTTCTCTAAGCGGGAAACACAAGAAAAGAAAGGACCTACAAAAACAAACCCAAAGCAATTAAGAAAATGGTCATAGGAACATACATATTGATAATTACCTTAAACATGAATGGATTAAATGCTACAACCAAAAGACACAGGCTTGCTGACTGGATACAAAAGCAAGACCCATCTATCTGCTGTCTACAAGAGACCCACTTCAGACCTACGGACACATACAGACTCAAAGTGAGAGGAGAGAAAAAGATATTCCATGCAAATGGAAATCAAAAGAAAGCTGGAGTAGCAATACTCGTATCAGATAAAATAGACTTTAAAATAAAGAATGTTACAAGAGACAAGGAAGGACACTACATAATGATTAACGGATCAATCCAAGAAGAAGATATAACAATTATAAATATATATACACCCAACATAGGAGCACCTCAATACATAAGGCAACTGCTAACAGCTCTAAAAGAGGAAATCGACAGTAACACAATAATAGTGGGGGACTTTAACACCTCACTTACACCAAAGGACAGATCATCCAAAATGAAAATAAATAAGGAAACATAAGCTTTAAATGACACAATAGACCAGATAGATTTAATTGATATTTATAGGACATTCCATCCAAAAACAGCAGATTACACATTCTCCAGGATAGATCACATTTTGGGTCACAAATCAAGCCTCAGTAAATTTAAGAAAACTGAAATCATACCAAGCATCTTTTCTGACCACAACGTTATGAGATTAGAAAAGAATTACAGGGAAAAAAACGTAAACAACACAAACACATGGAGGCTAAACAATACATTACCAAATAACCAAGAGATCATTGAAGAAATCAAAGAAGAAATCAAAAAATACCTAGAGACAAATGACAATGAAAACACAATGATCCAAAACCTATGGGATACAGCAAAAGCAGTTCTAAGAGGGAAGTTTATAGCTATACAAGCCTACCTCAAGAAACAAGAAAAAGCTCAAATAAACAATCTAACCTTACACTAAAGGAACGGGAGAAAGAAGAACAAACAAAACCCAAAGCTAGCAGAAGGAAAGAAATCATAAAGATCAGAGAAGAAATAAATGAAATAGAAACAAAGAAAACAACAGCAAAGATCAATAAAACTAAAAGCTGGTTCTTTGAGAAGATGAACAAAATTGATAAACCATTAGCCAGCCTCATCAAGAAAAAGAGGGAGAGGACTCAAATCAATAAAATTAGAAATGAAAAGGAAGAGGTTACAACAGACACCACAGAAATACAAAGCATCCTAAGAGACTACTACAAGCAGCTGTATGCCAATAAAATGGACAACCTGGAAGAAATGGACAAATTCTTAGAAAGGTATAACCTTCCAAGACTGAACCAGGAAGAAATAGAAAATATGAACAGACAAATCACAAGTAATGAAAGTGAAACTGTGATTTAAAAATCTTCCAACAAACAAAAGTCCAGGACCAGATGGCTTCACAGGTGAATTCTATCAAACATTTAGAGAAGAGCTAACACCCATCCTTCTCAAACTCTTCCAAAAACTGCAGAGGAAGGGACACTCCCAAACTCATTCTATGAAGCCACCATCACCCTGATACCAAAGCCAGACAAAGATACTAGAAAACAAGAATATTACAGACTAATATCACTGATGAACATAGATGCAAAAATCCTCAACAAAATACTAGCAAACAGAATCCAACAACACATTAAAAGGATCATACACCATGATCAAGTGGGATTTGTCCCAGGGATGCAAGGATTCTTCAATATATGCAAATCAATCAATGTGATACACCATATTAACGAATTGAAGAATAAAAACCATATGATCATCTCAATAGATGCAGAAAAAGCTTTTGACAAAATTCAACACCTGTTTATGATAAAACTCTCAAGAAAGTGGGCATAGAGGGAACCTACCTCAACATAATACAGGCCATATATGACAAATTCACAGCAAACATCATTCTCAATGGTGAAAAAGTGAAAGCATTTCCTCTAAGATCAGGAACAAGACATGGATTTCCACTCTCACCACTACTATTGAACATAGTTTTGGAAGTCCTAGCCACGGCAATCAGAGAAGAAAAAGAAATACAAATTGAAAAATAACTAAAACTGTCACTGTTTGCAGATGACATGATACTATACATAGAGAATCCTAAAGATACCACCAGAAAACTACTAGAGCTAATCAATGAATTTGGTAATGTTGCAGGATACAAAATTAATGCACAGAAATCTCTTGCATTCCTATACACTAATGATGAAAAATCTGAAAGAGAAATTAAGGAAACACTCCCATTTACCACTGCAACAGAAAGAATAAATACCTAGGAATAAATCTACCTAGGGAGACAAAAGACCTGTATGCAGAAAACTATAAGATACTGATGAAAGAAATTAAAGATGACAGTAACAGATGGAGAGATATACCATGTTCTTGGATTGGAAGAATCAATATTGTGAAAATGACTACACTACCCAAAGCAATCTACAGATTCAATGCAATCCCTATCAAATCACCAAAGGCATTTTTTACAGAACCAGAACAAAAAATCTTAAAATTTGTACGGAGACACAAAAGACCCCAAATAGCCAAAGCAGTCTTGAGGGGAAAAAACGGAGCTGGAGGAATCAGGGTCCCTGACTTCAGACTATACTACAAAGCTACAGTAATCAAGACAACATGGTACTGGCACAAAAACAGAAACATAGATCAATGGAACAAGATAGAAAGCCCAGAGATAAACCCACACACCTATGGTCAACTAATCTATGACAAAGGAGGCAAGGATATACAATGGAGAAAAGACAGTCTCTTCAATAAGTGGTGCTGGGAAAACTGGACAGCTACACGTAAAAGAATGAAATTTGAACACTCCCTAATGCCACAGACAGAAATAAACTCAAAATGGATTAGAGACCTAAATGTAAGACCAGACACTATAAAACTCTTAGAGGAAAACACAGGAAGAACACTCTTTGACATAAATCACAGCAAGATCTTTTTTGATCCACCTCCTAGAGTAATGGAAATAAAAACAGAAATAAACAAATGGGACTTAATGAAATGTCAAAGCTTTTGCATAGCAAAGGAAACCATAAACAAGACGAAAAGACAACCCTCAAAATGGGAGAAAATATTTGCAAACGAGTCAATGGACAAAGGATTAATCTCCAAAATATATAAACAGCTCATGCAGCTCAATATTAAAAAAAAAAAACCCAATCCAGAAATGGGCAGAAGACCTAAACAGACATTTCTCCAAAGAAGACATACAGATGGCCAGGGAGCACGTGAAAAGCTGCTCAACATCACTAATTCTTAGAGAAATGCAAATCAAAACTGCAATGAGGTATCACCTCACACCAGTTAGAATGGGCATCATCAGAAAACCTACAAACAACAAATGCTGGAGAGGGTGTGGAGAAAAGGGAACCCTCTTGCACTGTTGGGAACGTAAATTGATACAGCCACTACGGAGAACAGTATGGAGGTTCCTTAAAGAACTAAAAATAGAATTACCATATGACACAGCAATCCCCCTACTGGGCATATACCCAGATAACACCGTAATTCAAAAAGACACATGCACCCCAATGTTCATTGCAGCACTATTTACAATAGCCAGGTTGGAAGCAACCTAAATGCCCATCGACAGATGAATGGATAAAGAAGATGTGGTACATATATACAATGGATTATTACTCAGCCATAAAAAGGAACATAACTGGGTCATTTGTTGAGACATGAATGGATCTGAGACTGTCATACAGAGTGAAGTAAGTCAGAAAGAGAAAAACAAATATCGTATATTAACGCATATATGTGGAACCTAGAAAAATGATACAGATTAACCGGTTTGCAGGGCTGAAATAACAGAGACACAGATGTAGAGAACAAACGTATGGACACCAAGGGGGGAAAGCAGCGGGGTGGGGGTGGGGGGTGATGAACTGGGCGATTGGGATTGACATGTATACACTGATGTGTATTAAATTCATGATAAGAAAAAAAAGTGCTCATAACTTAACAAGAAAAAAAATCCAGAGGATAGAAATGCAATGGAAATAGACATTCTCCAAGTGAATCTGAGTCAAATCCAAACTGTAAAGAGCAAGAACTGTGCCTGATAGTGACTCCATATTTCTGGACAAATGTTAAGAGTTCATTTATCACTACCAAAGCCAGGTACATGTCCATACACTCATGTTCATTAATGTTTTCCTAATGAATTATATATGGTAGAGATAAAATGGTATAGTGAAGGACATTACTGTCAGGAGATCTTGACTCTAGTTGAAGTTCTGCTACTTACTGCTGCCTTGAACAAGTAATTTAACCGTTCCAGGACTTAATTTCACTATTGTAAAACAAAATACTGACCTCGATAATCTTTACAAGACACTTCCAGCTTTAAAATTATATCATTTCATTGAGAGTTAAGAGCATTTTAATGAACTGTGGTTAAAAAATCTCTATGTGTTTATTTACACCCATACATACACATATACATACAGACACACACATTACTTTGGAGAATTGGGTTCCCTAAATAATGAATTGTAGTAAGCATATCAGTTACTTGTATAAAAATGGGTGGTGTTTCTAAAGTGCTAAAGCAATTTTCTTGCCATTTTACTATCTCCTCCTTCTTATTTGTAATGCTAATTACTATGTAAGTTCATCCTTTATGTGAAAAAGTATACACATGTATCTGTATATCTGCCTGCCTGCCTGGTGTCGTGGCCCAAATTATTCACTAATACCATGTATGAAATACAGAGTTCAAATAATGATAAATCATTATAGTGACAAAATCAATATTCAAAATAGAAAAATTCAGGAATTCTATAAATACAAAAGGACCAGCAAATCATCTCAGTCTAGTCATGTGCTTCTGAAAACGTGGAATGTCCTTATCTACTGATCACTTCGTCTACAGGTAAAGAAAAGCAGTACCTTTTTTTTTCCTTTAAGTCATGTATGCTATTTTCCAGGATGGGTACCCACCTCAGATTTTACTTTCTATATTTTGATCAATCACAGCCAATCACATAGCTGATGGACAGTACATTTAGAACTGTTTCTCTATGTCAAAATTCTAAAGGTAAGTTCTGCTTTTCACATGACCAACAGATATGTAAAAGGCCAGTTAAAATGGAAAAGCAAAATCTGAATGTAAGCCAAGATTCATCTATAAAGTTAGACCATTAACTTTCTTGGTTTCTTTACTACCATAAAATTCTCAAAGTAATTTCAAAAAATTTAAAAACATGACTCATACAAATAAAGAATGTCAAAAATTTAATAACTCAATGAGGAAATTACTAAGATGGTAAAGCTGGTTAAAACATTCTGAGGAACTGGTCATTTACAGGTATTTAAAAAGGAAGGTTAGAATAAATTAAGTTACAAATAAAATGAGTTAACATCCCATGGAGCAAGAAGAAACACAGGACATGGAAAACCATGGAACCTTTAATCAACAGTAAACAGAGAATCAAACAAGGGTGCATTCCTCTTAAATAATTAAATAATTTTTGATGGGCCTGTTAACAATGTTTCAGTATGACACTGAAAAGACATGATGGGGCTTCCCTGGTGGTGCAGTGGTTAAGAATCCGCCTGCCAGTGCAGGGGACACGGGTTCGCGCCCTGGTCCGGGAAGATCCCACATGCCGCAGAGCAACTAAGCCCATGCGCCACAACTCCTGAGCCTGCGCTCTAGAGCCCGCGAGCCACAACTACTGAGTCCGCATGCCACAACTACTGAAGCCCACGCACCTAGGGCCCGTGCCCGGCAACAAGAGAAGCCACCGCAACGAGAAGCCCACACACCACAACAAAGAGCAGCCCCCTCTCGCTGCAACTAGAGAAAGCCCACGCACAACAACGAAGACCCAACAAAGCCAAAAATAAGTAACTTAATTAATTTAAAAAAAGACATGCTGTTCTCCCAGACTCTATGTGCCTTATTTTCATGTTTTGGAAAGTCTTTCTTACTTTTGCAAAGTACAGTTTTTCTTTTCCCATATAGTTTGCTATACCAGTATATATCAAAGATATAGCTAATGTGCTATGAGAAAAAAGAAGAAGAAATAAATAATTTCACATAAAGGCAACATATTTTAGTTACCTATGCACAGGAATTCCATACATTAAGAAATTTAACTTGTCCAGTTATAAATGTCACAATGCCATAAAAATATGGTATTATAAATTTAAAAAATACTAACAAAGATAATTGTATAACTAAACGGAGATACCGTTCTCATTTTCAAATATGTTCACTGAAATTATGTATATTTTAAATAATTATTTAAAGTACTGAGCCGTGATAGATAAGAAATGAACTGCTTACTTCCAGAATCAGTGAGCTTGTCATTAATCAGTACTTTAGGATTTTGGTTGCCATAACAACGTAATACACCTTTCATCATTACCATAAACCCAGCACTTCTAAAAATAACTTATTTCAACATTCACGTTCTGTGATCACTAAAATTGAGCTTTATGACAGTGCCACAGTTAAGAGTGCAATCAAACACGCCATAGGAGAAAAGAAGGTGTTAACGGTTTAAACCTGAAAAACTAAGAAAAAAATATACTTATAATAGACTGGTTTAAAAATGTACATTTTTGATTTCTCTTTATCACAATATACACACCAAAGATGCCATAGTGGGTCAGCTTTCTGTCATTCAGAGTAAAATTAAAGCATATTTTAGATGAGACCAAGGCACATATCTCACATAAGCCTTATCTATTACACATGCCTAACGTTTCTGAGCTTCCTCTAAAAATAATAAAACAATGTAATCTCAACATAGAAAGAGTTAATAAAAATACAGTACAAGCTAGTGTTAAAGAGAATAGGCTCTGGAATACTGGATTCGAATCTTGGCTCTGCTTCTTGCTAATTGTTTCACCTTGTTTCAATTATTTAACCTTTCTAAAAATGTCCTCTTCTGTAAAATGGAGGGTTAAGTGAAGGCGACCCTTTCAAGGATCACTCTAGTTGAGATGCTAAGATTAGATTGTAGAGGTTGGTGTGGCAATGATAGAGAGAGCAAGGGGGAAAACAGAATAGATCCAAGGCTAACATGATAATCCAGGCACAGATGATACTACCTTGGACCAGAGTGGCAACTGTGGAGATGGTCAAAAGTGACCAGAGTCTCCTCTCATATATTTCTTTCTAGATAATTATTTAATAAAATGGTTCCATGGCAATTTTGACTGCAGTTAAGCTGAATTTACAGATTACTACACTACATACCCAGTTAGAGATGAATACCATGTGTCCATGTTGGAACACTGGAAATCTACAACAAACATCACACTTGATGATGAAACATCAGAAACATTGAAGTTCAAAATAAAATACGCACACTCACCATTACATCTACTGTTTACTTTGGAGCACCTAGCCAATACAATGAGTTTAGTCATAAAACTGAAAAACAGTAATGAAACTCATTAACTTTAGATGTCTGTACCAAAAACAAAAAATCAAGGCAAACAACTGATAAACTAATAGGACTAAGAGTTTAGTTAACTGGCCAGATTCAAAATTAACAAAAAATTTAGTACTTTCCCTGTACATCAGCAATATCTAATCAGAGCATGTAATGGAAAATAAAAGACCTTATAGAAGCCACAGAATTCTTCCCTAGGAATAAACCCAGTAACATACATGGAAAATTATATGAAGAAACTGTAAATCTTTACTGAAAATTCTAAAAGAAGATCTGGATAAACAGGCATACCATGTTCATAGATGGGAATACTCACTAGTGGCTTTCTTATTTTCTTTCTTTTTTTTTTTTTTTTGCGGTATGCGGGCCTCTCACTGTTGTGGCCTCTCCCGTTGCGGAGCACAGGCTCCAGACGCGCAGGCTCTGCGGCCATGGCTCACGGGCCCAGCCGGTCCGCGGCATGTGGGATCTTCCCAGACCGGGGCATGAACCCTTGTCCCCTGCATCGGCAGGCGGACTCTCAACCACTGCGCCACCAGGGAAGCCCTTATTTTCTTTTTGTTCATTTTTACATTAGCTTGGTGAATGTTTTATATGCACTTTACAAGAATGTTATTTTCCATAGTTGTGTGTGGTGTTGTCTTTCTATTGGGCTGAGCTGATTAGCAACATTGTTCAGTTCTTTTACACTGAGCTAGTTTTCTAATTTTCCTATCAATTATTGACAGAGGAGGGCTGAAATATCAAAATAAATGTCAATTTATCTATTCTTCCTCAATTCTATAAACTTATACTTCATGTTTTATGAAGTTCTGCTACTAGTTGCCCATATTTACTATTATATCTTCTTCATGAATTGATCCTATAATTATGAAATATCCCTCTTTATCTTTGGTATTAACTGTCCCAGTCTAATTTTTCTGATATTAATATCAGAATATAGCTACTTCAACTTCATTATAATTTTTATTTGCATGGTATATATTATACCATATTTTTAAACTGTGTCCTTATATTTAAAGTGGATTTGTTATAGACAGCAGACAGTTTGGTCACGTGCATTTTCACCCAATCTAATACTACTGCTTTTTAACTGGAGCGTGTAGTTCTTTTACATTTAATATAGTTACTTATAAGGATGAATTTAAGTCTATCATCTTGTTACTTGTTTTATATTTGTCCCATCTGTTCTTTTCTTCTTTCTGCCTTCTTTTGATATAACAGTTTTTTTAACATTCTATTTTAAACTGTTGGCATGTTAGATAATTTATTTTAGTGCTTGCTGTAAGGTTTACAATCTACCTTTAAACAATATTATACACTTCATGAGTAAACTTACAACATCACAACAGTATACTTCTACTTCCCTCCCACTCCATCTTTTGTGCTTTTGTAGTCATAAACTTTATTTCTCTGTGTTAAGAACTCTACAATTCAGTTATTATTTTTATTTCAAATGGTCTACTATCTTTTATATTTAGCATTTCCTGCACTTGCCATTCCTCTGTGTAAATAGGAGTTTTCTTCTGGTATCACTTTCCTTCAGCCTGAAGAACTTCCTTTATCATTTCTTGCAGTATACTGATGATAAATCCTCTCTTTTTTTTTTTTTTTGTGGTACGCGGGCCTCTCACTGTTGTGGCCTCTCCCGTTGCGGAGCACAGGCTCCAGATGCGCAGGCTCAGCGGCCATGGCTCACGGGCCTAGCTGCTCTGCAGCATGTAGGATCTTCCCGGACCGGGGCACGAACCCATGTCCCCTGCATCGGCAGGCGGACTCTCAACCACTGCGCCACCAGGGAAGCCCAATCCTCTCTACTTTTGTTTATCTTATCTCAAAATGTATTTATTTCACTTTCAGTTTGAAAAATACTTCTGATGAATACACACAGTTGAAAGTGTTTTAACATCCACCTTTTTAAAGATGCTCTTCTATTGTTTTCTGGTTTGAACTGTTTCTAACAAGAAGTCAGTAGTATACTTATCATTGTTCCCCACATATAATACATCTTTTTTTCCTCTGGCTGCTTTTTAAGTTTTTCTCTCTTTATCACTGGTTTTCAATAATTTAATTACAGTGTACCATGGTACAGCTTTCCTTGCTGTGATTTATTTAGCTTCTTCAGTCTGTGGGTTCATGTTTTCCATCAGATTTGAAAAAAATTCTTCTATGCCTTCAAATTTTTTATGCCTCAATCTCACTATGACACTTCACTTACACCTGTATTAGAATGTTTATTATTATCTCACAATTCACCTAGACTCTCTTCATCTTTTTTCCAGCTTTTAATTTTTTCCTATCTGTGCTTCCATTTGGACAATTTCTATTGTCCTTTTTTCAAGTTGACTTATCTTTCGCTCTAGAATGTCCCACTGACAGTTAAGCCTATCCAGTGAGATTTTCATTTTAGATACTGTACTTTGCAGGCCTAGAATTCCCATTTTGTAAAATTCCTAACTTTTCCTCTCAATATAATTTTCCTTTAAGTTGTTGAACACACTTTTTAAAGACCTTTCCTGCTAATTCTGTAAACTCTGTCAGTAAGTCTGTTTCTGTTGACAGATTGTGCTTCTAGTTTTGGTTCATATTTTCCTACTACTTAAAACCTAAGTGGTTTTTTTTATTGCATGCTCAGCATTATAAATGCTACACTGTTGATTGTCTGTATTCTGTCATACTTACGAGTACTAAGTTTTGTTCTGGAAGGCAGTTAATTTAGTAAAGATCCACGTGATCTTCTAGAGGTTTGTTTTTAAGCTTTATTAGTGTGAGTCAAAAGTAGCCTTTACTGTAGAACAGACTAGCCTTACTTTTAAGGCTTGGACTTTCCGAGGTCTCTAAAGCACTGTTTGAGACTGTTTCCATCAGTCGTTATTTCTCTGGTAGGCTAACCCCACCCCCACTCCCAAACCTGCGTTATTTTTGTTTACACAGGTATTCCTGAGAGTTAAAGACAGGTGGCTTAAAAGGAGGCGGTTAAAGAGAAGAAAACTATTCTCTCACTGTTGTGGCCTCTCCCGTTGCGGAGCACAGGCTCCGGACGCGCAGGCTCAGCGGCCATGGCTCACGGGTCTAATCGCTCCGTGGCATGTGGGATCTTCCCAGACCGGGGCATGTCCCCATGAACCCGTGTCCCCTGCATCGGCAGGCGGACTCTCAACCACTGTGCCAACCAGGGAAGCCCCTACCTCTTTTAAAAAACCAAAGTAATTCTTTTTAAAGACACCTGCTTTGTTTCTAGCATATATAACAGAGGAAGATTCCTGAAAGAATCCTCAAATCATATCCACTTTTCCACATGCTCACTTTAGGAAGTATCTATGGTCTCTTTATTTCTTAAATTACTCATATAAACAATTCTGACTCAGTAAGAAAAGACACTGAGAACATTTTATAAATATGCATAGCTGTGGTTTCTGTAGTCAAACCTCTATTTTTATACCATTAAAAGGTAAATGTTGGAATCTGGCGTTGAAAAAAGAACAACGCCCTTCTAATTCATTACAAGGAAGGAAGAATTCTTTAAGGATATTTTAATTTTCTATTCTTTTCTTTATTATCTATACAACCTCACTTTCTGGCTACCTAAATGTATTCAATAGTTTATGCCAAGGATGAAGTGCTCAGTCAAAATCTCCTTTGAAAGGCAGTCAAACTACAAGACAAGAAAAAGGGAGATGAGAATGACAGGTGTCCCAAAGGTACTGCAACCGCAGAGACAAGCAAAGTTCAGGAGAATAGAATATTAACAAAACAAAATGAGACAGGAATGAAAAAAAGAAAGTTTAACATTTCAAAGCTCTATTTCAAAGAAACAATTGACATTTTAAACACAATATGAATAGAAAGAAATTGAGAACATAAAGACATGAAAATATTTTTGCTTAAAAATGAATTATCATTTTGAAAAGGTTCAAAATGTAACTAAATGAAAGTTATCTCCTATTATTTCAAATGCTTTATAAATAAGATCAAATACAATACCATGCCTATACAGTAGGAGAAGTAAGAACAGAAAGTATTTTTGAGGGTAGGACCTGCCATCAATCAAAAAAAGGGGAAAAAGCGGTTAGAAAATCTGCTTTAATGCTGAATATTAAATGTGTTAAATGACTTACATTTTCATAGCAACCTGATTTTTAAAATAAGTAGCCAAACTGATACCATAATTTTTCTTCTTAAAAAAACCTGAAAATACATTCATAGGTTACATTTAATTTTAGAATACTTTGCAAAGAACATTTTAGAAATTTTCTGAATGAAAAAAGGGGTAAATAGGTACTGACCAATTCTTAGTTGCACTATTATTTACATAAACCATATGTATATCTCAATTTCTTAATGTCACTATAATTAGTATGAATTTATAACAGGATGCTAGGTCCATACTATACAATCAAAATACCTTGAAAATAATTTTTTTTCCTATATATGTGCTTGGCATTTAAAAATATGTGACTCTTTACCAGCTAATTGGGACCAAAAAATACTTACTTCACTGTGGCACTTAGAAGAAAGTTCAGCTGTGGCATTAACAGGTTGTCTGGGGCTGACAGATAGCGATCAAACTGAACCTAAACAAAACAGAGAAATCCAAAACACAAAGTGCATATATCTGCTAACAGACATCCCAAATAAGCATCTCTTTTAAGGATTATATCTTAGTAAAAATCCCATATTCCAAATAACGAGTTCTTCATGATCAAAACGAGTTATTCCTTACACATTTTAACTAAAAACTCACTGAAAGTGTCAACTCTTTAATACAGTCAGTATCAGCAATACCTACTTTCAAAATTCTGATCCAAGCCATTTATCCTGATCTCCCTCACCGAACTTCTTGGGTAATAATATTAGCAAGAAGTAAAGCCTTCAGATTTCAAGTCTACCTTACTTTCTTAAATCCAATGTATCTCTTAATTATTCACTACTCTACTCATTAAATTAATATTTATGGAGTACCTGTTATTGGTAAGGTGCCATATAAAATAATGTAAATATAACGGTGAGCAGAAGAGGGCAGTCCCTAGCTTCACAGAGCTTATGGCCTAGTGAGAGAGGTAGTAAACAAATAATAATGTAAATAAAGGAAAAACCAAGGTACTATAAAAGCATCAATCAGGAGGACACAGACCTAACCTGTATGTTTGGCAAAAGCATTTCTGAGGAAAGGTTGTTTTACGTGAAATCTTAATGATGAATAGATGTTAGGTTAAGTGTGTAGTGGGGCTGGTGTGGAGGAAGGCTTAGGTGAGAAAGAGGATGCCTACCAGAGATCACTCCATGCAGGACCTGCATGGTTTCTAGAAGATTTTAATTCTGACTGTAAAAGCATTAGGAAACCATTGAAGAAGGGAAATCATCTGATTTAAATTTTAAGAAGCTAAATCTGGCTACAGCAAGAAGAGTGGAAGGGGAGGTTGTAATAGCAGATGCAAGGACACCACATAGGTAGCTCTTGCGGCATCTTAGACGCCAAGGGCAACAGGGGTGAAGAGAAGATTAGATATCTGAGAGAATTAGAGAGCAAAATCATCAAGATTTGGTTAGTGACAGACAGGATGAAGGGGCTGACTCCCAGGTTTTGGATCTGTATAATTCACAGCATTATCACGATTCAAAACGGTACTCTTTATGTATTTATTTAGTTGTGTGATAACTGCATCTCTTACTAGATCATTCCAGCTCTCAGCATGATACCTAGATAATAGCAGACACTCGGTTAATAAATGCTGAAATAATTAGTGGACAGATGCTCTTATACTTTCTGAGTTAAGAACACTTGGAAAAGGACCTGGGGTTGCGGCTGGTGGGGAAGAGTTAGAAGAGCTCAGTTTGGGATATGGTGAACTGAGGCGCCTTTGAAGCATCCAAGTTGGGGCACCAAACAGTTTTAGATAAAACAATGGATCACACACAAAACTCAATCAAGAGTTTGTTTCTTTAGAGACACCTAAGATATTCAACTCAATTGTTTTTAAAGTTAAGATCAGGCATATACGAACCTGTAATAGGGCTTAAATATATTTTGTGAGTTTATATTATGAACTGGATATGCGTCACTGGAGAAGGAGAAATAGGCGGGACGCACACATTTACTGAGTACTAAGGTTACTGATCTCTGCGTAGACCTATATCCTCGTTTTGCTGGGGCGGGGGTGTGGGGGAGGGCAGTAAATACCTTAAAGTGGAATTATGGTGAGTGTACATTTAACTTTCTAAGAAACTTATCTTTTTTAATGAATGTAAAATTTATTCATTTATTTTTGCACTTTTCAGAATCAAATCTTTGCATTTCTACAGTTTTTACTGTTATGTTGGATCTACACAAGTTATGACTTACTTTTTATATACTGTCTTTTATCATGACATAATGTTCCTTATTTATGATATTTAGTGTTTTTAAAATCTACCTTGTCTAATGTTAACTCTGTCAGCTCTGTATTCTTTGCATCTGTTGGGTATCTTGTGGGTCTACCCCTTTATTTTCAGTTAAATTTAGCTCTGTCAGATGATGGATAGGAAAGCCCTGGCATCAAAGAAGTCACCCAAGAGAACTATTTATCAAAGTCAAACCATTGTGGTAGTGAGTATTGAAACACATAGGACAGGCAGTACATAGAGTGGGTAAGAGCATAAGTACTGGGTTGAATAGGGTTGTTAGGAGGATTAAAGAGTTAGTACATTAAAAATGTGTGTCATGCTCAATATATGTTAATGGACGTTGTCGTTACTTACTGTTTATTATTACTACCACTAGAATGCGTATCATAAAGCTTCCAAAGGGGATCATTCCTATGAGGACTGAGTGTCATCCAACTGATGGCTGTGTGTGTGTGTGTGTGTGTGTGTATACACACACACATATATAGGCAAAGTATGTACTTAAGATGTGGAAACATGCTACAAAAAGTAGTGCTCATGCAGAAAGGGATGTGCAAGCAAGCTCATCACTTGAAAAGAAGGTAATAAAGTGGAGGTTCGGTGAGCGTCACAGTCAAGAGTAATATTTTAAGATTGGAATCCAATTTCAGTTACCAACTCAGGAAGAAGTCAAGAACTGTAAGCCCAGGATCACTGACAGATGGAAGTCTATAATGATATACGGCTAACTCCTTCAAGTCTCTCATTCCTTTCTCCATTAGGTTAGGAGTAAAACTCTGAAACTGAAGAAAATCTAAACAGGAATAATGACACTGTTAGGGTATGGTGCAATATTACTACAAATGTTATGCCTTGGTCAGATCTCCTTAGTGAAAGGAATACATGTGCAATCATTATGACTGGACCCAACGTGAACACTGCATATGAAGAGATAAAATTATCACCCGAGACAAAAATTATCACACAGGAAAAAATAAGAATAACGTTCCATAAGGAAACGTTACGTTGAAATGCTTTATTATGTACTTACCATTGCAGCCTTCAGTGCCACAGAATCTAGGTTGGGAAAATTAGCTAAAGGGCCCTTAAAAAAAAAAAGGGACAAAACCAAGGTGAAAACAGATGCTATATGTTACAATTCACTTCTCAAATACAGTCCATTAGTAGATTGCCCGAATCTGAAAATTTAGCTTATTTCCAAAGAACTCAAGTGTCCTATCTCCAACCTCAATGAAAAGAGGAACTGTGATTTGTTCATTTTGTATAACTAGCGTGAAGGCACTCAATAATATTTGTTGGAGAAGAACGTAAGTTTATTAACAATGGAAATAAAAGGATACTTCAGATTTAATCATAAGCAAGAAAAAAAGGGCAATAAAGCACTGAGGAATGGCAGTAAGACATGGGGGCTTTAAGAGTTTCCTTGATAATTTTAGATAATATAAAAAGGCAGCAGAATTTGCACCTACTGGTAGAAATTTGCTTATTACCTTATCAAAAGAAAAAATTCAAACCTTGTCCCTGGGCTATAAAATATTCATGTTAATGTTATTTAAAAGTATTTTGCTTTTTAAAGAAAGAGGCTTACATGGTTTTCTAGGGTTCCCACGACTCCATTTTTTAATTCTACTGGAGTTCTATAACTTAAGATCAGATGTTAGCCCCAGAAGTATTTACCTTTCCAAAGTAATAGACCATGACTTGCTAAATTAAAAGGGGGGATGACTGCTATTTATATAGTAATCTATGCACTTAATAAATCAATGGTGATAAAGGACTAAAAAATTTACCAATATGAATATTCTTTATACATTTTTCAATACTAATTTTTGTATATTTTCATTACTTGTAACCCAAACTATCTATAGTAAAAAAGATAGTACTTTGGGACACCCTACTATATCTCAGATAGTCCTCCAAGAACTACACAGGTATTATCTCAATCTTAGAACAATCCTATGTTACAGATATTATTACCCTCAATCTACAGATGAGGAATCAGAGAGAGAAGTCACCTTCCCAGTGAAAAATTGCTACTAAGTGTCTAGCTCTAGAAGCCGTACTCTAAATTGGTGTATCTCTCTAGTTAGGAAGATCCCTGTGCTTACCTGTTCGGGTTTATGTTGCTGTATGGTGTTATAGATATAACTCACGCCTGCTCTAGTTAAAACATAAGAAGCTTGCTCATTTATAAGTGTGTCCAAATGTGCTTCAATCTAAAATAAAACACAATTAAAAGAAAATATTTTAAAAGAAGAATAAGACTGATTGAGAGTAGAAGTAGACTAGCCTGGAGTCTTAGCTCTTCATCATGGACGTGTTCCTTGCAGTGGCTATGAGGCCAAAATATGAAGGATAGGGACTGCTCCTGTACAAAGACTTTTCCTTCCCCAAAGAGGAAGTCCTCTTACAAAAGGGAGGGAAAGTCTTACTTGAGGATTCCAGGACTAGCCACTAGTTGCAAAATTTGGGTTGCTTCTTGGCTCTTTTAAAAGCTGGTATTAAGCAAGACACAAACAAAAACTACTCATAAACAACAGTGTAAAATAAAATACTTAGAAAGAATTCTGCAAAGACGAGGACCTGATGTCCCTCACATCCACACTGCCTCATGCTCCCAACTTGCTGGACTCACTCAACCAATCAAATACCTCATCTGGAGAAGTCTGAAGGAAATCCCATGGGGGCTGAGGCAGTAAGTCCTCCAGAGGAAAGCGGATTTGCGACAACTAGGGGACTGCTGAGGAACCAGCAGAAGGCTGGTCAAAGATGTCAAGTTCAGGAGCTGCCTAAAAAGACCCAGCTAGCAGGTGGGACTTGTACGTGGTCACCTGTTTTGTGCTATTCTTGGGGAAGCCACCTAATGCTAGTGGGGGCAGAAGCCACAGAAGGAGACTACCTGATGGAATGAAGTATTCCCAGGTGGGAAGAAGTTGGCTGCTCCTTCCTTTAACCAGTACAGGCCTGTAAGTCTACAGATCTTCCTGTTATCCCTCACTGGCTACTCCCCTCAGTTTTACCAGCTTGTTTACCAGTGGCACAGTATGCTATTAAGAGATGCTATCTGCTACCATCTGAATGTTTGCCACTGTGCAAGTCACTCCAGCAGCTGAGCCCCTCCCCGGAAAAAACTTACAACTGATTTAAAAGAGGTGAGTAGGTTCTAGGAGAAAACCCACCTGAATAATGAGAACAAGTATCTTTTCCTGAGGCAACATTACTGAAAGACGCAGGGTACCTTAGTTTTTTTTTAAGTGAATGCCCAAGAAAGTACAATTAGAACCTCAGAACCCTTACTTACTAGTCTTACTGGAAAATCCAAGAAAAACAAGATTGCAAATGGAAATATTTAATGAAAGAGTTATTGCCAAGAACCAAGTTAGTATCTGAAAGAAAAGTGGAAGACTAGTAATACAGAGTAAATATCAAAGAAATATATTAAAGTGAAGAGATTTAAACAGAAGTTAGAAGGCAAATTTAGGAGATAAAGCCAACTAAGGACAGGAGCTTCAGAATATGAAAAGTAACAGATGGAGAAGTGATAATTAATTACAGATAACAGAAAACTTTACTGAGCAAAAAACAAAAGGGTGGAATCTTCAGACTGAAAAGGCTTTGCAAAATCCAAGATGGAAATAATAGAAAAAGAGACATACCAAAAAATATCCTGAGCAAATATCTGAACGCAAAGGAAAATCCTTGTAAGCTTCCACATGAATAGAAGAGGTTATCACAAACAAAAGAGAATCAGACTAGCCTAGATTTCTTACTTGAAACACTGGAAGAAGAAAGAATGGAAGAAAATTAATAGACTAGTGATAGAAAAGATCTGAAAATCAAGAATCTTTTACTCGACAAGGAAAACTACCACTGTGGGGCCTGTGCCTTCCAGCATCCACACCCTTGCCCAGTCCTCTCCACACTGACTCTGGCTGGCCCACGTGACCAGGGCCAGCCACCAGCCCATCAGCAAGAATGATGCAGGCTCAAGAAGCACTTACATGGTGGGGCTTGTCCTCCTGGAATGCAAAAAACAACTTTGGAATATTTGAGAAACAAAGATAACTGGTGATAAAACAGATTGCTGGACCAACTGATATATGGGCATATCTTGAGAAGAGATTTAGACAAATGGCAGAGTTTTGGGTTGAATTAGTGATAAATACACTAAAAAGCAATGACTATTTTTTTTTCAATGACTATTTTTAAAAAAGATTTTACTAATTATAAACAATTATGCAAAAAAGAAAAATTAATCATACTTCATTATATTTCTTTTAAAAGAAAGAATTAGAAAGTAGAAAACATCACAAACTTAGAGGTCTCAAACTCATTCCTTAGAAAAACCCCAAATGATAAATTTTTACTGTAGCCACTGCCAAACAGTTTCTATACTTGTGATAACAAAGACGACTCAGAGTTGTTATTGTTTTTTTTTTTAAACATTCTATCTACCAAAAATCACTATTTCAAAATCAAAAGCCAAGAATCTGGTAAATTTTATAAATGGCCTTGTTGTGACTCTTAAGTGATACCATTTGGCTTATAGGACCAGAGCGATTGGCATAACAAACTGTAATGTTGTGCCTAACGCTGATTTACACATAGATAAAAATATATCTGTCCTCTGCAACACCTTCTGCACTAGCCACACAGCTTGAAAAATAGCATGTTATTCACAGTATGGAAACTGAAATTTGCATACAGAATAACAGTTCAAATTAGTGAGAAAAGCTCCATTCTACCACCACATACTATGGCTTGAATAAAATATCTTACCTGTTACATATTCTGGCTTCTCCAAAACGAAACTAAAATACTGAATATGCATGGGGGCAGGGAGGGGTTCTATCAGACTATAACAAGGGATTCATATAAATCAGGTCACTGAAATTATCTTAAAGCCGGTAACTGAGATCATGTATAGCAAAAAGATTTCATCACAGTGAGCAGTCATTTTATGGCAAAATTAACCTGGAACTGTAGCATTTCCAGACGTCTGTCGGTGAATTCAAACAGAGCTAATGTTGTCTTCATCATATATAGTGAATTGACCATGAAGGTGGCCATGTCAGCTGTGCCTAAATTGCTGGCTGATACAGTACACATCTGGAGGAGAGGATCCAAGACACATGATAAAACCTATAAATGAAAAATAAAATCAAATGTATTCCTTATTTCCCAACCAGTGATACGGGTCTGTGTTAACAGCACTTCAGAATGAATGTCAAACTAATGGGGAGCGGGCCAACTTACAGAAGCGTGTAAGAAAAAGATTAAATGGTACGGCAACTGTAATAGTTTTTAAAACAAGCATCACTGAATATATACTTTTTAAATTAAAGGGAACTGGTTTGGGCCTCCCTGGTGGCGCAGTGGTTGAGAGTCCGCCTGCCGATGCAGGGGACACGGGTTCGTGCCCCAGTCTGGGAAGATCCCACATGCCGCGGAGTGGCTGGGCCCGTGAGCCATGGCCACTGAGCCTGCGCGTCTGGAGCCTGTGCTCGGCAGCAGGAGAGGCCACAGCAGTGAGAGGCCCGTGTACAGCAAAAAAAAAAAAAAAAAAAAAAAAAAAAAAGGGAACTGGTTTAATATTTGAAGGAAAAAGCAATGAGAAGGACTGTCAAGATACATGGGTTATAAAGTGCTAGAATTTCAAAAGAATGTACAATAGAGGAGCAATAAGAATCATTAAAAGTGAATTTACAACATACCTGCACAAAATCGGCCTGACGGGCATCTAACGGTACAACTGAAGAATCGTGAGATGCCAAAACTTCACGCAACAACATGAGTGTCTGATTTAATGCAGAACTTGGTCCAAGATCAGGTGGTGGGAGTTCAACCTAAAACGAAGGATGACTTATCCACTGCTTGTATTTTTCTACTAAATTTTAGTGTCTACATAAATGACAGTTCACAGTAAAATAATTCATATGAAAGATGTAAAGCTTTGCTGATACATTACAAAATCTACAATCTAGCAACAGCTTATTTTTTATCCTACTAATCAAAATCAGCACAGAAAGTGACACAAGTTTTTTGTTAGATTATCTCAGAATTAATACATCACAATTAAAAGTACAGAATTTGAACTTTAATTCAAAAATTACGAGGAAATTTAGCAGTCCTTGAATTGTAGAATTATATTTTCATATAGATTTGAAATGGCCTGTTTTGTTTTTTAGCCCAAGTCTTAAGAAAGTAATCCAGAGACCAGCACTTCACCTACTATAATATTATTGAGAATCATCACTCACCTGCATGCCCCAATGTCAGATACTGTGGCTTAATATGTATAGGCTCAGGGTCTAGAAATCTATCTTTCAACAAGAACCCCAGGTGGTTTTCAGGACCCTGGTCCATGAGCCACACACGTCACAGAAACAGTACAACACTGCCACTAAAATCTTGAATTCTGGAGTTAAAGAGATTAATTTTACATTTTGTAACTAGCACTTACTAGTTGTGTGACCTTGGAAAAGTTATTTAAATTCTCAGAGGCTCAGAGGGATTCTGTAAAGATTAAATGGGATTGCTGCATCTCAACTACTGAGTAGAGTATCTGATACTTATTAATTGGCTATGTTCATCATCCCTACTTGACACCATCATGATACCCCAGAAGAGGTGCCTGTGAATTTTTTCAAAACATTTTCCAAAGTTCTTATAATACTAATATAGTCACGTTTTGTAAATGAAACAAAATCTGGTACTCAGAGATCCACGTAACACTACACTCTCATGTCAGGTAGATAGAAAGGCATAAGAATTTTATAATATCAGTATTTATATTAAGAATGTTTCATGTATAAAAGTTAATACATAAGTGACATCAGCAGGAATGGCAAAGTATGGACCTCTGAAAATCCTCCCTCCTTCATAAAAGCAACAAAAACAAAAATTATGAGACATGCCAACAAACAAAAAAGTATGATCATTTACAGAAAAAACAATCAATAGCAACTCCCTGAGGAAGCCCAGATGTTGGAAATACTAGTCAAAGACTTTAAATCAGCTCTTTTAAATATGTTCAAAAACTAAAGGAAACTGTTGATGAATTAAAGGAAAGTATGAGAAAAAAACTCTTACAAAATAGAGAATATCAATAAAGAGACAGAAATGGTTAAAAAAAATAACCAAACAGAAATGTTGGAGTTGAAAAAGCACAATAACTGAAATGAAAAATTCGCTACAGGGAATCAACAGGAGATCTGAACAGACAGAATAAATAATCAGTGAACTTGAAGACAGGTCAATTAAGATTAACTGCTGTGAGGAATAGAAGGAAAAAAGAATGAAAGAAAATTAACAGAGCCTCAGACACCTATGCAACACCATCAACATCATCAGTACAATGGGGATCTCAGAAGGAGGAAAAAAGGGGGCATGCAAAAGGAATATTTAAAGAAATAGTGGGAGAAGAGTTAGCAAATTTGATTTAAAAAATTAATCTAAACATCCAAGAAGTTCATGAACTCCAAGCAGAATAAATTTAAATAGATCTACACTGGGACACAAAATCAAACTGTCAAAAGACAAAGAGAGAATCTTGAAATCAAGAAGAGAGAAGTAACTCATTCTGAACAAAGGATTCTCAGTAAGCTTAACAGTTGATTTCTCATCAGAAAACATGGAGATTAGAAGGCACTGGATGATATATTCAAGGGCTGAAAGAAATATACTGTCAACCAAGAATTCTATATTCAACAAAACTACTCTGTAAGACTGAAGAAGAAATTAAGACATTCCCAAAACTACTCTGCAAGAATGAAGAAGAAATTAAGACATTCCCAATAAACAAAACCAAGAATTCTTTACCAGCAAACCTGCTCTACAAGAAACATTAAAGGGAATCCTTCAAGCTAAAATGAAGGGACACTAGACAGTAACTCAAATTTGCAAGAATAAAGAACAGCAGTCAAGTTTCTGATATCAGTAAATACAAAAAGGCAGTTTAATGTACTTTCTGCTTTTAACTCCTTTTTCCTGGATTTAAAAGACAACTGAATGAAGCAATCATTTTAAATCTATGTTGCTAAACACACAATGCAGAAAGATGTAATTTGTAACAACAGTATCATAAAGGAAGGGGAAAATGAGGCTATATAGGAGCAAAGCTTTAGTACACTATTGAAAGTAAGTTGGTATTGATCCCAACTAGCTAGATTATTAAAAATTAAGATGGTAATTATTATTCCCAGGGCACCACTAAGAAAATAACTAACTACACACATACACATACATATATATTTACATAAACGATAAGGGAACTAAAGCAGTGTACTAGAAAATATTTACTTAACACAAAAGAAGGCAGTAATGGAGGGACAGAGAAATAAAAACACTTAGAACATACAAAAATATGGTGCAAAATGGCAGACATAAATGCTACTTTATCAGCAATTAAATTAAATGTAAACACGCTAACCAAAAAAGCAGAGGCTGGCAGATGGATAAAAGAAAAAAGAAATACATTGACCCAACTATATGCTGTATTCAAGAAACACACTTTAAAGATAAAAATAGACTGAAAGTAAAAGGACAGAAAAAGATATATCTTGCAAACAATAACCAAAAGAGTGCTAGAGTAGCTATACTAATTTCAGACAAAGAAGACTTTAAGACAAACACTGCTGCTAGAAAGGAGGGCATTTTATAATGTTTATTATAAAGAAGATACAACAACTATAAACATACATGCATCTAACAACAGAGCCAAAAAATACATGAAGCCAAAACTGACAAAACAGAAGGGGAAAGTATCTCTTGTGGAGAAGGAATAGTTACGTCGAGTTTGATACCTCCTTCAGTTTTGGTTCCTTTCTTCTATTACATTCAAATAAGACTGAACTTATGACTGAACTCCAAAATATGAAGTCATCTTTATAAAAGTATTTTCTACCCATTCATCCAATTTAAAAAAGATATCTAGAATGTTGTTAAACTGATGGATGATGATTAACACAAGAACGTATTCAGCAGTCAATAAACACACAAAAAACTGTTCAACATCATTAGCCTTCAGAAAAGTACAAATCACAAATGAAATACCACCACACAACTTCCACAAAGGCTAAAATTAAAGACCAACAATATCAAGTACTGGAGAGGATGTGGAGCAACTCAAATTCCCACACATTTCTGGTGGAGTAAACTGATACAAGCACTTTGCAAAAATGCTTGGCAGAGCTATGAAAGCTATCAACCCAGATATTCCATTACCGTGTATACACACAAGAGAAATGAAAACTTATGTCCACCAAAAGACATGTACAAGGATATTCATAGGCACTTTATTTACAATATCTAAGAAATAGAAACAATACAAACATCTATCAATAAACTGTAGTAAATTTGTATACTAGAATTATTACACCACGGTTAAAAAAAATGAACTACTGCTAAACACACCATGGACGAATCTTACAGATATAATACTAAATGCAAGAAGTCAGACCCAAAAGAGTCCACCTGTGTGAATTTACTTATGTGAATTTCAATAGCACACAAAAACAGGAAACAGGAGTCAGATGGTGATCGACTTTGGAGGCTTTTGACTGGGAAGGAGCATGAAGAAGCTTTCTGAGGTGCTGGAAATGTTTTATATGTCAATCTGGGTGATGATTAATGAACATATATACAAAAATTCAATGAACTTAAGATTTGTATACTGTAAGTTTTATCTCCATTTACCCTAAAGTTCATTTAATCTTTTTTTGTTTATATTATGTAAATATTGATAATCAATAACGTTTTATAAAAATATCCAAAATTCGGGCTTCCCTGGTGGCGCAGTTGTTGAGAGTCCGCCTGCCAATGCAGGGGACACGGGTTCGTGCCCCGGTTTGGGAAGATCCCACATGCCGCGGAGCGGCTGCGCCCGTGAGCCATGGCCGCTGAGCCTGCGCGTCTGGAGCCTGTTGCTCCGCAACGGGACAGGCCACAACAGCGGGAGGCCCGCGTACCGCAAAAAAAAAAAAAAAAAAAAAAAAAAAAAATATCCAAAATTCAAGTGATTAATAATTACAAGGCACAAAAGAACTTTATGAAAGATATATTCATAACTTTTATGTACATTTCCCAACTATTAAAGTTGAAGTATAAAGAAAAATTTCACATTTCAAAGCATTTGGTCTACTGAAAACTTCACATCCTATATATTAGAACCTTTTTTTTTTAATGTATAGAGCTATAACTGAACAAAGTTCTCATTCTTCTTGTGACTGTTCACTACGACATTTTTTATCCCTTTTGTAGATACGTGCTCTATTAGAGGAAAATGAAAAGGATGCACCATAAAAGTTCCAAAAGCTGTTTTTACAACCTCATTCCACTGCCAACTTTAGTTTTATTCTTTGAAATATCTTCCATTTAAGGTTCTCCAATTTTCTGTACTGCAGCTTCTTAGAAGACCACTTTCCCATGCGCTTTCAAAAAATAAAATCAACACCAAACAAAAACCCTCATATTTTTTTAGTACATACTTTATTTTTTTTAATTAATTAATTTTTTTTAATTTTTGGCTGTGCTGGGTCTTCACTGCTGCACCCTAGCTTTCTCTAGTTGTGGCGAGCGGGGGCTACTCTTCATTGCGGTACACAGGCTTCTCAATGTAGTGGCTTCTCTTGTTGCGGAGCATGGGCTCTAGGCATGAAGGCTTCAGTAGTTGTGGCACACAGGCTTAGTTGCTCCACGGCATGTGGGAGCTTCCCAGACGAGGGCTCGAACCCATGTCCCCTGCACCGGAAGGTGGATTCCCAACCACTGCGCCACCAGGGAAGCCCAAAAACCCTATTTTTTTTTTTTTTTTTAAACATCTTTATTGGGGTATAATTGCTTTACAATGGTGTGTTAGCTTCTGCTCTACAACAAAGTGAATCAGCTATACATATACATATGTTCCCATATGTCTTCCCTCTTGCGTCTCCCTCCTTCCCACTCTCCCCATCCCACCCCTCCAGGCTGTCACAAAGCACCGAGCTAATATCCCTGTGCCTTGCGGCTGCTTCCCCCCAGCTATCTACCTTACTACGTTTGTTAGTGTGTATATGTCCATGACTCTCTCTCGCCCTGTCAAAACTCACCCTTCCCCCTCCCCATATCCCCAAGTCCGCCCTCCAGTAGGTCTGCGTCTTTATTCCTATCTTACCCCTAGGTTCTTCATGACATCTTCTTCCCCTAAATTCCATATATATGTGTTAGCATACGGTATTTGTCTTTTTCTTTCTGACTTACTTCACTCTGTATGACAGACTCTAGGTCTATCCATCTCATTACAAATAGCTCAATTTCATTTCTTTTTAAGGCTGAGTAATATTCCATTGTGTATATGTGCCACATCTTCTTTATCCATTCATCCGATGATGGGCGCTTAGGTTGTTTCCATGTCCTGGCTATTGTAAATAGAGCTGCAATGAACATTTTGGTACATGACTCTTTTTGAATTTTGGAAAAACCCTATTTTTAAATTAACTGCTTCATTTTATATATAGACTCCTTTCACCTTAAATACATATATGTTCCAGTAATTAACAGTAAATGGAACTAAAGTGCTTTTTTTAAAACCACTTTATTGAGGTATGATTGACATACAAAAAGCTGTAAATATTTAATGTATACAACCTGATGAATTTAGAGGTAAGTATATACCTGAAACCAAGTCCCCCTAAAACCAAGTCCCCCTGAAACCAAGTCCCCCTAAAACCAAGTCCCCCTGAAACCAAGTCCCCCTGAAACCAAGTTCCCTTACAGAGTTTATGAACAACCTCTTTATCCAAAGCTTTACTCTTTCTTGTTCCGCCCCTGTTCCCCTCAGGATTGAGAAGTATCAAAGAAAAGGGGAGACTGAAACCAAGCAGGACCCTGTGAGGCCTTCCCAGGTACAAAAGCCCCTCCACGTCCCCCATTTCTTGTTTGTGGAACAAAAGGCTTTAGTCTCCTAGGCCTTCTGTGAGTTCCAAAGAGCTGACCCAAGCAGTTAATGATCAGGACAAGAGAGTCACAAGACTTCTAGTTCCTCCTGAAGGGATATAAATAACAATCTGATGCATACTTTGAGTTGTCCTGGAGAAACTAAGTCCCCCATCCAGGTAGAAGATGGTGACTACCTGCTGACCACAAGGACTAGACTCCAGACTGATTGAAACCAGACGGTTAAGATTCCCAAAACATCACCCTGTTACCTTACCACCAACCAACCAGAAGGTCTACAAGCTGATCACGCATCCTAGGACCCTCTCCCCTAACACTGTCTTTAAAAACCCTTGCCTGAAAGCCATGAAGGAATTCCAATCTCTTGAGTGTGAGCTGCCCATTCTCCTTGCTTGGTACCCTGCAAATAAACCCTTACTTTGCTGCAAACACCCACTGTCAGAGTTTGGTTTTCTGGAACTGCGGGCACATGAGCCCTTACTTGGTAACATAACCATGAAACCATCACCACATTCCATAAACCATATCCATTACCTCCAAGTTTCCTCTTACCTTATTTATGGAATTAAATTTTTTAAGTCAATAATATTATTCAAGGTAAATTTAAGAGTACAAACTAACATTTGTTTGATATAACTTCAAATAATTACAACTTTTTATTTCACATACTTTTATTTAAAATTTAAAAAGCATTTTAGCTGAAAACACTGTTCTTATTTGTTTTTCCTAGCAGAATAATCTGCAAGGAATAATGTAAAACTCAAAATACTCATCTAAAAAAAGCACTTTTCAGGGGCTTCCCCGGTGGCGCAGTGGTTGAGAGTCCGCCTGCCGATGCAGGGGACACGGGTTCGTGCCCCGGTCCGGGAAGATCCCACATGCCGCCGAGCGGCTGGGCCCGTGAGCCATGGCCGCTGAGCCTGCGCGTCCGGAGCCTGTGCTCCGCAACGGGAGAGGCCACAACAGTGAGAGGCCCGCGTACCTCAAAAAAAAAAAGCACTTTTCAAACTTTAACATGCGTATGAGTGACCAGGGAAATCTGGTTAAAATGCACATTCTGATTCAGTAGGTCTGGGGTGGGGCCTGAGATTTTTAATCTGAGATAAACTAATAAACTCCTAGGTGATGTCCAAGCTGCTGGTCCAAGTACTACAATTTGAACAGTAAAAAGAGATTCTAAACAGTAATGATATCCTCGAATTTAAATCAAAATTTAAAGGACCACTTAGGTTTTATTTTCACAGAGCTGGTCAATCCTGCCTACTATTAATTTGATGTGGGTTTCATTTATGACATACCATCCCTTTTAAATTAGAATTGTACTATTACTACAGTGAAAAGAATTTTAGAAAATGTCTCTCTAGCTAAAATGGATATGACATTGTATCTTTTGTAGTACAGACACATATTCCCTTTAGACTTTGCCAGATTCACAGTTATGAATGTTTCAGAAGAGCCTGATAAGGAAGGGAGTACACATACTTGAATACTTAAGTGCTTCAAATGCTTTGTTAGGGAAAAGGTACATCTTTCAATAAAATAATTTCCTTGCATTTTCTTTTTTCATACTAAAGAATTAGTTCCCAAATATGTCTTTTTAAAAGCACAGAACGAATCATGAAAAGAGTTCATATCTGGCTTTATTTATTTTAAAAGCTGTTCTTAACAATTTTGCTATCCACTTAAAATTCTATTAGCAAAAATTTCCACTTGGGTGCTTTGCTAATGAAGACCATTCTGCAGTAAGTGTTGTTTTCCTCATAAGGCTAGAATCTTCTTAGAAGAGATGAATGGTTTACAAGAGGCAGAATAAGATAAAGATATAATTAATATAAAATATGGAACATTAAATATTTGGTGAAGGAAAGATAATTCCTGAAAGAAACTTGAAATGGTTGTATATATAAGCATCATATAAGCTGTAAACAGTATTATATTCCAATCTCAATTTAATGTTAAAATATCCCTAAATATGACCCAATTCATATCTAAGAAAAACATTTCAGGGCACAGTTATTGATGATATGACAACAATAAATAACAATAATAGCCAAAACTCGTCACTGCTATAAACTCACATAGGCTGCAGTATTAATTGGTACTTAATATATCCAAATTACAATTCTTTCTTTTCCTGTTTTTATCCTATTCCATTCTAGGTTTTAACAGGAAGATACCATGCTTAAAACTTGCCTTTTATTAGCCATTTTATGTTCCTGCAACTTTCATTTTAACTTTATAAGAGAAATAAAGTATTTAAGAACTTCGTGGGGTTTTCTGAGTGAAAATAAAATAAAATAAATGGATAACCATTTGGGAAAAATGAGTATGATCCTTCCTTCCCAGCATGGACAAAAATAAACTTCAGGTAGATTAAAAATCTGATATAAAAGTGAAACTACAGGAAGACCTAATGAATTTATTAAATAATCGAACACTTTCCTACTGATAGATGCTAACTTTAGCATATAATAAATGCGACATGTATTTTCTTGTTGTGGGAAAGTTTTTGAAGTATGTTTTATGGCATGTTCCCAAAGAAGAAACAATAAGGAAAAAAAAATGTTAGATTTTACTATGTAAACATTAAAAGTGACGTATCAGAAACTACTACAAGCAAAATTAAATGGTACACGATGACATGGAGAAAAGATTTATAATATATATGACAGATAATATTCTTAATGTATAAAAAATATCAGAAAATAACAAGATACAGCCTAGTAGGAAAATGGCAAAGGACATGAGAAAACAATTCACAAACAGCCAATAAACGTATTTTAAAATGTTCATTCTCACTAGAAGAACTGAAATCTAACTTTAAAAAAAGATAGCACTTTTTGCTCATATTGGCAAAGGTATTTTAAAATGGCTACTATCCAACTTTGCAAAATTTGGCACTTCTGGTAGGAGACAGTATGGTAGATTTGAGAAAATAAGTGAAAGGAAGTTAAATATGTGGGGCTGCCTGAGGACATGCAGGATTGCTGGACATCATGGAGGGCTTCGCTGATGTTGGAGACCAGATTTTTTGGTTTCCCAGTGCACATAAAATGTTTAAACTATACTTTAGTCTTTTAAGAGTGCAATGGCATTATGTCTAAAAAACAATGTATATAACTTAAAACTACCAAGCAAAAAAACAATTACAATAATGTTAAAGATCACTGATCACACAGAACACCGTAACAAATAAGAGAATGTGAGAATTAACTAAAATGTGACACAAAGACATGAAATGAGCAAATGCTCTTGGAAAATGGCACCAATGGACTTGCTAAACACAGAGTTGCCACAAAACTTCAATTTGTTAAAAAAACGCAATTGGGCTTCCCTGGTGGCGCAGTGGTTGAGAGTCTGCCTGCTGATGCAGGGGACACGGGTTCGTGCCCCGGTCCGGGAGGGTCCCACATGCCGCGGAGCGGCTGGGCCCATGAGCTATGGCCGCTGAGCCTGTGCGTCCGGAGCCTGTGCTCCACAACGGGAGAGGCCACAACAGTGAGAGGCCCATGTACCGCAAAAACAAAACGAAACAAAAAAACCCCGCAATTATCTGCAAAGTGCAATAAAGAGAAGCACGATAAAATGAGGTAATGCCTGCACTATGTTGAACAGAAGTGGCAAACGTGGGCATCCTTCATTTGTTCCTGATCTTAAACGAAAAGTTTTAAGTCTTACACTACTGAGTACAATGTTAGAGGTGGGTTTTTCATGTATGGCATTTATTATGTTGCAGTAGTTTCCCTCTATTCCTAGTTTGTTGAGTATTTTTATGATAAAAGTGTTGAATTTTATCAAATGCTTTTTCTGCATCAATTGAGATGATCAAGTGATTTTTTTTCCCCCTTTGTTCTGTTACTGTGGTAATTATACTGACTTACTTTCATAGGCTGAACTATCCTTGCATTTCAGGGATAAATCCCAGTTGATCATGCTGTAGAGTCTTTTTTAAAGGCTTCCTCATTTGGTTTGCTTGTTATTATACTTTTCAACTCCAGAATTTCTTTTTGATTTCCCTTGAGATTTTTCTAACTCTAATAGATATTTCCATTTTGTTCATATGCTGTTCTCTTGACTCATCTTTAACATGACTGTTTTAAAGTCTCTGTCTAGTAGATATGCCATCAGGTCTTTTTCAGGAATGGTTTCTGTTGATTTTTTTCTCCTTTGAATGGGCCATATTTTCCTGTTCCATTGTGTGCCTTGTGATTTTTTTGTTGAAAACAACATTTGAATGTAATAATTTAACCCTGGAAATCAGATTCTCCCCCTCCTCCAGGGATGCCATTTTCTGTTACTACTTTGGGTTTTTTTTTTTTTAATTGTTGTAGCCTCTCTCTGAGCCAAGGATCAGGTTAAGGTATAAACTGAAGTTCTTCTCAGGTCTTTCTGAGTCTGCTCCTTTCCCTGAACATGTGGTCACTTTCTAATTTTCCTCATATATACAGTTGCTTTTGAATGTCCTAGACCTTAATGTCTGACTCCCAAAATGGGAAAAAGAAAAAAATTAAGGGGGTGGAAAAATGCACTAGTGCTTGAAATCCCCAGGAAGTCACTTTAGCCAGAGGAGGAGGTGTCTGACACAATGGGGAGGTGCAAAAACAATGGCCACCCTCCTCTTCACAACTCTGGGATGAGAGCACAGATCCCAGAAGTTTAGAGGACAGTGTCCTCCTTTTTGTTCACCCTGGCTCTACAAGCTGTGTGCAAGGTGCTCAAGGAACAAGGGTACAGCTGCCTGCCACAGCACTGGGGGTGGAAGATGGGTAGTCGCAACTATGCTAAGAGTTGAAGTTGACCAAAATTGACTGCAATTTATTACTATTCAAGCCTTCCCCTAGAAATTGCAATTCTTCAATAGACTCCAGAGTTCCAAAACAGTTACATTAGACAAATACTGCTAGTCCAACTGTCATCTAGGTGGGGTGACAGATTCCTGGTGCTTCCTACTTTGCCATCTTCCCTGAAAATTACTGATCTTTGTATAATGATCTTGTCACCAATTACCTTTCTAAGTCCATTTACTAGTTCTACAACTTCTCAATTTTCTTGGTTTTTGAAGTACAGTCAGAGCATCCGCAAATAATCTAATATTTCCTCCTTTAAAATATTTATATCTGTCATTTATCTGGATTTTCTATTATTTAAATGTGTTATTGGCAAATATTCTTTTCTTGTTCTTTCTTGACTTAAATGGAATATATTACTAGTGCTTCTATGTTAATCATGAGGTTGGCTATTAGCTTTATTAATCTTTATATGGTTAAGTATTTTTAATTTTTTTATTTACTAATATTTTCCCCTCAACAATTTAAATATCATGAGAATATAATTTAACACTGAAACATTTAATATATTTCCTAACACTGAAATATTCTTATATTCCTGGGAATAACCAATACTTGGTTTTAATATAATACTGGATTTATTTTTATAATTATTTACCTTTTTAAAAAACTTAAAAAAGTGACTGATTTGAGGTTTTCACTTTTGTACTGTCTTTAAAAGGTTTTTATGTCAGTGTTACACCACCTAAAAGGAACTGGGAAGCTTTCCATATTTTTCTGTGTTCTGGAGAATTCTGTTCTTTGTAGGTGTAAATAAAGCTATCTATATAAACTGAATTAAGTCTAGCAGCATGTTCATTAATAATTTTTCTTTCCTCCCTAGGTGTATTCAAGTTTCCTACCTCATTTTGAATCATTTTTTGTCAATTTTATTTTCTTAAAATCATCCTTTTTATATTTTTTAGAATAAAATTTATATATGTTAATATGGTATTCTCTAGCAAGTTTAATCCTCATCTCTGGTTATTATCTCTAATTCTGATATTATAATTTAAATTTTTATCTTTTCCTTGGTTAAAGAATTGCTAGAAGGTTGTCAATTTTGTCGACCTCTTCAACAAATAATCAATTTTGTTTTCCTGTTTCCTAATTTATCATAGAAATGTACTTCCATCTTTCCTTTTACCATTTTGCTTTATTATTCTCTTTCAAATTTCATAATAAGAATGCCTGCTACATTTTACTTCCAGTTTTTAGCCCAGATGTTTCCCAATTGGTAAAGCTTTGGGTAACGCGTTCATGTGTGTTTCCCATATTGCAATTTGGCTCTTGTCCCCACCACATGAATAAAACTGCCCTCAGTAAGTCATGGATCATCTATATATTGACAAAGGTAACAAACCTGTCACCCTTGTTTTACTAGAACTCTTCATATAGTATCTGTCATCAACTATGCCCTCCTTCTTGAAACTCTACTCTCTTGGCTTTTCCGATAAAACCCTCTTCTCATTTCTCTCCTGACTCTCCAATCATCCTTCCTCAGCATTCTACCATGGTAGCGCTTATTTTCTTCTCTTAAATGTCACTGTTTCTCAAGACTGTGTGTCCTGGAAGCTCTACTCTTATTAAACGTAATTCCTAGTGACCTCAGACAAACACATGGACTCAACTATCTTTTACATGCAAAGCTCCATAAATCCAAATGTACAGCTCCCTATTAGATCAGACTGATTGCAGAAGGATATCCCACATGTATCTTGTCTAACTTAGACAATATCATCACCTTTATCCCCCCAGTTTTACACTTTCTCTCTATTCCAGATACTTGTGATTAGTATCAATATTCCCAGATTGGTAACTTAGGAGTTATTTTAGAACTCTTCCCTCTCATTTAACCACATTCAAGCAGTCACCAACTTCTGAAGGTTTACCTTTAGCCCCCAAGAATCTGTCCCCTTATGGCTCTTCCTTAGAGTATGTATTTTCATAAAAACTACTTCGACAATCCCTTAACTCTCCTGTCTGCAACGTGGCTCTCTCCTATCTACATGCCACACCAGTTTCCAACTGATTTTTAATAAATGAAAATTTGTGTATTGATGACTCTTTAGCTTGCATATTCTATTTGTTTCCTCTACTTAGGATGACCTCTACCCACTTTTTTTACCCATCTAATCCCCCATGTCCTTCAAGTTCAATTCTTATTAACTCCCTCTCTGGAAAGCTCCCTCTCTGTATATGAATATTATTATACATACTCTTCTTATTGTGCTAGCATAGCACCTTGGGCACGTCTTTCATAAAACATGTATTCTATAGTAATCACCGATTTATTAGTCTATTTTCTGTGAAAGGAAAAGTAACCTGAGACCAACAGACCTTGACTGTTTGCTTTGTCCTCATTAGGAAGCACGTTTGTTCACATGCAAAGTCTATATCATGTATGAATGATTTTAGAAAAATTCTGTCTAAATAAGAACTCGTGTAAACATATCTATAATGAGAACTGATTGACTGTTAGTAAACTTCCTGTGATACAGGAAAACATATAAGGGAAATACTCCAGCTCCACAAATTCATGCTGCTGGGGGTCAGAAAGCAGACTCTTATTAAGGCTTCTCTGAGCTTAGGAATGTAAAAATAGACCAGGTACTTTGGATTGGATTGCTACTGATTGTTCCACACTATACTACAAACCTGTATCTAATATAACCAGGCTGTTAGATAGACCAGTATAATTAAAAAAAAAAAAAAAAAAAAAGCCAGAATGGTGACTGTGATGCATCCTTGAAAAACGTTGAGTCTTTAATAATGAAACAAAAACAAAGAAGGATTTGATCACTATAAACCCTTCCTTAAGGTCTTTCCAATTTACTGCTGCACAACACAAAGCTCGATTTAAAATATTAGCTCTCACGGAACTCCTTCAGGTTTTTGTGGTTTGCTTTTGTGGGAGTTTTTTGTTACCTTGTTTGTTTTTGTGGGAGTTTTTTGTTACCTTGTTTGTTTCCACAATTAATTACAGTATATAACTCAAGGGAACATAAATTTCATAAGGACAAAGCTGGACCAAGAATGTAAAACTTAAGTAAGCTGTTTAGAAAAAACATTTAGTAAAAGTTCAAGTTTTCCAATCTGTATGTCATTTTAGCCCTGACCTATTAAACATAGTAAGTTTGCTTTAATTACAAATTTTTGGTTATTGAAAACTGGTAGTGAAACTAGGGCTTGAGATTCTACCACTAATTATGACTCAAAATTACACTGTTCCAGGAACAGATTATAAGCCTACATCCTGTAAGCCGCCTCAAAATGAATTTTGTTGTTCACAGGAAGAACTCAAAAGAACGCTGAATGGAATGGGAAAAAATTGTCACCAATATGGAAACAGTAAAACAACATTTTTAAATGTGAAAAACTCACGTTCCCATAATTCAAGAATTGCATTTTTCAAACGTACCTTGTCCATTAATTTGCTGGCATGAAGACTCAAGCTACTGAAGAATATTTTTTTGCTCAGCAAATGCATTTCTTCAATGGTAGTCAACAATGTAGTTGCACTATTTCCAACAATGCCACTGAAAGCAAAGAATATTTCAGGTTGCAAAACAGGCCAAAACAACCCAGCTCTTTAACTGAGTAGAATTCTTTAAAAAGATCTAGATTTAAATAAAAGTTTTTATATAGAATATAACCTGTGAATTAAAAACAATTATTCTAGTTTCATATAAAAATGAGGGTTTTTTTCCTTTTAAGTTAGGTGATGAACAAACGAAAACAAACCACAGTGTTTTAAATATTTCACAATCTCTTAGAAAAGCAGTGGGTTAGAACGAACACTTGTAATACGCAAACCCATGTCTCTATTTTTCCTCTATTATAGTAAATGCATGTTTTGATTATCCAAGAAGATCTGATTTTAAGGAAGCCATTCCATCAATAGCTCTATTGAGAAAATAATTTTTATTAATACTGAGTTTTTAAAATTAAAACTGTTACGCTGTATCAATAACACACCTGTAAATTATAAAGCTTCCCATTTTCTATACAGCTACCTAAGTAGCATATATTTAGACTAATTACGAAAAATCTGATAACATTTTGAAATAATTATTCTACATTCCATAATTCTCAATTTTATATTACAAGGATATTTCTTAGACTTATCCAATGGGGTTTCTCATTTTTGGCAGAATGTAAGATAAGCATGTATATAAAACAACTCCCTATTTCATTCTCCTATTCATGTATTGAAAGTGACTCTTCTGTTCCTGATACTGGCATGCTTGATAAAAAGAAATTTAAACTCATTTTTTAATGGGCTAATATGAAAACTATCAAAAACATAATTTGGAAGAACACTTTTAACACAACTACACATATAACATGGTCTTACAGTGACATCTACAATAAGGCTCAAGTCTATGTATACCACCAAAAGATATTTGCAAGGTGAAAATGAATGCAAAGTTTGGAGTTGAAGATCATATTTTATCTGATTAAGAACCACTTGTCTTATCTATAAAGTCACTTTTATTTAGAGAAGGTAAGACAGCTATTACTTAGAGGAGATAAAGCTATCGTTCTGTTCTATCACTAATGGAAAACGAAATGTTAAAGAAGAATTTATGTAAACATCCAGAATAGGACATGTTACTAATTATGCCTCTGAGTATAACATATAGTTACTTTAGGTGCCATGGATCTCTTTTACTAATACAGGAGGACTCAAAAAATACTTATATTATAGACTTACACTGCTATGTATGTGTGTGTGTGTGTTTACTTACGCTTGGAGAAGCTTTCTCCAAGGAAACGATGGACCTCAAAAGTACAGTATGTATAATATGCATATAATGATTCATATGGTGTAGAGGTTCTACTAGTTACTCTTAGTCATGCATAGAATACACACACAAAAAATATTACACTGTGTTCTAACTGAAATGAAGTGTCACATGGGATTTAACAAGCACATTTAACCATTCCACTTACCTGATTGTATGGTGATAAAATTTGAGGAGGTTAGAAATTTTATATAACAAAACTGCCCCAGGTTCAGCAACTATTACTTGTTCAATTCGAACCTATTAAAAAACACATGAGGAAAAACTAAACATTTCCTAAAAGTGTAACTTTTCTTCATTAATCACATGTGGCAAGAAGAGCATTAAAAAGATTAAATTTTATTATTGCAGAAATCACAAAATTCCTTCTAAATAAAGAACGCCTGAATATTAAATCACAGAGGATGGTAAAACAACACAGAAACTTTAGCACAGATATGCTCTACAAAACAATGATCCATTACCTAGAGAATGTGGTTCAAGGCATTTGCTATCAGAAATAATCAACACAATGAGGTCATCTCGAGGTTTTTCACCAGTGTATAACGGAATTTAGTTTAGCACTGAATTGCAAAGCAGCTGTTACATTCCTAAAAACAGATTATCAGTGAAAAGGTACTGCTCTACGAATGAATATTGAGGAAAAAAATGAAAAAGAAAATCTTCTCTTTAAACAACTATACCAAGTTTCTTTCTATTAGAGAATCGGAAAGCAGATAAATCTTGAATTAGCACCAACCTCTTTGGCCAATTATAATACTGCCGGGGCAATACCTCAGATCTAGTTCAAGGTTAACTTGATATGCTCAAGTTTAACTACTAGGAATCTTTTCTAATTAAAATCCATCCCTCACTAATCTTTCCCTGACTTTATATTCCCTAATTAACAAGTACAATCTAAACCACACTGAATGTGCTTACTTACATATTATATTACATCTATGCTCATTAAGCTGCTGATAACATATGTGTCTTCTTGTTTCCTAACTGGATTCTAAACACAGACATTGTGTTTTCTGGTTCTCTTACATCTCTGCAGCATTTGGTTAGAACAGCACATACACAAGAGATGTTCAATAAACAAATGCTTTTGAAAACAGTTAGATTTTGGAGTATGTCATAATACCAACGAAAGTGATCTGCTAAAATGATATTTTATAAATACATGTATATGAGTATGCAAAAACCTCTTGCACAGAAAATTGGCAATGATTATTTTAAAATGCGTTTTATTACCTTACATTGTGTTAATCTGACAAAATTACGGCCTGAATTCAAGCTGCTGTTTCTTTAAAATCAGTCATTAATTTAACCAGCTACCATATAACATATAAAAACAAAATATTTTACCTTTAGGGGCCTGCACACACCCTCAGTAATATGTCCAACAACTTCTTGAATATTTTCTTCAACACCTACAATTAATTACAACATAACTAAAATTTGTTTTCCATATTACACTTTGCTTCACATAAGTTCAGAAAATTAACAAACACTAATACATATCATTAATGGCATTAATAAACATTTAAAATAACAATTAACGATATTTTACTGAGTTTAATATCTTTAGGACATTACTAATTATATTAATGAGTCTAAAGCCCTATCGACTGATTTAACTGTTGATTAATGAACATTGTTTCTTTGTGAAGAAGAGTAAACGTATGAAAAAAAGACTGTGAAATTTATTAACTGAAGGAGGTGATGTGAAGATGTATTAGCACTCGTTCCACAAACTCCTTACTCTAGGCAGTAGGGCTAAGCACAGAAACTAGGGGTATAAAGATGGAAAACACGCCTTGCAATCTAATGGAAAAACCGACATTTACTGATTATCGACTATTTATCAAGGTCTATACAGGGTACTTGACATGTACTGCTTGTAACCACCTTCATTTTTACAGATGGAGAGACTCAGGTTTAGAAGAATTCATGCCATTCCCACAGAATAACTTATTTCTAACTCCAATTATTTTCTTCCCACTTCTTAATGTTACCTCTCATGTAAATTTTCCTACATCTTTTAACAAATACATTCTTTTAAACTGGGTAATTAGCATAAGAGAAAACAACTTTAAAAAGTGCAGACTTTGTGCCAACATATCATATATGCTGAATCTAATCTCAATATCGAAGAGTTAAAAACGAAGAGGTTAAGTCCTGCACCCATTCGTACACTGGCCTCTCCTGCAGATGACGTGCTAAACCAGGGCTGAGCTATTCAAAATAGGTGATACCAGTCACAACATCTCTCTTCACTTCCTAGCAAAGCCAGAGCATCTTAATACTAACCCCTTCTACAACAGGCATCTTAAGGTAGTCACAACTAAGAAAATTTGAAATTCTGTAAACAGACGTTTGCAACTCAAAAATAATCACTTTTCTTCTTTGAAATCAAGACCAAAATTTTAGGTACATTTAGTACATAGCTAATTATTTATTTGGCTGCATCAGGTCTTAGTTGCGGCACGCTGGGTCTTCATTGAGGCGTGCAGGATCTTTTGTTGCGACGCACAGGATCTTCATTGCAGCGTGCGGGCTTCTCTCTAGTTGTGGTGTGCAGGCTCCAGGGCGCATGGGCTCTGTAGTTTGCGGCACGCAGGCTCTCTAGTTGTGGTGCATGGGCTTAGTTGCCCCGCAGCATGTGGGATCTTAGTTCCCTGACCAGGGATCAAACCCGTGTCCCCTGCACTAGAAGGCGGATTCTTTACCACTGGACCACCAGGGAAGTCTCAGTACATAGGTAATTATTCAAAAAACTTTAAAATAGTCACATGAGAATGAAAAAAGGGGCTGGATAGTAGAAATGAAAGAAGTAGTAGCTTAACGACCTTAGGCCAGTCACTGACTGAGCCCGTGTACTCATAGATAAAATGAAGAGAACATCACCTTTTGCCTTTAAAGGATGGTGGCTGAGATAATGTAGGCTAGGCACTCCAGAGATGCCTTAAAAGTGAAGCAGAGGGGTCTAGGCTTACAAGGAAAGGTCCCAAGGGTCCGGTATAAAAATGTGATCAGTTGTGTGACAAAATTAAAGTGATGGAAAAGAACGTCTATCAGCAGAAAAAGGGGGAAACTAGAGACAGGAAGATTAATTAGGATGCTTATTAAATCACCTAGTGTGACGAGTTTATCTCCACGAAGAAAACAGAAACAGAGAAGTCCTGCGTGATTTACTAGATCTAGGCATGAGTGGTAACAATCAGAGGACCCACCTTGTGTAGTTACATGCTTTAAGAGAGCTTCAAGGTGCTCTTTTTCAGAAGCAGTAGCCTGATGGAGCCAAGCCAACATATCTCCTACATATCTAATGAAAAAACTAAATGTTAGTAAAGATTTCCTTCAGAAAAACATCGAATACTCCAATACCGTCTGACTACTATACCTCAAAGGGTCATGGGAGTGCATTTCAATGGGTCTAGGTGTACCTCCTGGGCCCCCTCTTGTAAGAGCATCGATAAATCCACGAACAACTGTACTTCTTCTAGCTGTCCCAAACTCATCTAAGGTATACCTAGAAGAAACAAGTTATTAACAAACAGTTGCTTTTCTTCCTAATGGTTACATCCAAGTATTCATGCACTTTCTAAGATGTCTAAAGCTTTTTTTACACAATTCTCTCAAGCAGTACTGTTTTAAACAACAAAAAGTATTTATGAAATAACTTTATCATAATGATAATTCAACCTAAAGGTGCATCTTTTTATGCCTAAGAAAGAATGCTGGGATTTGGAATCAGTAACAGAGGCAGTGGGAATAAGGGATAGAGCAGGGGATTTGGTAAAAGTAAAAATCCAGACAAGGTGGAAATCCAGGACTCTTCAGGTTTCAGTGCCCCCCTTGCCCAAAACATGATGTCCCACTGCACACATAAGGCCTACTATCTAGTTCTCAGAGGCTGGTTACAGTTAGAGCTCTGCCATCCAAAACAGAAGACTTTTCCTTCTACATTAAAAAATTCTCATTTATATTTATTCAATATTATCAAAATTTACCATCAAAATTTGTCCAAAATATACTATTCATATTTAAAAGCTTATTTTGACTCCAATGTTAAACATATGTTCCTTAAATTTACTGACCAACTATGCATACAGAGCAAATACTTTTACATATATTTACAAATTATCAATTATGGTTGGGGGAAAAAAAATGGACTTTCGAAGGTGAGGAATTTGTAGGAAAGAAAAGCTTTGAATGAAAGAATCAGACAATTTGGGATCAAATTATAGGATGGCTTAGAGTAACCAACAGTACCTGTTTCTTCGACTAGAATCAGCCTTTGTTTCCCATTATCACCACCCGATGCCCAACTGAAAGTTCTATTTTTAAAGTACATAGGAAAACAAAGTATTTTTTTCATAGTCCGATGTCAGCAGATTCTAGACCAATTAACTTTTTTTTTTTTTTTTTTTTTTTGTGGTACGCGGGCCTCTCACGGCTGTGGCCCCTCCCGCCGCGGAGCACAGGCTCCGGACGCGCAGGCCCAGCGGCCATGGGTCACGGGCCCAGCCGCTCCGCGGCACGTGGGATCCTCCCGGACCGGGGCACGAACCCGCGTCCCCTGCATCAGCAGGCGGACTCTCAACCACTGCGCCACCAGGGAAGCCCTAGACCAATTAACTTTTAAATCCCTAAACAGTACTCTACTAAATGTTGAGAATTACTTCATTACGTTACATATAAATAAAAGTTACCAAAATTCCCCAAAGGTTTCCAGAAGAATTTCTTAGGCTATACTGCTTTCTTTAATATGCTACTGATTTAATGAAAAACCCACAGTTTTTTTTAACATAGGAAAGCTGGAAGACGTAATATTCTTAAAGTGTAGTGAAGAATCAACAGCTGTGAATTTTTAGGACTCTGAACCTTTTTAGAGGACTGTTCACTAGTAACCAGATCATGGTTGTTTGTGGTTTTTTGGTTTTGGTTAAAAATAAATGGTTTTGAAATTCCCTGCAGTGACATAGCAGATATATACGTCAAGATGAAAACGCAGTATCAAGCTAAGTGTTGCTAAAGTACACAATTGCCTTGCATTCACTTTCTATTTTTTAAAATAAATTAGAACCAAAATGCTTATTTCTATTTTTTGCCTCATGCTCTCAAATTATAAACGTTCAGGGTAAAGAATGCATTCCTTTAAATCAGCAGTCCCCAACCTTTTTTGCACCAGGGACCCGTTTCGTGGAAGACAATTCTTCCACAGAAGGGTCGGGGGGGGGGGGGGGGGGGGGGCGGGGATGGCTCAGGCTGTAACGCAAGCGATGGGGGTGACAGGGAGCCGCAGATGAAGCTTCCCTGGCTCAGCGCTCACCTCCTGCTGTGCGGCCCGGTTCCTAACAGGCCAAGGACCCCTACCGGTCTGCGGCCTGGGGGTTGGGGACCCCTGCTTTAAATGATCATCAATTCCATGAAATGACTTGTGATCAGACGACTCCTTATGACAGCACAAAATTCACAAACTTTTAACTTTTTAAATATGTAAAACTAATCTTCACCCTCTGGACCCAAATGGCTATGTAATAAACAGAAACAATGTAACTTCTGTTTCTAGGACTATTCAATGTGACCACAAGTTATATTAGAAACCAGTGAATCCACTGGCATTTTAAATGGGGGAGGAGCGATTTAAAAAGCCTAACAAACACTAGAATCTGTTTACTATAACATATAAACAATATTAATGCTTATTTTCCTGCAATAGATATAATTCGAAGAACAGCATGAACTAAAAGGAACCTTCAATGACACCTGAAGACATGAAACATCTTTTCCCAGAGACAGAAGAAAATTTCTTTGACCAAAACGGATTCTCTTCCAACAAAGGTCAAAAACTGAAAATGTAGCTTTACAAAGGTGACTGTTAAAATTATGTAAATATTCTAAAATGCCTCTAGTTAAAATAAAAATTTAAATCTCCATTTTTTTATATCTAGCCATAGTAGAAAAAGAAAAATTCTGGTCAAACAGCAAATTAAAAGATGAAAAAATTTGTCCAAAAAAGAATTAAAAGATAAAATCAGCAATGTACACATTACTATGTTCTTTAATAATTTATATGCTGAAGGTTTACCAATGGAAAGAAGACAACATCAATCTGTTCATTTCTACTTGTAATAAATTTCTTTTTGAAGAAACTTCTGTACTTGATTTATTAAAAGTCAATAACGCATTAGCATTCGGTTATATAATACCTAAGAAAAACTGAGTATGGCAACTTTCCCCAAAGACTTCAGTAACTGACATTTTCTTGTACCTGATACTTACACACGTGAGACACAATAATGAACAGTGAAGCTTTTACACATCACTTAAATCAAGTTCATATAGTGCCATCTGGTGGTTAACATGATATACTATTAAGTTTTCCCTAAATTTAAAGAAACCACCACTTTTGGAAACAGGTGATTACTTAAGATGAAAGGACCATTTTCTCTTTCTTAGCATTCATGTTATGGTACTTAACTGTCACTAAAATCCTCCCTCTTCCCCATTCAACCCGCAAATGCTTCTTACAACCTTCCATACTGCACTACTGCCCCCATCCCCTGTGTGTCCTTTGGAGATAAATCTTTGCCTATTTTAGTTCTATTCTTTGTCTTTCAAGCATTTTGCCTTACTGTCGTGCAGGCCTTAAATACACTTCTCTTTAGTTGAAAACTTTCCAGTTTATCTCCTTTCAAAATAGAAATAATAGCTAATATTTTGTGATGAGCAAAGCATTATGGTAAACACCTTATGGGAACATTCTAATTTAATCTTCCCAACAACCCGGCAAGACAGGCACTGTTTTTATCCTCATTTTACAGCTCAAGGAAACTGAAGCTTATAAAGGTGCATGGGTTCATCAAAAAATCTAACTCAGAGCCCACCTTTTAAACCATTACGCAATATTGCTCCTTTCCAAGTGTTGATCAAGAATCAAAATTTACAAAAAATATGTTTATATAGAAGTCAGCTGACCTTTTCAGATGCCCAAAACAAAGGCATTTTTAAAAAAAGATTAACCTTGTGAACAATTGTGAATCTGTGGTCAATGTTACACATTATTAAACAAACACCAAATGTTTTAAGTACCAAAAGACTCTCATAATCAAACACCAATAGCTTACAGTGAAAAAGCTGGGAAAGAAATTTCGAAGTCGATAAGATCTGCTGCGCTGGTGGTCAGGAGTGAACATCAGCTTATCACGGGCACCGGCACGACACGCAGGGCTATTATGATCCAGTTCTTGCTACTAACCCAACAGCCAGGGCAAGCTGTTGCAGTCTCCTAAAGGTACACCTTCCTCCTCAATCCACACCTTTGCACCTGCTGTTCCCTCAACCTGGGATCTTCTCTCCTCCCTTTTTGTCCTGGAAAATGCTTATCACCTTAAGAAGTCATTTCATACCTACTTCCCGAGGGGAATTTCCTCTAATATTCACCCCCTTCCTCACCACAGACTACTTGAGCCACAAAGCACTTGAGACTTGACTTTTAGAAAAGCAATTAATGTATTCATTAAAGTGGATTTGTCTATTTGCTCAATGAAACAAAGCAATTTGAAGGCAATGTTTTATTGACGTGAAGTCTACTGCACTTAGAACTGCACTTAACACACAGTGAGTGCTCGGTAAGTAGCACTGGGATGTTACTATTTTATGTAGCTGTCCAGCATTTGTGTTCTGGAACCTCATTACAGGACAAGCAATGTCCCAGTCAGAAAACAGAGTAAGAAGGAAATCCTCTAAAACTACATAAGCAGGGCTTCCCTTGTGGCGCAGTGGTTGAGAGTCCGCCTGCCGATGCAGGGGACACGGGTTCGTGTCCCGGTCCGGGAAGATCCCACATGCCGCGGAGCGGCTGGGCCCGTGAGCCATGGCGGCTGAGCCTGCGCGTCCGGAGCCTGTGCTCCACAACGGGAAAGGCCACAACAGTGAGAGGCCCATGTACCGCAAAAAAAAAAAAAAAAAAAAAAAAAAAAAACTACATAAGCAGATGAAAGGCATGGCTCAGGGCAGGACTGATGCCTATGCAGGAGTCCCCTGGCTTTCTGTTTCCTGAATTTTAACTCCCCACTTGGTCTTCCTATTTCCATACTATTCCAGGCATTAAAAGTAAAAAGGTATTTACTTCTATTTTATATGAAAAGTAAAAGAAAAAATACAGAATAAAAAATTTATAAGTTAATAATGCATAAAGTTCTTATCCAAAGCATTATCCCATAGCGCTTGGCTGACATAACTTACAGGATCCAATACCTGAACTCTTTCTTTCTTAAGTCCTACCAATGGAATTCTAATTTTAAATTTTCTTTTTTCATCTCTGGGCAATTATTATTTGTCAGTCTATTCGACCTTCTCTCCAGGGCAGGGTTGATACAGGAGTTTTAGTTACATACAATTCCTAGGTCGTTAACGAGATGACAGACTGGGGAAAAGCCCTTAGCCTGTACACAAATAAGAGGTAGTCTAGATACAGGGACACCTTGGTTTTCATCTCCATGTTGCATTCTACAGCAAGTAATAATATGCAAATAAGCTGATGCCCCAATGGTACCGAGATGAGATAAAAACATCACTGTAAATTATTATATTGCTCACACTATTGTATGTGAATTTGATAATACTGAAAGTCAATGTAAATTATCGAAGAAAAAGTAAGTTGTTTTTTTTTAATTAGGAAAAAGTCACTCACTTATATAAGACAGGTCTATCCTGCAGGGCTTCCATTGCCTGAGTCAGTACTGGAGATATGTCACATGATTCTTGTGTCAATGCTCTGCATTCACCTGAAAAATCATTATAACACTTATTGTGTTATATAATCATTATAACATTATAACACTTGTTAAAGTACAATTAATAAGTACCTTATTATGTCTGTTGTACAGCCAGAGTCTAAATACTGTATTAAAAAAATGCTTGGGGGGCTTCCCTGGTGGCGCAGTGGTTGAGAGTCCACCTGCTGATGCAGGGGACACGGGTTCGTGCCCCGGTCCGGGAAGATCCCACATGCCGCCGAGCGGCTGGGCCCGTGAGCCATGGCCGCTAAGCCTGCGTGTCCACAGCCTGTGCTCCGCAACGGGAGAGGCCACCGCAGTGAGAGGCCCGCGTACCGCAAAAAAAAAAAAAAAGCTTGGAAAAGCCTAGAGAACATGCCAATCAAAAACTAGTTCATGCTGTCAAACTAAAAATGTAAGCTTAAATACCTACATAACTTCAAATGACCACATCTGCTATCTGGTATACCATATATATATTTTTTTTTTTTCGGGGGGGGTGTTGGGCTTTTGTTGCTGCACGCGGGCTTTCTCTAGTTGCAGCGAGCGGGGACTACTCTTTGTTGTGGTGCGCGGGCTTCTCATTGTGGTGGCTCCTCTTGTTGCGGAGCACGGGCTCTAGGCGCGCGGGCCTCAGCAGTTGCAGCACGTGGGCTCAGTGGTTGTGGCGCACGGGCTCAGTAATTGTGCCTTCCGGGCTCTTGAGCACTGGCTCAGTAGTTGTGGCTCATGGGCTTAGTTGCTCCACGGCATGTGGGATCTTCCCGGACCAGGGCTCAGACCCGTGTCCCCTGCATTGGCAGGCAGATTCTTAACCACTGCGCCACCAGGGAAGTCCCCACATATTTTATTATTATAAAAAACTACAGTTCTGAAGGAACCAGTCAATGAACAAACGTGCACTAAATAACTGCTATACACATGGCAATGTCAAGGAGGGAAGGGAGTACTAAACATATATTACCAGTTCCTTACCTTGGGAGCAATCTTCAAGGAGTTTGCTAAAATGTTTATATGGGTAACTAATATATAGTATTAAGATTATAATTTCAAAATTGTTTAGATTTTAAACTGTTTAAAAAATCTGTACACCAATATGTCCTTTATTTTACTATCCTATCTATAAAATACTTATTAAATGTCTACTCTGCTCAAAAAACTCAGAGCATGTTCAGAAGTTCCCAACCTTTGGGAATATGAGGACCTCACGCTAGCAGTATATTTTTCTGGCACACACTGACTGAGAAAAACATACACGTGTATGGGATTGGAGCTATCTTACGATGACTCCAATGTCCCTAGGAGTCAGAATGTCAGTTTGGAACTTCCATGTTAGACGTCATGGGAGCACAAATAAATATGAGGCAATGTCCTTGCCTTTATGAAAACAGAAATCTAACTGGAGAGCTAAGACATACATATATGAAAAGTTAAGTTATGTTAGAGTAGTAAATTATTGAATACCAAATAAATATATTCAGTAGTTAGTGTTCAGAGATGGGAAAAGCCACTATGATTTAATGTAGTTGTGGAGAGTTCCAGGAAGATGTAGAACCTAAGCCTGACTTTGAAGACTGAGGTAGGATTTGGATATAAAGAGGGAAAGCCAGACCATACTTCAAATAGGAGTAAACAGTGCAAACAAGAGAAGTAGAAAAAGAAACAAGTTCTGGGGCTTCCCTGGTAGCGCAGTGGATAAGAATCTGCCTGCCAATGCAGGGGACGCAGGTTCGATCCCTGGTCCGGGAAAAGCCCACATGCCGCGGAGCAACTGAGCCCATGCACCACAACTACTAAGCCTACGCTCTAGAGCCCGCAAGCCACAACTACTGAAGCCCGCGCACCTAGAGCCCGTGCTCCGCAACAAGAGAAGCCACCGCAATGAGAAGCCCGTGCACCGCAATGAAGAGTAGCTCCCGCTCGCCGCAACTAGGGAAAGCCCGCGTGCAGCAACGAAGACTCAACACAGCCATACATACGTACATAAATAAACATTAAAAAAAAAAAAAGAAAGAAGTTTTGGAGATAAAGAGTAAATCATCTGAAACACATAAGGTTTTTCCACAGTCAAGTACAAGTATACTGGTTAACTGGATTTAATCCCAACTCCTTCCAACAGTCAGCTGGTAACATCTATTAAAATATCCTGTGCACATGTTCCATTCTTGAAGTCTTAACTACTTTGTTTTTAACAGGCAATTCTATGAACAGACTACTGAAACATTTTAAAGCAAATCTAAAGCAAATAAACCATTTGTGATAGGCAAAATAATGGTCCTCCAAAGAACCCTAATCCCTGAAACCTGTGAATATGCCATCTTACGTGGCAAAAGGGACTTTGCAGATGGAATTAGGGTGACAGACCTTAAAATAGGGACATTTTCCCAGATAACCCAAGTGGGTCCAAGATAATCATATAGGTCTTAAAAGTAAAAAAGGCTAGCAGAAGAGTTAGAGATATGAGATGGAAGAAGAGGCAGAAGAGATTCAAAGTGAGAAAGTGACTCCATCTACCCATTACTGGCTTCGAAGATGGAGGAAGGGGCCACAAGCCAAAGAATGCAGACAGCCTCTAGAAGCTGGGAAAGACCCTCAGTGACAGCCAGCAAGGCAACTCAGAGCTCAGTCCTCAGACTCAAAGAACTAAGTTATGCCAACAAACTGAATGAGCAAGGAAACAGACTACTCCTTAGAGCCTCCAGAAATGAATGCAGCCCTGCCCACATTTTAATTTTAGCATGGTGATTTCTGACTACAGAACTATAAAATAATAAATTTGTGTTATTTTAAGCCATTAAGATTGTGTTAAATTAGTTACAGCAGTAATAGAAAAACTCACCATTTATTATAGCTGTAGTAAGTACTATATGTAAATAACATGTCATGTAAATAACAAGAGATGTCTAATCAACTTTAAGATAATCTGGGGCAGAAATACTGACTTTATTTTTTTATTCCCATCCTTAATCATAGACAGTGCTTGAATGATAGTAGATGTTTATGAGACACATACAAAGACAATATGTTCAAATATAAAGTTTTTCTTTTTAAAAATAGTTTTTGTCTACTAAGATCAAAATGATATCAAATAAAGACTAAGTGAAATAACAAAATCAAACACTAATATTCATGAATCTAGACTGCATAAAAGAAATCACTTACTTTGAGCCCACCGGTAAAGTCTTTCATAAGATGTTTCTTGAAGCAAGGCCATCTGTTCCATAATTTCTAAACTAAAAACATTAAAGGTTTATTATAATTTATTAAAAAGTTTTAGCCAATAGCTATTGAATATATCTAAGAACCTAATCACTTTATTTAATTACAGAGTGATTTGGTTATAGCCTATTAACTTTTTATCATCTTGTGGAATAATTTTTCAGTAAATGTTTATAATTAAATGTCGCCAAGTTTAACACCATCACTTAGATACCCAACTGCTGTTTTACTCTGAACGTATCAGGGTATAACTTTCTCCTTATCCAAAGATACATAAAGATTAAACTTCTATTTCACAAAATGTCATAATGTCATATACTTTAAGAAGAACCTAGAAAATCGTTAAATTTTGGAAATATAAAAGGTAACACAATCATGAACTGAAAAGACTACTCACCCTGCTGTTTGTTGGTTTGTACGCAAGAGAACTTTGACATCATTATGAATCTGTTTTACTCTTCCCAATGCCTTGAAAAAATCCTTTAAAATTAAAGCATATTCTTTTTAACTATAGATCTAGAATACAGAATTTACAAAAGAAGCAATTAACAAGATTGAAAATGGTTGCCAAAGGACTTAGAGATGGGAAGGAGTGGGACAGGTGATGTAGGTTTTCTTTATAAGCCATGTTGTACTCTTTGACTTCTAAAAACAACCAAAAAAAAGTATATGTATTGCTTTGAAAAATAAGGTAATTTAAAATATGCACCTTAATTGCTAAATTTAAAAACATTTTTAAATCAAAAAAAATTTTAGGTGGTAAAATAAAGCCTTAAAAAAAGAGTGATTTCTCTATAACATCTGTAACTGCTATGCTTTAAGTGATTTTAACAGAAAGCAAAATACCTCAGTGATAGGTCCTTCTCTTGTACCTCGGAGAAGACTCATTTCGTCAGAAGTCAGCTGGAACTTGGATAAGAAGGCATCGGCAACTTGCGCTCTTATTTCTAATGTTTGACTGTAATATTTCAAAAAAGGCAACAAAAAATCAAGCACACTATGCATCTGCATAGCTTTAAGACAAGTTACATCTGACACAACTTTTAAAACAAAGGTGTGGAAGAGTCTCAATATCTTCAAAAGCCTTATTTCTGCCTCAAATATTAGAAGCCCATCAGGCACGTAGGTGATAAAACTGGCTAATATTGTTCAGTAGAAGCCACAGTAAAATGATTAATCATTAAGCAGAAGAAGAAATACATTCATGAATGGTCCGGGTATTACAATCCTTAGCCACTTAGGTGTACTTGCACAGTTTGCCTCTTGAAAACAAAGTTATCTTACAGAAGAGAAATATGCCAGTTAATTTCTTCTCAGTCACTAAAAAAATCCTAAGCCTTTGAAGCTTGCACATGAAGTACACAACAACCAAAAATCAGGTCCATTATTTTCTTATTTTAGGTTAGAAATAGTAGTCAAGAATTCATTTAGTAATCCCTCATTAAATCAAAAAAATCACTCTTCCACTCTCCCTTCCCCACTTTTTCTGCATACGATCATAAAAAAAAAAGTCTTTTCAATTATACTATCCGAACGCAACCTATCTAGACTAGCTGACAATTAGCAAAAGGCACACTCTAGTCTGCAGGGACCTGGAAGGACTGAGCAGGGTCCCATCTAAGGGCAAGTCAGGAATACAAACTACAAGAGCAGAAATTCAACATCCCTGCCTTCTAGATCTTAGATGTGAAGATATATAAATAAAATTATAAGTGTTTCACTAGTAGTGTTCACAGGGCAGTGATATTCCACAATCTAACAATATTCAAACGAAACTGAACAAAGATAAACATTAACCCTATCTGAACAGACAGTACAACGCATGCCATCTTTGTTTGTACTCGAGTTGTGAGGTTTTAAATTCAGTCAAATGCCCTGCTGAATGACATAGGTTAGAAAGGAAAGGTCCTCCAGGTGGCAGTAATGTTCTGTTTTTCTCAAATAATGTAAATCACCTAATTAAATTTATACAGATTTAAATAGCCTATGTCCTTAATCATCTTATTAATCCTGATACTGATATCTAAAAGTTACCTAAACAGGTTTTGTTTTAGATAAAGCTCAAATTGTTATCATACAGGATTTAAAGCAATTTTAACACTTCATAAAATTCCTTGAGACTATACAAATTAACCATTTCAATGAAAACGTTTTGAGAGTTTCTTTTGGATTTTATAGTCAATTCATCACGCACAATGGAAAATTCATCGCTTTATTGGTTCATTTTGTCTAAACTAAATCTAGCACAGTTGACCCTTGAACAACATGGGGGTCAGGGACGCCGACCCCAGCCCCCAACCCCCTGCCCAGTGCAATGGAAAATCTGCACCAGCCAGATTCAACTTTACAGCCAGCCCTCTGCACCAGAGGATTCAACCCACCATGGCCTGTGTAGGACTGCAGTACTTATTAACTGAAAAAAAACCCACATATAAGTGGACCTGTGCAGTTCAAACCCGTATTGCTCAAGGATCAACTGTAAATTCAAGATATTATTTAAATCACATTACTCTTTAGTTTTACCATATATAGTCTTCCCAGGTAAAATTTCACAACCATTCTTGACGAAGTTGCGGAGTATTTGTACAATCAAGTAGCATGAACAGGGATCTCCAAGGTGTAAAGGCCCTGAGCTAGGGTCTGAGGTGACAAAAGGTACACATGAGGCAGACCCTGCCCTACTGTACAATACAAATGAAATATGGTAACTTTTGGAGGGCTTTTAGTATCTAAATTAAAAGTATATGAAATTAATGCTAAAATAAAACATAAATGGTTATTGTAAATTAAAACTTCTAAGAGTATTTGATGTGTATTCATGTAATCACTGTATATGATGTAAGTTATATAAAACATAAGTGAATATGGCAAATGCATACTGTGGAATAATATACAGCAAATAAAAAATGAGGTCGAGCTATATGTAGTCACACAAAATTATCTATAAGGCACTTATAGGTACAAAAAACAAGTCACAGAAAAATACGTACAGCAACCCCCATGTACTTTTAAAAAGAAACTTTACACATACACAGGAATTTTCAGGACATGTATTCACATACTGCCTGAGTATATAAAATAAACAGATTATTTCATTTTTATAATGATTCTTTTAAACCATCCCAGAACATGATTTATGAATCTTGTGGTATTGGTTTTTTCCTGAAAATATACCCCTGTCATATTTTAACTCTAACTTCTAAACTCATCTCCACCAAATAATTTCAAAATAATTGAAAAAAGCTAGCAAAAAAAAGGGGTGGGTGGGGAGGCATAAGATATAGATCAAAACAACAAAAAAAGCAAAGAAATATACATGGCAAAACAAAATGAAAACAAGGTTGATCTACCAATATTCGGTTAAATGTAAATTAAAATAGTGTGATACCATTTTTCATCTATAAAATTGCTGTTTTTAATGACAACATCTAGTGTCTACAGGGTTTAATAAAATAGACATTCTCATATATTGCTGATGAAGCTGGAAATTGGCATAACCTTTCCGGAGAGAAATTTAGGCAATATATATGAAGATACTTTTTAAAATTTCTACCATTTGATTCTTTAATTACAATCAAATTCTAGGAATTTATCCTAAGAAAATAATCTGAAATGCACAAAATGATTTAAAAACACTTACCAAACCATTACGTTTAATAATGGAAACAATATCTGATAATTTAAAAATGCTTGTTCATTCACAAGAAAAAATACAATGCCACATTAAAAAACATGTTTTTTAAAAATAAATGATATAGGAAAACTAACATGAAATTTTACGTGAGTGAAGTAAAATGTAACTATGCATACATACTAACTCTGGGAGAAGATACACCAAACTGTTAACAGTGGCTATGTCTGGGTGGTGAAACTACACCTGACTGTAATTTTCTTCTTTAAGTCTTACATACATAAAGGAGAAGAAAGAAGAAAGATGTGATGCTCCCCTGCCTTCTCCTAACTTTTTACCAGGCAATGAAAGAATATGTATCACATATGCTCTATATTTTTACATGTATATTTGTGCAAAATAAATCCTTTTTATATTTTTATGTGTTACCAACTTCAAAACCTAAATTAAAATAGCTTATAACAAATAATTAAAATTACAAAACCATTAAAAAATAAAGTAGTAAGAAAGAAAGAGGGACTTCCCTGGTGGCGCAGTGGTTAAGAATCCACCTGCCAATGCAGGGGACACGGGTTCGAGCCCTGGTCCGGGAAGATCCCACATGCCGCGGAGCAACTAAGCCCATGCGCCACAACTACTGAGCCTGTACTCTAGAGCCCGCAAGCCACATTACTGAAGCCCACATGCCCTGGGCCCACACGCTGCAACTACTGAAGCCCACATGCTCTAGGGCCCGTGTGCCGCAACTACTGAGCTCGCGTGCTGCAACTGCTGAAGCCTGTGTGCCTACAGCCTGTGCTCCACAACGAGAGAAGCCACCGCAATGAGAAGCCCGTGCACTGCAACTAAGAGGAGCTCCTGCTTGCCCCAACTAGAGAAAGCCTGCGCCCAGGAACAAAGACCCAACGCAGCCAAAAATAAATAAAAGAAAAAAAGAAAAAGAGAAAGAATGAGAACTTAAATAACATAGCTGAGGAAAGCTATCGCAATTAAGGGCAGAACAGCCTAAACTTCCAGCCACCAAAGCCAATGTAGAAACAAGATGTGCTACACAACTTTGTCTAATAAGGGGGGAGAAATATGAAGGGTAACGCTCCTTGAGGTATGTCAGACAGTGTGGTCAGCAGACTGTACCCTGTGACACAGTTTATTATTCCTTTCTTCAGATGTGATAACTGAGACTGAGGGAGGTTAAGAAATAACTCGTTAAAGATTAAAAATCTAATGACTTCTTACCCAAGATTTGTATTAGAATTCAGGTTTTCAAGGTCTACATTCTTTCCACTAACATACTACACCTCAAAAATAAACAAACATAAGCCAGAGGCTATGTTTTTCTGAGTCCAGACAGAAATTTGGCTGGTAGGCCTTTCCATGAGACAAAAAAATACATAATAAATAGTGATTTCAGTGGTATTCAAAAATATGGAGGTATGTTCATCTGGACATAGCCTTTCCTAATCATCAATGAAACCCATCTTCTGACTGTCAATTAAACATTAAGGGCAAATGTTAAACTGCAGTTCTGTGGAGACAATTCTACACCAAACTTTACCTATAGAGCAACAGCTGTCAAAATGACCTCCTTCTAACTCAGTTGGAAAAAATATTCATATCATTTATAAATTTGTCTGAATAAGAATATCATGTTATCCAAATAAGCCCATAGAATTTCTATTTCTTTTTTTTTTTTTTTTTTAATTTATTTATTTTATTTATTTTGGGTCTTAGTCGTGGTGCGCGGGCTTCTCATTGCGGTGGCCTCCCCCGCTGCGGAGCACGGGCTCCAGAGCGCAGGCTCAGTAGCTGTGCTGCTCCGGCCCAGCTGCTCTGTTGCATGTGGGATCCTCCCCGGACCAGGGCTCAAACCTGTGTCCCCTGCGCTGGCAGGCGGGCTCCCAACCACTGTGCCACCGGGGGAGCCCCAGAATTTCTATTTCTAAAGCCAAATGCTTGTCTAAGTTTCTCGTTAAAAAGGAAAAGGTAATTTTTTAAAATGGAAAAACAACTCTGCCAGCACCCAGGAATCTGTTATGATTTCTGCTATGTAATTTTCTTAAAATACATTCACACAAATGTTCATTTGGCACATCAAATCCATAGCTCTTGGGATACTAGAATGCCATAAATGTTTGCTTCCCAGAAACATGCCAGGCCAAAACACTTTTTTCATAGGCTTTCTAAAATAATAAACATAAACAACCTTGCTTAAATAGTTTTGACAACATATGAACAGAAGGACAATATTCTAATATTGCCTCCTGCAGACATTAACCAGTCCCATACATGTTACGAGCTCCAATAAAATGCTTATTTTTCATTTTTTATTTTATGTTCCTTTCCTGACATTGGAATAGCTATATTTCATATTCATTCACTCAAAATTATTTATTGAATCTACAATGTGTTACGCATTGGAGACACAAAAAGAGACTAAGAAATTGTCATCGTTCTCAAGGAGCTCACAGTTCAGTAGGAAAGAGAGTCAAACCAATCATTAGTTACGAGACTGTACTACACACTACAGTAAAGATGGCAAGAGGAAGATTTAACTCAGACCACAAACTCAGACCACAAACTTTGTAAACAGGATTGGTGATCTGTTACTCTTAGTTTTAGTCACAATTTTCAGTTGAATCCATATATGCTTTTATAGTCAGCCAACAATAACTTAACAGAAAAATTTATGTGTGGGTCTCTAACTGCAAATTTCTTTTCTAGGAAACTTTTCTTTCAAAAGATTAGTTGTGATACTAAAAACATTCTAATTTGATGCTCAAGGCACATGCTTAGTTCTGAGTACAGAAATCCAGCACCTGCCTTTCCTTAGAGAGTTGGCTGCTCTGTAGAGCCAACCATCTCTTCACATCAGCTGAGGCTGCAACTTTTCTCATCGTGGTCCATGCACCAATGGGAGAGACCTGTGTGGTGATGGAACGGTTCTGTATCTTGACTGTAGCAAGATGCATAATCGGAAGTAAAAAATAAAAGACAATTATGAGAAAAAGATAATAAAATTACTAAAACTTTGAAAAATCCACATTTTAAAAAGCAGTCATTTTTTAATTCTATGGCAAACAAACAATGCATCATCACTTCCAAAGAGGGATAATCTCTCAATCATCCCAATTATCAATGTTCCTAAACTATTGTTTTATGTTTATTTTACTCTTGGATAACAGCTTACAACCTCATACTTTGTATCATTTTTGAGTCACGTTTTTGATTATTGTTTTAACTTTGAAGTTATCTATAATTTTCTTTCCCAGTTATCTCCAAATTAATGAAGAGTTGATTATGTAAAGAAAAACTTACCTTTCAGCTTGAAGCTTAGTGGTTTTTATTATTAAATCTTGAGTCTGTTCCTTTGCTGCCTAAAATTATAAACATATCTATTATCAGTACATTTCAACTTTTTTCAACTTCAGAAAACTAATAGTGCCACTTACTAGAGTTCAGACTATAGCAAATGAGATCACACTCCAGAACTCAAAAGTTTAAAAAAGGCCCAAGTACCTGAAATAGATGTTTCAAGGCTCATACACTACGTTTAATAAGAAGAACTCACTCAGAACGCTAAGGCTTACAAGAAAGAAAAAGGTATCACAACGATGTTTATTAAGGAATTTAATAGCTCCTGATGCTTCTCAGTGGAACAGAAGCACTGCCAGAGCCAGGTAAGGATGAAGAAGAGGACTTCGGCTATAGACATGCTGAGTTGAGGTACCAGGAAACCTCCGAATGAAGCTGTAAGTTAAGTCACTGATACGCCGTTGTGGAACTCAACAGAAATACCCAAGGTGGAGATAAAAATTTGAGAGTTGGGATATACAAAAAAGAAAACCCTCATATAGGATTCTGGAGAACATTAAAGATAGCCCCATCTAAAGGACAGAGGGCTGTTCCTGGCCAAGTCATACTAAACAATCCTCTCTCTCCCAAACCAGAGCTGAAAGGATGAGGAGTGAAAACTTGATGAAAAGGTATTTCAAGGATTAGGAAAATATTTATAAAGTGAATTGAAACAAATCACAAGTGTAACCAGTGAGATTCTCTCTCAAAGACCTGAACTGGGGAACACTACAAAACTAAGGCAGTTACTAACGAGAAGAGAAACAAGTGAGTGGTTGTGAGGCAGGTAGAAACACAGGGCATTAAATGAGTCAGAAGTATGTAGGTCAGGGCTTCCCTGGTGGCGCAGTGGTTGAGAGTCTGCCTGCCGATGCAGGGGACACGGGTTCGTGCCCCGGTCCGGGAGGATCCCACGTGCCGCGGAGCGGCTGGGCCCGTGAGCCATGGCCGCTGAGCCTGCGCGTCCGGAGCCTGTGCTCCGCAACGGGAGAGGCCACAACAGTGAGAGGCCCGCGTACCGCAAAAAAAAAAAAAAAAAAAAGAAGTATGTAGGTCAATGTTAACTCTACAGCCAAACTAGAGGTTTGGAACTGCTTTAATAAACAGACTTAAACTTACAAACATTTTCCTGAGATATTTTTAGGCTGAACATAAATCATAATTAAGCTGGGTCTTTACTGGGCATAGCATTAGTTTGAAATTATTCCTAAGGCTTTCTACTAAGGAATTTATTTCTGCTGCATTTGTTGAACATTATGGGATTGAAAAGTTTATCAAGATTCCACAGTTATCTCTATACTGGCAAGATCAAAATATAAAGGCTTCTGGAGTTAACTGTGCAATATTAGTAAACCATCACCAAAGAGACACAAAGACATTTATAGTTAAAAAACATAAGCATGATATTTATATTCAAACATCCTACAGGGCATGATGTATCAGATATCCACACATTTTGTAGACCTAGCTAGCAATTTCTGAAAGCTTATCAGGAACTAGGCTAAAATCCAGACATTATACAGTACCTGTAGGCGACATGTCATATCTTGACAACAACTGTTCATTGCCTGAACATCTTCATGTATGCTTTCAAGTTCCTGAAAATGAAAAAAGTAACATCAAGCAGTATATATATAGTTAAAGAAATTTCTCCTCTTAGCCAAATCCTTATTTTTGTCCCTTTCTTGCCAAAGCATGACAAAAGATCCCATATTTAAGACTGAAAATGATTAAAAAGAATAATATCTAGTATAAGAAAAGATGTAAAAAAAAAAAACCTAGTATATTCTTTTTAGAGGGTCTGACAATAGGAAAATGGCAAATGCTTTAAGAATATGAATACCTGTTTATTCAGAAATTCTCATACTAAGAATTTATCCTAAGAAATTAATCAGATAAGTGTGCAATATATGTAAGAGATGATCAACACAGAGTTGCCTAAAACAAATGGAAAATGGGAAATGTTTCCAACCATACAATGGAAACCCGTGCATACATTAACAACGATAATATCTGTGTGTGTGTGTGTGTGTGTGTGTGTGTGTGTGTGTGTAAATTAGCATGGAAAGATGTCTATATAAAGCTAAAAGAAGGCTTATAAAGCAATACATATATATGTGTGCAGAAGAACACAGGGAAGACTATGAAGGGCTATACAATAAAATACTGACAGGTTATTTCTGTGTAGTAGAATCATAAGTAATATCGCTAGTTCCTTCTATGTCTGACTTTATTATTTATCTTTTCTATAATGAATTATTTATAACTTTTAATTAATAAAAAACAAGAAAATTTGAAAACCCAATAAACAATAGTGCCTCCTCCTGTATGGTTGAAAGTAATCACATATTAGATCATGCCAAAAATCTGGTAAGTCTCCCAGTAACATTCTTTCCCTATATACTCCCACCTCCAGCCCCCTCCACATATGCAAGAATTTAGCTGGTCACTAAGGTCTATCATTTATAGCCCTTATTATGTACATCTTATCCATTTCTTTTTTTACAACCCAAACAGCTACTACTTGAGTTCAGTTCAATTGCTTTCTCCTGTATGGACTGATAAAAAACGGTCTTCCAACAGGCCTCCCAGGCTCCAAACTCTTTACTAAATCATTCTCTACAATCTTTACTGAACCAATCTCTTAATATAAAAAAAATGATATCACAGAATTATATTTAACTTCATACTGCACTATTATCTTCTTTTTCCCAATTCAATTCAGTGTAACACAACAGAAAGATATGCAAGGAAAGAAAGTTTCAGTGGGAGACATGGTCTTACTATGGTCTCTTTCAACACAATGCCCAAACCTTCAAATGAAAACATGACAGTTTTATGAAGGGATGGGCCAATCATAGGGCAAGAGATAAGAAAGCAACCAAGCAGGACTACGAACAAAATGTAAGGATGAACCAGAGTTAGGAAATCACTTACAAGAATATGAGCATACATCCTAGTTCCAGAATTACATTTTTTCCTTTCTCTATATAAAGTACTTTGAATTATAAAAATCATAGCACCAGACATTTTCAAATGTTACTCTCTGTATCTTACCATTAATAGAATGTAAATCAGATTAGTTAAGTGCTAAACTGCTTTAAACAATAAAAGAATGATTTCAAAATAGCAATTAATGTCAGCAATAGCAAATAGGTACTAATAGGCAAATTAATCTATTTTCTTAAATCTCACTGTATAAGACTAGCACTATGACATTTTATCAGCCAACAAGGTCAAGAATAACTACTCCTAATATTTACTTTAGCTACTATAGTACACTGAATGAATCTGATTTGTAAAATAATAGAAATTACATCTCTTAATATATGACTTAAATGCAGAGATTTGCTAAATTGTAATTCAAGAACCTTTACATTGCTTGTATGTAAAGCCTTCATTTGAACTCAAACTGCCTTTTATTCCCGATTAAATTACAGGTTGTTAAATACAATTGCAGTATGATAACCTTTAAAGAAATCTTTTATTATGGAAAAATTCCAAAATTATCTAAAAGTTGAGATAATGTGAATGCCTATGTACACATCACACGGCTTTAACAATTAGCAACTCATGACCACTCTTGTTTAATCTACCTCTGTACCCACTTTCTAACTCTCTTCCCATCCACTTTCTCCCTCCCCAAGCTGAATTATTTTGAATTCCAGATAGCATATCATTTCATCCATAAACATATCAGTATGCACTTCTAAGAGAACTCAAAAAAAAATGCCATTTACCCATCTAAACATTCAACAATAATCCCTTAATATCAAATTTCTATTCAGTGTTCAAATTTTCCCAGTTGTTTCAGTTTTTTTAATAATTTGTTCAAGTTGGGAACCCAATGATATTCACAAACATCAACTGGTTGATATTTCCTTTATTTCTTTAAATAAAGTGTCTTTCTCTTACGATTTATTTGTTGAAGAAACCAGTTCATTTGCCTGCACAGTTCCCAGCACACCAGACCTGCTGACTGCTTCTTCATACTGTTAACATACTCCTCTGTCCCCAGTATTTCCTATAAACTTGCAATTAGATCTAGAAGCTTGATTATATTCTGGTCCAATTTTCTTGCAAGAATTCTTCACAGGTGATGTTGTATACCTTTGTTAGCAGTCACATATATGACTGTTTCTTTTTGTGAGATAAGCAGTTACTGATGATAGTGGTTTCAACTTGGGCAAATTTGTCCCCCAAGGAGGCATCTGGCAATGTTTGGAAACATTTTTGGCTGGAACAACTTGAGGAAAGGTGGTGCTCCTGGTATATAGTGGACAGAGGCCAGGGATGCTGCCAAACATCCTACAAAGCAGAAGACAACCCTCAACAACTATCTGGCCCCAAATGTCAATAGTGCCAAGACTAAGAAACCCTGAGCTAGATCCTTTAAACAGTGGTTACAAAATCTTCTATCATTTCTTCATTTAGTAAGTGGAATATTACTATAAAGGGAAGCCTTGCCTCAACAACTGTATATAGTTGGTACCAAAGACAGGATAAATGCTTGACTCTTTCCTTTTATTTAGTTGTTTTAAAAACGATAAGTTGGTTCCCTCATATCCACCTAAGATAACCAGTGAGGGTTCTGTTGGTTTTTAGTATCATTATGAACTCATGGATTCAAATATGCTTGCTGTGTTTCAGTCCACTGCAGTCATTCCTACTGATGCTCAAATCACCTATATTACGCCAGCGGAAACCTAAGTTAGCTCCAGAGTCCTTTTGACACTTCCCAGTAGTCTTGTACAGCCTCCTCACTTTGGTACTTTCTTCCAGAGGGAAATGGTGTTTAGAGAGTACAGTTTAGATGTGCTCATCACTACTATCTCTCCCTATTTTTACGAACACTACCAAACTTCCCTTTTAATCTTCCAGATTATTAGCCTTCAGCCAATGAAATCCTACTACACTGTTAAAAATAATCTGTCTCACTAGAACCATGTATGACACTTTCATACAACTCACACAGAACTATTAACTATGTAATATCACTCAGTAATATTAACATAATTAATGAAGTATTATATAATACATAAATAAAATATAACATAATAAATAAAATTCATTTTCACCCTATGGTGAGTAAACGGCTCACTCAAGTGTAATGAAACATTATTTATTAACTGAAGTCATTGATCCTAATTAATCTGAAAATTTCATAATTTAGGATGCAGTAAAGTAACTCAATCCTAATTCATCATGGAGAAGTGGTTATCTAAGGGAGGTTTATTCAGTGAGGGACTATTTCTACTGGAAAACCACTCAGAGAAGTGCTATTTTTTGTTTGTTTGTTTCAAAAGCTAAGATTCCTAAAAGAATATCCTGGAACATATGTTACAACTTTCCAAAAAGCAGCACTAGTGGAGGTTAGAGATTTAGAAATCACACTAATCCAGAGAAAGACCTAGAAGCTGCTGGAGTAAGTAGCTAAATTTCTATCTGAGCACGGTACACGAGTTGCAAACATATCAACTCTATCCATAGAGAAGCTCAGCACAGAGCCAGGCATATAGTAAGCTCTCAATAAATGGTAAGTGAAAAGTTTACATACTTCCTTCACTTCCTTGAAAATGCTTACAAACTCTTCATTGATGGCTAAACTTCTGCGTTCAATATCTCCACGTAAATTTCTTCGAGTGCGCAAACTATTTTCAACAAAAAAGGTTGAGAGTGCCTTGAGAGCTTCCAACATCTCCTACATAATTGATAATAAAAGAATATTATTGGGACCGATTTTCAAATGTTTTTCTAATCTCAAGCAAAAATTTAATGAAATCATTTCCAAATAATTTGTTTCCATTACACAATCCAAAATATACTGGATGACCTTCACATTACTGAACAGTAAACTTATTTCTGAGACACAATAAGGACATACTTACTTGTGCATTGTGACATATATACGTTATTCAATGCAGAATTGTTTGGAACTGCAAAGATTAGAAAAAACCGTAATGTCCATCTAAAAAGGATTGGTTTAAAGACATTATGATATAGCCATTGAAAAAAAGTGGAAATTCTTGGGACTTCCCTGGCAGCGCAGTGGTTAAGAATCTGCCTGCCAATGCAGGGGACATGGGTTTGAACCCTGGTCCGGGAAGATCCCACATGCCGCGGAGCAACTGAGTCTGTGCGCCACAACTACTAATAAGCCTGTACTCTAGAGCCCGTGCGCCACAACTAATGAAGCCCACACGCCTAGAGCACATGCTCCGCAACAAGAGAAGCCACCACAATGAGAAGCCCGCGCACCACAAGAGTAGCCCCCGCTCGCCGAAACTAGAGAAAGCCAGCGCGCAGCAACGAAGACCCAATGCAGCCAAAAATAAATAAATTTTTAAAAAGTGAATTAACATTTAACAAGAAATAACTGCTGCGGCACTGTGCTGAGCATTTCTCCTGGATTCTCTCATTGAACCTACACAACAACCCTGAGGAGGTTACTGGCAGTATTCCCAATTTAGAAACTTAACATAAGCCCACAGAAGTTAAGGGACTTATTGAAACCATGATGCACCAATTTGGTGGTTATATCTAATAAGTGGTGGTCCCAGAGCCAACCTTTCTTACTCATTATAGTGTAATGCTATTTTTTACACACCAATTCTTATTGACAGCTTACTGTCAGTTACCTAAAAATTTATCTATAAAAATAAAATTTTTATAGATAAAAATTCTATATCTATAGATTAAAAATTCTATTTTTATCTATAAAAATGTATCTGTAAAACTCTCACTTAAACATAGTCTAAAATATGTATAAAAATAAAAATTTATCTATGAAACTTATCTAAAAATTTTAGATAGAAACTTATCTATAAAACTCTCACTTATACACATTCTTTTTTCTTTATGCCACCATGGCATGACCAATATACCTAGCGACTCAGTGATACAGAAGAGATAATCTGCTACCACGGGAGATGGAAAGTCCAATCTAAGTTTCAGGAGGTACTTGGGAGAGGATAAACTATCCTGTAAAGAAATACAGCATGAGCCCATTACATCATAGACAGTGCTTGGCTCACAACAAAAACTAGTAGCCATGAGCAGGTGGTAGCCCTTTCGCGCTGCAAATTATTTTAATTGTTTTCACCTGTCAATGGAAAGGCTCAAGGATGCTTAGCCCTGACCTCCTGTTCCCCCTAAGCTCCCCATTCGCGTTATCTTATTTTGTAGTTTGCTCTTTTGCATTTTTCTTCTCCTGCCTGGGGCTCTCCTCTCCCCTCCCTGCTCAGACCCCCGACACCTGCGGGAGCAGGGGACTTCACCGTTTGCCTTCCCGATCCAGAGTCTTCGAAGAACAGTTTTAATTAAATATGGGGCAACACCCAGGAAACCTCTTTGCTCTTCCAGGGGCTCCTCGGCCTCCCCTTTCTCACCTGCCCCACGCGGCAGCGCAGCGGGTCCCGCGGGCCTGGGGTCCCCTCCGCGGCGGGGACAGGGACGAGCCCGAGGGCGCCGGACAGACACCGCCCCCAGCCCGGGTCCGACCCGCAGACGACGCAGCACCCTCGACCCCGCCAGTCCCGCTCACCTTGTCGTTGTCCAGCCGTGTGTCCAGGATCTTACGCAGTTTCCGCGACAGCGGGTTGTTAGTCTGCGCCGAGGGCCCGCCGGCCCCATTGTTGAGGCCGTTGGCAGCCCCGGTGGCGGGCACTGCTACTACTTCCCCGCTGCCCTCGGCCATAGCGCCGCGCGTCCCGCCCCCCAACTCGGCCCCAGCCACCTTAGCCCAGAGCACTGACGCGCCCGCAGCCCCATAGCGCGCAGGCGCGCGTTTGCCGCGCAGGCGCGCATCTGCCGCGCATGCGCCCTCGGAAGGCTCGGCTTTCGCCCACTCCTGTGCCGCCAGGCTGCTAGGAGTGGTAACAGCTGCTGGGAGGGTAGAGAAGTTGGGGGAGGCGGAGCAAGACCCGCCGGGTGAGAGGAGAGTAACGCGAGATTTTGCAAAGTGGACTGAAATTCAAATCAGGTTTGGAGTTTGGGAATTACGGTTTATGGGATTAAAGGAACTTCGGGGTCCTGAATCTGTGAAAGTCTGAGCTAGACTTAAGTAAAATACACTGAGGCCTGTGCCTGGGCAACTGTGTTCAGTAAAAGCTAACTCTAGTTAAATTCACTTTAGAATACTTTGTAACTGTTTCCTGCTATGAAGGAGATTTAAATGAAGATGTGGAAAGAATTCCAAAATATAGTATGTGAAAAAGCAAGGCGAGTTACAGTGTGTATAGTGTGATCACTTGTGTGGTGTGTGTGTGAAATAGAGGTACATGTAAATTTAGGCCTTTTTTTTTTTTCCAGGATGACATTCCTTTGGAAGAGAGGCTTCCAATTTTCATTTTGTACCTTTCCAAATGGACTGAATTTTCTAATCTTCCCCGTGGGTTACTTAGTATGTCAACAGCGGTTATTAAGGTAAGGTAATTATGGCCTACTTTTCTGTGTTTATTTGTACTTCTCTGAATTTGCAATTGTAAAAAAAAAAAGGAAACAAAATAATTTGAAAATTAGGATGATATAGTAGGATGAAGACAGGGAAATTATTGTAAAATTTAAATATATTTAAAGCAATTTGTATATTTTTTAATGTTCATCTATCATTCTTTTATAAGGCTAACTGTAAATACTAAGTTAAGGGCTTGAAATCAATACTTTTCAACAGTTCAAATCAGTATTTTCCAACAGTTAAAATAAATATTCAGGTAAGCCTCATTAGAGACCTAGGTTTTATATATGTACATATTTATATATGTGTATATGTGATATTTATATATAACAATTTTTATTGAAGATAAAGGTTTTCTTTTATTGAAAATGTAAAAGATATTTATGTGTATTGAACTTCCTTAATATAGTAGACACTGAAAGTATTAGAGACAGACTCTGACTTAAATATTTTAATTTAATGGGAGAGCAAATACATGCATGTAAAAGAGTAAAGCATTTTTATATAACAAAGCATTTTTTAATAAATTTATTTATTTGTTTGTTTTTGGCTGCGTTGGGTCTTCGTTTCTTCACGTGGCTTTCTCTAGTTGTGGCAAGTGGGGGCTACTCTTCGTTGCGGTGCGTGGGCTTCCATTGTGGTGGCTTCTCTTTGCTGCGGAGCATGGGCTCTAGGTGCGTGGGCTTCAGTAGTTGTGGCACATGGGCTCAGTAGTTGTGGCTCGAAGGCTCTAGAGCGCAGGCTCAGTAGTTGTGGCTCGAAGGCTCTAGAGCGCAGGCTCAGTAGTTGTGGCTCGAAGGCTCTAGAGCGCAGGCTCAGTAGTTGCGGCGCACAGGCTTAGTTGCTCCGCGGCATGTGGGAAAGCATTTTTATATAACCACAGAAGAACCATGCTGAAGTGTAAAACGTGGACATTCTTACCTTCCAAGTAGCCGTTGAAAGGAGGGCCACTTCAATTTCCCCCTCTTCCCCTTTGGTTAGTTATTAAAGCTTTCCTGCTCTTTGGCTTCTGAAATAAGTGGAAGTCACATCATTTTGGTCACTGTGACTTCATCAAAGTATAATATGGCATTTATTAAAGCCATGTCTGGTGAATCACAGAATAAAATAGAATGCTCAGTCCTCTACATTCTTCCCTGTATTAAAAACAATAGCTTCTATTATTTAGTGTCCAAATTTATTGAGAATCAGGCTCAATGCTGGATCCTTTTAATACACTATTGTTATCTGCATAACTACCCTGCAGCATAGGGATCATTACCATTTTATCATGTCATTAGTATTCTGTTTATGATGAGTAATCCAAGCCTACAGAAGTCTTTCCGAGGACATAAGGCTACCTCACATCTCATCGTTAGTTACCAGCTAAGTTGGCAGTAGTTTTCAAATTCTACTACTGCTTCCTCAGTTTTCATTTTGAGTTGTGTACACCTCTCACTTGGAATGTAGGCAAAAACTTTTGCAGCCAAACTTTCAAATGTATTCTGTGTCGGTGTTGCCTTGACACTGTTCTTACTACCTTTGCACTGACACCAGCACTATTTCTCGAAAACAGATTTGGTCCTATCACTTTTTTGCTTTAAAAACCATGATAGCAGTTATTGAATAAAATAACTTTTTAGTATGGTGTACACATACCTTCATAATCAGATCTCAGAGTTATCACTGTAGTTTTATTTCTAGGTACTTGTTTGTGATTATAACACTCAAGCCACCTGTATTTTTGGGGCCACAAACACATCCCAAACTTTTAAGTCCCCATACATTGGCTCATACAACTCACTCTTCCAGGAATGTGTGCTCCTGGGAAACTGGTGAAATCCTATTTGTCCTTCTGGCTCCACTCAAATATCACTTCTTCTCTGTACCTTCACATAGCTCCCCATCTGGCCTTGGGCAGAATTAATTGATATGTCATGCAAATTCCATAGCACTTAATATAATACAACACCTCTAATAACTTGTGTCATACAATTATTTTTAAATTTACTTAAGTTTTGTGTTCCTCCACTAGACTCTAAGTACCTGGATGATGGGGACTTTGCCCTCCTGGTTTCCAGCACAATATCGTACACAATATATGAGCTGATGAAAGGCTTACTGAGTGAAAAGTATTGAAATGAAGTTTTTGTGTTTTTTTAATTTTATTAATTTTGGCTGTGTTGGGTCTTCATTGCTGCGCACGGGCTTTTCTCTAGTTGCGGCGAGTGTGGGCTACTCTTCGTTGTGGTGTGTGGGCTTCTCTTGTTGCAGAGCACGGGCTCTAGAGCACAGGCTCTAGAGCACAGGCTCAGTAGTTATGGCTCACGGGCTCTAGAGGACAGGCTCAGTAGTTGTGGCACACGGGTTTAGCTGCTCTACAGCATGTGGGATCTTCCCGGATCAGGGATTGAACCTGTGTCCCCTGCATTGGCAGGCAGACTGCCAACCACTGCACCACCAGGGAAGTCCCGAAGTAAAGTTTTACAGCTTTATAAGTTAGAGTTTTTTTCTTTTGAAGTGTAGTTGATTTACAATGTTGTGTTAGTTTCTGCTGTACAGCAAAGTGATTCAGTTATATATATGTATATATATAAATTATTTTTCAGATTCTTTTCTATTATAGGTTATTTCAAGGTATTGAATATAGTTCCCTGTGCTATACAGTAGGACCTTGTCGTTTATCTATTTTGCATATAGTTATCCCAAGCTCCTCATTTATTCCTCCCCTTCTTCCCCTTTGATAACTGTAAGTTTGTTTTCTATGTCTGTGAGTCTATTTCTGGTTTATAAATAAATTCATTTGTATCTGTTTTTAGATTCCACATATAAGTGACATTATATGATATTTGTCTTTCTCTGTCTGACTTACTTCACTTAGTATGATAATCTCTAGGTCCATCCATGTTGCTGCAAATGACATTATTTCATTCCTTTTTATGGCTGAGTTATATTCCATTGTATAAATCTTCTTTATCCATTCATCTGTTGATGGACACTTAGGTTGCTTCCATGTCTTGGCTATTGTAAATAGTGCTGCAGTGAACATTGAGGTGCGTGCATCTTTTCAAATTAGAGTTTTCGTCTTTTCCAGATATATGCCCAGGAGTGAGATTGCTGTATCATACAAAAATGAACTCAAAATGACTGAAAGACTTAAATATAAGACATGAAACTTAAAACTTCTAGAAGAGAACATGGGCCAAAAATGCTCTGACATAATCATAACGTTTTCTTAGATCAGTCTCTCAAGACAAAAGAAATAAAAGCAAAAATAAATAAATGGGGCTTACTCGAACTTATAAGCTCTTACACAGCAAAGGAAACCATGAACAAAATGAAAAGGCAACCTACGGAATGGGAGAAAATATCTGCAAATGATGCAACCTACAAGGGCTTAATATCCAAAATATACAAGCAGCTCATACAGCTAAATATCAAAACAAACAAACAACCAATCAAAATATGGGCAGAAGACCTAAATAGACATTTCTCCAGAGACATACAGGTGGCCAACAGGCACATGAAAAGATGCTCAACATCCCTAATTATTAGAGAAATGCAAATCAAAACTACAATGAGGTATCACCTTACACTGGTCAGGATGGCCATCATCAAAAAGCCTACAAACAGTAAATGCTGGAGAGGGTGTGGAGAAAAGGGAACCTTCCTGCACTGTTGGTGGGATGTAAACTGGTGCAGCCACTATGGAGAAGAGTATGGAGTTTCCTTAAAAAACTAAAAATGGAATTAGAGTTCTTCATTGCAATGAATAGGAACTGACTGGGGCTGACTTAAATAGAAATTTATTTGACAAGAGGATTTTGGGTAAGTCTCAAAATTAATAGCAAGGATGAAGGACCACACTTGGAAGAGAACATGGGGAAACAAAAGGAAGCTGGGGACACATTGCCATCATCAAAATCACTCCAGAGAACAGCTCATTGTGGACCCCAGTGTCATTACTGCTGAAGCCTGGACCGACAGGTCACTTCACCCACTGACCTTGAACTTTAGGATGCCTCCACCGCACAACTGCCGGTGCTGTCTCTGGAGACTGTTGTTTAAAATTCTACCACCTCCTGAGGAGTTGTCCCCATCTATGCTTTTTGTGTCAGTTTCTCTTGATTCCCTGCAGTGCCAATTTCTTTGTGTCCTCAGGTTTTGTTTCTACATTTGTGTGTCTGCTTAGTTGAACCTAAAGCACATGTCCATGCTCTGTTTTCTACAAAGGCTGAGAAATCGAGTATGAAATTTTTACCTTTCATTGTTATTTCTCTGTGGAAGTCCTAGTAACATGTACTGTCTCTCCTGTGTATTTCTCTCAGGGACTTTGAAGCATCGATCCCACATTTCCTATCTCTTTTTAATCATGACTCCCTGCGCCTTTTCTTTGCACCTTCTGTTACCTGCTTTACTGCCTAGTCCTTGATTTTTAGGCATTGAGGCTTCTCACATGGAAAGAGTTCCTGATTTCTCTCTTTTCTCTGAAACCTCATGAATTTTGAAAGCTGCTTCAAATTTTTCATTTTCTTTTTCTGATTCAGGCATATTTTCTGCCATAGTTCTCATCCTTCAGTTTGTCCTTAAAATGCTCCAATTTTAAGGTTTCATGACTGAAACCTTAGCAGTCATGAATGTAATGATTTCATACCTCTTTAGCAATAAAATGATTTCAAACCTGCACATGAAATCTGCAGAATGAATAACTGCGGCTGGTCTGACTGGAGCCTGGGTAAGGGCCGGCTTTCTTTGCTAAGTACACCTTTTTTTCTCATCTGTGCAGCCTCCCCTTGGCTGCCTGTACCAGTTGGAGTTTGGGGTTGCAAAGTAACAGACAGTGTAATTTACTGGAAGGATGTGAAGGCAGCTCGAAGAACTGAAGGCTGAAGGTCCGGCTGGGAACCAGCAGCAACTCAGGATCTCAGTAAGTGGAACCACTTGTTGGTTTTTAGGGCACTGCTGCTAATTCTTTTTTCTGCTTTTGCTCAACATTCAAAGTCCTAAAGCGAGTAAACTTTGACCACATGCCCATCCATTGGTCAGGACACCATGTTTTATGGTTCCACCCTGTTACCAAACCAAACTTTGGCGCTCAGCCAAAGCACAGCAAAGCCAATCTACCAACACCAGGTTGTAGTGAAGAAAAGTGCAGCATTTATTGCAAAGTGCCAAGCGTGGGACAAAGCAAGGGAAACGTGAGGCTCGTGCTCAAAAGACCAGAACTCACCAGTGGCTTTCAGGGCAGGGTTTTTAAAGACTGTGAGGGAGAGAGTCCCAGGATGCATGATCGGCTTGTGCAGAATTCTCTGATTGGTTGATGGTAACGTAACAGGATGATGTTTCAGGAATCTCCGTCATCAACCTTCTGGTTCCAACCAGTTTGGGCTCTATGTGCTGGTGGTCAGCATGCAGTTAACTTCTTCCATCTGGTTGGGGTTTTAGTATCTATCAAACGACTCAAGGTTATGACTCAGGATTTTATCTATAGCCATTGAGGAAGAATTAAAGGTTCTTGATTTTGTTTTATGAGTGAACTACTATGATATTGTCTTGTTTGACTGTTTTCCTTTGTTTCTGCATTTTTTTCACTTCTCTGATTAAATTTGATCTTTGGAACTCTGGAAAGGCCTAGGAGGCTAAAGCTTTTTACAAACAACAGGCAGGGGACATGAGGATGTCTGTGCCTGGGAAGGCCCTACAGGGTCCTGCTTGGTTTCAAACCCAACAGCACACAGTACTGGAGAGGTAATTCTGGTCAACATAATAACTATAAATTTGTGGTCTGTGAGACAGATTAGGAAATAATCTATATATATATATATTTTTTTTTTTTTTTTTTTTTTTATGCGTTACGCGGGCCTTTCACTGTTGTGGCCTCTCCCGTTGCGGAGGACAGGCTCCGGACGCGCAGGCTCAGCGGCCATGGCTCACGGGCCCAGCCGCTCCGCGGCATGTGGGATCCTCCCAGACCGGGGCACGAACCCGCGTCCCCTGCATCGGCAGGCGGACTCTCAACCACTGCGCCACCAGGGAAGCCCAATAATCTATATTTAAAAGGTGCAAAATCCAACCAGATAAAGAGTTTAGTTACAGCCCCAGCACTGGGGGTAGATGGGACTGTCATGCAGATTTTAATTAGCTTTGAGCAAACGAGATTAGTTGCAACTCACTGGGGTGGGAGATAGTGTGAGTATGAGACGCCGTGCACCCAAATTAGACAATTATATTTATGATAGGGGTTATAGTAAGAGTTGTGTCAGAAGTTAGAGTAAAAATAAAATGGCTAAGAAGTAGCCAGATGAAACCATTTCTAGATGAACAGGATTGGCATATTAACAGGCAGCTCAGGTAGATTATTCTGGAAATTGCCACTAGGTTCCAGGTCTCTGTCCAGAATCTCTAACCACAGCCTGAAATTTTTTGAGTAAAGAGATGATAAAATGACTTAGCAACTCCAGGAATATGTAAAAATAAGCATGGAGAAAATAATGATAAAATCCTTGGAATCAATATTTTGTACCAGTTTGGAATGTTAAGGGCAAATCTAGGTGACCACAACTGCAGAAAATAAATGAAAAAGAAAATGGGAAATTTGAGCAGTGTATGTAATCATCTGAAAAATATAGGTTGTCTTGTTTTTAAATCTGACATATTAAACTTGTAATTTCAACTTGAAAATTTTTTGTGTGTGATTTTAATTTTAAAAGGTATAATAGTATTTGATAAGTTTTAACAGCATTTATAAGTTTAAATAAATCTGAATCATCAAATCTTTATTATTAGGTTTTCAAGTATCATTTAAGTACTTAAGAATATTTTGTGTGTTAGGTTTGTAATTCCACCTGCTTATCTGTTTGAAGTACTTTAGAAAACCAGATATATGAAATACTTAAGTTGAAAAGTTTTAGATAATTAAGTCAATCACAAAAAAATTCTTAAATATTTAGGAGAACATAACTTGCATGACTTTGATATGAAATATTTAAAATAATACATGAATTAAATTTATGAGTTGTATTTAAATGCTTGGGGAAATTTAATATCTTAAATTTAGAAACAAGTTGAGTATTAATTAACAATCACTAGGTTTGTAAGTAGATTTACTTAATATTTAAGTTGTATCTTCAACTTACAATCAAAATTGTAAGGTATGAACTGTTAGTGAAAATGAATGCAGATGTAAGAATTCGTTTCTACACACAAAAGCTATCTTTATACATTTTTTTTAAACCCCAAAAACCTTAATTATCAAGTGATAATTCTCCAGAAAGCTACTGATATGTTGAAACCACTGGTAAAATGGTTGGTACCCTGGTTCCAGAGTCAGAAAGCCTGGTTTGAATCTCAGCTCTGCCACTATATGCCCCCGGGCAAGTCATATTTTGCCTCCAATTCTCAATCTCCTCCTGTACAAAATGCTATAACACTACCTGGGTTATTGAGTAATGAGGACTAGATGAAGTAAGATGGGTGTAAGAGGTATTATATAATCAAGAAAGTAACACATAGTTGCCACATTTATCTGAGCTATTTCACACACTCTCAGTGGAACTATGCAATAATCCATTCCTGCCCAAGTTTCATACAACTGTCCCACGTTATCAGATAAATAAAGCATATATATTTTTTACCACACTTCCTATCTCCTTTCAGCCTCAAGTTTCATCTGGCACTCACGTGTACGCATACATGTAAATACATAGTTTAATACGAAGGTGTAAACATCCATGCACTTTCCGGAGTTTCTTCTGGCCATTGCCTCTTTCCTTATACATATGCATGTATTCTCCAATAACAAGCCTCATTGTGTCTACTTGTTCATTCTTGTGGTCCGAATCTACAGGGTTGCCAGCTGGCCTCTCTTATTTAACACATACTACACGTAATCACCAGATAGTAATGTCTCCAATTTAAATAGCCACAGGTACTGTTTTCATTGTCCAATTTCTGTGCTGCAGCTTTCACATAGAAACCATCTATTTCCCCTTCTTTTGATTTGGTCTCCGCCTGTCACTGTTCTGCACAGGTCTGACAGCTTTTGGCTTTTAATTGATTGTTACTGATTTTGTTTTCAGAATAGATGAGTCCATGGCCTCTTATCAGAATTAAGCAGTCCACCAGTCACAGGGAACCTGATGTCTGTTGAACTCTTTTTCTGCTTGAGTTTCCCACCTACGCTGTGCTGTGCTTTGGCCATCACATCCATCCCTTTGCCTGGAACGCATTTCCTTTCTTCCTCCCTTGACTATCACTTACTCATTCTTTCAGAGTCTCAGGAGCCTCCTGTTCCAAAAATGTACCGAGTCAGGCCAGCTGTCCCTTCCATGTGCTCTTGAATCACCCTCCAGGTGGTTCTCTCACTGCACTTTCACACTCTATGTCATTATCGACACATTTTTATGATATTATTCGCGCTAATCTGTGAGCTCCCTGAGTCTAGAAACCATCTCATTCATCTTTGAATACTTGGCACTTCATGCAGTTTCTGAAATGTTGTTGGAATTTGATAAGTATTTGTTGAATAAATGAAAAATTAATATGAATAAATGAATAGACCGATGTATTTGAATAAACGATGACCCAAATTGTAGAAAATATATTCTATTCTAAACCAAGCTGAAAACACAGCATTTCTGTTAATATTAATGTCCTCACCCTTCATTCATTTACCCAGAGGAGAAACTCGGGGTTATCTCTGCTTCATCTCCACTATGCCCCTCACTTTCCCTGGTAATGAATCGTGTATTGAAATCCTTCACAGAGCTCTCCTAGGGGCTTTAGCTCCTAGCTAGAGCCTCTAGCTCCCCCTTCCTAGTCCCATCGGTACCTCCCTATTCAAGACCAGAATTTTCTCAACAATTTATTAAGCACTTCCCTTCTTTCTGTTTCACAGTTCATTATAAAATAGTCTTTTATAGTCCGTGAAATAGTCTCATAGTACATTGGTACCAGATTTTTTTCTTAAATACGGTTCTTGATATGTCTTGATGTATTGATATATCACTTCCTGGATCAAAACCTTCAATGCATCACTATTCCAAATGTAAAGCAGCGATCCCCAAACTTTTCAAAAGTATCACCCCCCTTCAGCTAAAACATGTTGAGAGCGTGCAGTGTACAGATACATACATATTTATAACTATATATTTAAGTTATGACTGTAATAACATGCTAGAGACATAAACGGGCATACGTTGCATTATTTAACAGGCACAAAAACATAAAAGGTTGAGATAAAGAGAAAATATATTTTGAATAATTTTTATTTTATTAAGGTTCAAAGAACTTTTTAAATCTAAATTTTATTATTCATATACATGTTTACTTACATAGGCATACAATTTATGGATATCATGTCTGCTTAATTATTTTACATTAAAAGATTTTATATGTATTTATTCATATTTATGGTATGTATATATATATATATGCTTCATTATTTTTTAAAACTTTGGTTAATGCTTTGTGATACAGCAACTGAAGTGGCTGCTCTCATTCCAAGTTCAGTTTATTTTAATACCTCGTTCAAGGGCTGTCATGGAAAAAAAACTCAGGATTTCGCAAAGGCACAAAACTATTATACCGTTGATAAGAAGGTTCATCATAAATAACATGGGGTCTATACCTATATTTCAAATATCACTTTTTCTAATACTATTTCTTATCACCTCTCATTAGATTATCCTTGGTTTTGTCTTGTAATGTAGGTGATGAACATCTTATACTTGAAGGATAAGGAATGTCAGCTCTGCCACATTTTAATTTATTTGTGATTGTATCATTAGTACTATCTTCAATCTGTGGGTTCTCTGAAGGCATCTTTTTAGGCTATTTGCCATTTTGGAGGATGTTTAGTTAAAATTAAATGACATAATCTATAATTCACCAAACTGGACCCTCACGTCTGCAAACTCATTGCAAGGTAGCCTGTTGCAGTGAGCAACACACTGAAAACTAGCAAAATCTGTAACTCCCTCCCAATCCTGGCATTATGGAGCACCCACCCTTCCCTCAGGATGCCTCCCCGACTGTACATGACATGAGATCTATGACCTTGAAATATGGAGAGTGAGGGAACTAGAGTCAACCCATAGAGTGCATTTCAGTAATGCATCACTTCTTTCATTTCTAACATTAAAAATTAAAACTAAATAAAAGTTTTGACATCATCTTGCACCCCATTGCGCTCTCCACTCTCTGACATCCATCCTGGGGTTATGTCCCATGTTGGAGCCACCAGTGTAGAGAATCAAGTCCATGGTGCTGTCTCTGGCTTCCAGCTGCTCTGTAATTTGACCCCAACCCATCTGAGAAATATATCCTTATATTTTACTCTCATTGCTTCCCTATACCTATCTTATGCTGCACTGCGAGCATTTAATCCCCTTTTTCTAAACATGCCCAGTGCCTTTCATCCCCACCGTGCACATGCCCACTCTTCTGCCTTATATGCTCTCCCCACTTTACTTCTGTATCCCCACCTACCATTTTTCTCCTTCATGAAACCTCCTTCCATTTGGGTATCATCCCTTTTACCTCATCTGAACAAAGGTTCATAGAAGTTAAAGGTTCTCTTTGCGCTTGAATTAGAAAGAATTATGTGCATGTATTATCTGTTCTATGGTCAGGTTATAAACACCTTTAAGAAGAGGTGCTGGGTCTCATTAATTTTTCTATTCCTAAATTATCTTGCAAATGTCTTGGCACATAATAGGTATTCATTCGGAGGCAGTGTGATACTGTAAAACGATATGGGCTTTGGAATCAAAGAGACCTGAATCATGGGAGAAGGATTAGCATTTTGGTGAAAATTTTAGAAAGCAAGAACCCTCTATCATTTCAAAATAACCGACAAGGGAATGGTCACACATTTACTCTCAGTAGACGCCAGCCGACAATCCCTTGAGAGGTGCAGAAGAGACTTCTCCACTTGGTGTGACATCAAATTGAAGTTCCTTTCAAAGGCATGCGTCTATGATCTGGAGCAGAAAGAAAACACCAAATCTCTAAAGGCCACTCCCAAAGAAGATGCTGTTATATTTTAAAGTCATCTTCCATATCTCAATTGTATTAACCATTTCTGGTCTTATTTATTGACTAACACATGTATAAGATACCATTTTAAGAACAGGATGTGATTTCAGGTTTTGATAGGTTTGCTTATCCTTTTACAAGTTAACTAGCTCAGTAATTGATTATGTCCCAGCTTATTCTGGAGGACTGGCTGTCCTGCTGCTAGCAAGAATTATTCAGTCTGTTAATTCAGTCTGATATCATCCAGCCATGTTCCATAGGCACAGATAATGAAGGCAATTTAGGTAATGGAAGTTACATAATTTGTTGCAGGGCTAGTTTTTCTATCTTCCACACCCAGTTTTGACCATTCAGCAATCAGGAGAAATAGTTGCAAGTATTGTTGATGACCAGAAGAACTGTTACTCTCCTCCCAGCACAAAAGTATAAAGCACACACACACACATGCACACACATGCATTCACAATCACACTTCCATGGTGCTTGAAATAGCATTGGAGTCTCTTCTGGGAGATAACGTGGCAGTGCCCTTTTTGATTGAAACTGATGCTCCTGGAAGGTACCCCGTACCTATTTGTGGTGTTCTTATCTTCCAGTTTGGGAAACAGAAAGATGTGTTACTGGATTAAGGATAGTGCGAGTGAAAAATGACATGGGACCTTGAAGTAGCTTAAAAATAGGGAAACATCCATGTGTGGAGCAAGCGGAGGAAAGGTCACAGTAATCCAGTCATTCCTCATGACTGCCCCGATGCAGCGCCACCCTCGGCTCCTAATGCGCCCCAGGCCTGGAACTGCACAGCCTGTCAGCAATCAAACTGACTTTTTCTTTTTTATGGCCACACTGTGTGGCACGTGGGATCTTAGTTCCCCAACCAGGGATCCATCCCGAGCCCCCTGCACTGGAAGCGCAGAGTCTTAACCACTAGACCGCCAGGGAAGTCCAGAACTGACCTTTTGGAATGTTTTAAATTCTGCCACCTTTGGATATCTGAGGATGCCCACTGGGTGTTTATATGGAGGGAAGTTTTAGTGTCTGTATGTGAATCAAATCGAAGAGTGCAAATTCTCCACTTTATTTAACCAATCCCTTTATACTGTGCTTACCTACCATGTTCACTCAATCCTCTCCCCTATTTAACTTTCCCCAGTACAGTGGAAAGGAAAATTAACTCACCTGGAATTCAGCAAATTATAGTGAAGCTTTTAAAAAGTGTTGACTATTTTTTAATAAATTTATTTGTATTATTTATTTTCTTTTGGCTGTTTTGGGTCTTTGTTGCTGCGTGTGGGCTTTGTCTAGTTGCGGTAGCGAGCGGGGGCTACTCTTCGTTGCAGTGCATGGGCTTCTCATTTCAGTGGCTTCTCTTGTTTCAGAGCACGGGCTCTAGGCGCCCGGGCTTCAGTAGTTGTGGCGCACAGGCTCGGTAGTTGTGCACACGGGCTTAGTTGCGCCTCGGCATGTGGCATCTTCCCGGACCAGAGATCAAACCTGCGTCCCCTGCATTGGCTGGCGGATTCTTAACCACTGCGCCACCAGGGAAGTCCGTAAAAAGCGTTGACTTTTTATCCTCGTCACAGACCCACTGAGTCTCTTAAGATTGAGGAAGAGGAAGATCTATATTAAAAAGGAAAGAAAGGGGCTTCCCTGGTGGTGCAGTGGTTGAGAGTCCACCTGCCGATGCATGGGACACGGGTTCGTGCCCGGTGCGGGAAGATCTCACATGACGCGGAGCGGCTGGGCCCGTGAGCCATGGCCACTGAGCCTGCGCGTCCGGAGTCTGTGCTCCGCAACGGGAGAGGCCACAGCGGTGAGAGGCCCGAGTACCGCAAAAAAAAAATAAAATAAAATAAAAAGGGAAGAAAGAAACGAGGAAGGAAGGGTGGGAGGGAAGAAAGGAAAAGAAAGGTTTTAAAAGGAAGAAAGGAAGAAAGAAAATGCTCCCTGCATATTTTCTTTTACTACTAAACAATTTTGGGAGTCTCTAATCCAGTGGTTTTTCAAAGTGATTCCTCAACGCAGAACTTCATCATCACCTGGAAATTTGTTAGAAATATAGATTCTCAGGCCCCGCCATAGGCCCACTGAATTGGAAATTCTGAAGGTGAGGCCCAGCAAACTCTGTTTTAACAAGTCCTTCAGAAGCTTCTGATATGTGTTGACTTTTGTGTTCTACTGCTCTGTGTTTTTCAGTAAAAGCACATCCATATGTGATAGGCCCCAAAGAGAAGCTTCATTTCTACAATAATTTTGTTATTCTTTCTTTCTGGTTCTCACAAACCCAAGGAGGTTGTAATAAAATAAATGTATAAAAAATGGAATTTGTATTATGGTTATTGCATACATGCTTCATTAATTTCCTAGATTATGGTACAATACATGTGTTATTTACCCATATACCTCACTGCAAAAATTAGTATAATGACTCATACCGTCAATAAATATTTATTAATGAACAAATAAACTTTTCTCTTATAAAAAACAAGTTTTCTGTTTGGAATTTACAAATACATCCAGTTAGGATGGTGGATCTTTAATTACTATTTGATGGGCACATGTTCATCTGATGTTGCAAACATGATATATGTGTTTATAGCTAAGTGGAAGTTAATTACCACGATCAAGAAAAACAATTCAAAAAAGCACCCTACTGATTTTGGATCAACGGCATCCTCTTTCCATACTAAGGAAAATCAGTCTTAGTTCAGTCCCAGGTCCTTAAAATATACTCAATAAATCAGATTGACGATGACAATATTGATATCAGGGTTATCACGCCTTTAGATACAAATCTCATTTGGGAAAATTTCTGTCATTCCTGGCAACCTAAAACAAATTTATGCTGGTCAGAAATTGGAAAATAATCAAACACAGACAGTTGTGAGCAATTTCTCTCACGATTACAGACTTATGGCTTAGTTCATCAATATTTGAATTACATGTGTGTAGCACAATGGTTGTTAAACCATTTCTCTACAAACTACAAATTAATATTAATGAGAAATCCAATGGCACTCAACAGCAGCATTCTGTCACTGTGCTAGAGTAATCATTGATTTTTATTTTAAATATTAATGCAATGCAATTTTTGTCAGCTTAAAGCAGTAATCTCACAGAAACAGCAATACCTAAGTCAGGTTAGACTCTATTACAGGAGGTTTGAAAGCAAAGCTGCCAACAGGGACTGGTTAGTAAAATTGGAATTGCTCTCCAGCAATTGGCATATGATTATGAACAATTGTCTCCTAATTAATAGCTGACCCCTGGGGTTATTTGGTTTGCAGTTTGGGGCCTATCTGTTTCAAGAGCTGCCTAGTGTCAGAGATGCAGTGGTTCATTCTGAACAAGAAATTCAATCGTGAGGCCAAGGAACAGAGCCACCAAAACCAGCTGACACTTCGTACCAGAGGAGAGAAGAGTAGAGAGAAAAGCTTGGGGAGGTGTGACAACAGGTGAACAGCAAGCTTTGCAATGAACCAACATATTGGTGTGAGAGGCCTGATAAAATATGGATGCGTGTTATTGAGCCAGCCCTATTCTTTACGTCTGAAGGAGCAAAAACAGTGTGCTCTAATAATCTCAGAGTAAACAGATTTTTCTTTAGGGGAGGTTCTTTAATCAAAACATGATTCCAAAGCCTAATTAGCAGAAACCACACCCAATCTCTCTTTGGGACCTCAGACCAGAAAACATACCAGATGAATGATGATATAAAAGGAGAAATCTGGGGCTTCCCTGGTGGCGCAGTGGTTAAGAATCGCCTGCCAATGCAGGAGACACGGGAGCAAGCATGGTCCGGGAAGATCCCACATGCCGTGCAGCAACTAAACCCGTGCGCCACAACTACTGAGCCTGCAAGCCACAACTACTGAAGCCCGCGCAGCTGGAGCCCATGCTCCTCAACAAGAGAAGCCACCACAGTGAGAAGCCCATGCACCGCAACGAAGAATAGCCCCCGCTCACCGCAACCAGAGAAAGCCCGCGCACAGCAACAAAGACCCAACACAGCCAAAAATAAATAAATTAAATAAATAAATTTATTTAAAAAGTTTTTTTAATAAAAAAAGGAGAAATCCTCTCTTGCACAATTCCAGGCTATCCCTTGAAGTCCTATTTCTAAAGTTTATTTTCTATTTTTTAAGGTAAAGGATAGGCACTGTTATTAATTTTGTTACTAACACTAAAAAGCTTATAAATCACCTGCCTCTGATAGGAAATTGACATCAAAATAAAAATTACTGGTGAAGTATATGTCTACATACTTTGCCATGCTTGACACAAATTTACAATGATGGATTTTTAAATTGAAAATTTCTTTTAAAGTCACCGATGTTCCTCATTCCCATGTAACTTTATAAAGCAGCATAAAATTTTTGTAAGCTCTTTTTTTTAAAGAAAACAATGAAAATGCCATAACGTGCCACTGCATTTGTTTTAATTCCACATGTTAATTAACCTTGTTTTCTGAAGCAATAGATGTCAATTTACAGGGTGACTTAAAAAATAGAAAGCAAATTTAATTATTTGTTGAAATTATGGTATCCTGCAAGAGATAAGGGATCATTTAAATTAAGTATAACAAAAGAGCATCTAGTTAACTTATAGGCAATGACATTAATGATTTAATAATGAGATTTTTTTCCCCACCAGAGATAGGAGATTAAAATGCAGATATTGGACAGAAAAATTAGTGCATATTACTGAGCCTAATATTTCCATTTGCTTCCAGTTGGTATAAACAATACACCCTGGTAAAGCCTTATGTTTAATTCAAAGAAGGTACTATTTGCTCAAGTAATCGAATTGTGATGAAAAGTAAAAGTAGTCACACTTTTTTTACCTTTAAAATGCTGTGTTTATAATAACTATGTATGTTTGTGTATTTTGAAGGGCCATACACCATATGGAGCTTTGATTATTACATATGTGAAAGTACTACATTAAATGTATTTTGGGAGCAAGATAGAGTAGAAATATTAAACAAAATTAATAAGTTTGAGATTATTAATATGAACACATTTTATACATTTGTATATAAATTTTCATTTTGTATACATGAATGATTAAATACACAAATTATTCATTTATAAATGGTAATATAAGTAGGGGGAAAAATACCAGATTTTTCAAGAAGAGAGATCATGTGTGGGAAAGGGTATGCATAGAAAAAAAAAGACTTCACTAAAAACAGACAACAGTATATGTACTTATTTGTGTAAAATTACAGAAGTGTGGGTAGAAAAATAGACTAAAAGTTCTAACTATAGCTATTGACTTACAGAAAGTCCATGACAAATTGTCAAATAAAAATATTAGAGTTTAAAGTCTATGAAGTGTATTACATAATGGATAAAAACAAAAAAAGAGAAAGCAGAGATATTTGTGTATACATGAGTGTATTTGCTTGTTTAATTAGGAGACAATATAGCAGGAGGCATGCTGGTCTATTAAAAATGGATACCCCAGGAGACTAGGAAGCTGGGAAAGTTATTAGCATTTCTTTTACACATCTTTATATTATTTCACTTATATAAGCATGCACTAGCATTCTTTTCACATTTAAATCTTTAGTTGAAGTAAAAACATAGGAAACTGCACATATCATGAGTGTTCTGCTCAATGAATGACCACAAAGCAAACCCAAGCATGACACCACCGCACAGATAAAGAAAAAACTGCTAGCATCTCAGAAACCTCCCTCAAGCCCCTTCTAAACACTACTTCCAGGACCCCATCTCTTTTGACCTCTGTGTCCCATAGTTTTGTCCATTTTTCAACTTTATACAAATGAAACAGAACGCTGTATATTTTCTGTGTCTGAATGCAATCATTTAACCTTAGATTTGTAAGATTCATCCATATTCTTTTATGGAACACTAGTTCATTGCTTTTCCTTCAGTTCTGAATACACCATAATTTACTTATGTACTATTGATGGACACTTCAGTTGTTCACAACCTTGCAATAGTAGGAATAATAGGAATACTGCCACAAAAATTCCTGTGGCACACACTATTCCTTGGGTATGTATCAGGGTTCTGTCTGCAAGGAGCAATGTTGAGGGATGAGGCAATGTTCTGGGCAAAGGTTAGGCTTGCTGTTTGCTATAAAACAGCAGGTTCCCCAAGGTCAGTGTTTCTCCCTGTATTGCAACCCACTGTATATGCAGGTGCCATGTGGGTCCTCTGTGTTGCCCCCGTGGGACTTTGAGGGAACGGGGACAGATGCAAATGATGGTGTTCACACTGCTTCCTGTGCTGTGAGTAATAAAATACTTTGTCTCTGACCCAGGCCTCTTACATCTTCTGCCAGCATCCCTGAAATGGTAACAGGCTAATTGATCAGCTTGTAATAAGGTAAAATCAAATCCCAACCTGACCCCCATCACATCAAATACTTTATGTCTATTTCCCACAAACATAACCACAATAAAGACATCAAATTCAAGAAAATAACTTTGAAATTTTACTGGCTGTGTAGATTTCCTAGCTCTGTGTCTTCACCATCAGCACCACCGAGTCCTCTAAGGACACCCATCAGTACAGGGAGTAGAGGTGAGAGTTCTCAGGTGAGAATTTGGGAGACTGGCCCAGGGTGCTGGCGGCGAACAACTGTGACCTGACTGGGCGCACCGCAGCTACAGCAGCCCCTACATCCTATGTCGAGGCCTTGGCCACGATGTGCCAGGGCAGCCCCTCTGGCTCCAGGTCCTCGAGCCTTCGGGACCCCCGGGGACCCCTGGGACCCAGCGGTGGCGTGGAGGGCGCCCTCTACAGGCTGGTGCGCAGCTGAGCCCTCCCCACCAGGGCGCCCGGGCTGCATGGACGGCCAGTGCCTGCTGTCCTGGCCGCTGCGTCCACTGTGAAGTCCCTGCTCGTCGCTTGTTCCACCCGCCCACTTCCCAACCCTCTACCTGTCCAGCGCAGGCGCCGGGCCAGGAGCCGCCGGATGCGGGGAGGAGGCACAGACACAGGAGGGAGGAGGGAAGGAAGGAAGGAAGCCCCGCAGGAGGCCCGCCAGCTCGGGAACAGTGGACCCAGGTGACCGCAGACCCTCCCACGGACGCTTTGGGCAGACCGTCATGAGCTGTCCCGGATGCCACTGGCACCCCAATTGTTTACTCTCTTCCCAACCCTCTCCTCGCCCTTCGGGCGCAAGCTGAATTGCAATAAATTATTTGATGGTCTTATAAAGAAGTCCTCAGATCCCATGAATTTCACCAAAGACATAGTTCGGAATCACGTGATTGTCTTTATGTGTCACATCTCTTATTCTCCTTCAGCCTGGGACAGCTTCTCAACCCTTCTTAACCATTTATGCCTTTGACACTTTTGAAGATCATCGGCCAGTCATTTTATAGAATGCCCCTCGATTTCACTTTCTCTGATTTTCTTCATAACGAGATTCAGGATGCCTTATCGGTAGGAACACCACTGTAGTTGATGCTGTGTTGTAATTGCATCTTATCAGGTGGTACAGAATTTTAATTTGTCCAATTACTGGTGATACTCACTTTTATCGTTTGATTAAGGTGGTGCCTGCCAGAATTCTTTGCTGTAATATTATGCCTTTCTCCTTTCCATTAATAAGTGTTTCATGGAAAGTAATTTGAAACTATGTAAATATCCCATTTCTCATCAAACAAGTTTATTTATTTATTTATTTTTGGCTGCGTTGGGTCTTCGTTGCTGCGTGCAGGCTTTCTCTATTTGCGGCGAGCCGGGGCTACTCTTCGTTGAGGTGTACGGGCTTCTCGTTGCAGTGGCTTCTGTTGTTGCGGAGCACGGGCTGTAGGCGCATGGGGTTCAGTAGTTGTAGCACGCGGGCTCAGTAGTGGTGGCGCGTGGGCTTAGTTGCCCCGCGGCACGTAGTATCTTCCCGGACCAGGGCTCGAACCCATGTCCCCCACATTGGCAGGCGGATTCTTAACCACTGCACCATCAGGGAATTCCCTCAAACAAGTTTAAAACTTGCTTGTTTGTTTAGGACTCATAGTTTCTTATCTTATTCAATGAGTCATAATCTATTGCTATTGTTATTTATTTTTATGCTCAAATTGTCTCAGACTTGACCAGACGGAGGCAATCCAAACCGGCTTCTGTGACATCTTAATACAATTCCATCACTGAGTATTTGCTTTCTTTCTGTCATAATAATATATTCCAGGCTTATCTCATACTTTTCCCTGCCTACACAGATGTCTATGTATCCATCTATGTATACCGAAAACCATGACCTCACTTCAATCTTTCTATTTCCAATCAACAACACAGGATTCATTTTCATTTTCTTCCTTTCTGTGATTGTAACTCCCTTCTCAAACCGTAAGAAACTTAGTTTTCGTTAGCCCTAATATATTTACTTATTTGTTTAATCCCCTGTATGTAACCTAATAGAAATTAGGCAAAGGATTTGGACAGAGAATTCACAAAAGAGAATACTTAATTGTCAAGAAGCATAGGAAAAAGTGCTCAACATCATAGACATAGAGTCCTACTTAAAGTGCATCCAATGAAAGAGGTAATGTTATTCCAATAGAATTTCAGCTGAGAGAACTCGGAAGAGTGGGAAATGGCCACAAAGAATGGGAAACGGAAGGGGCTGGACTTGCCTGAGAAGGCTTGAGCATAGCTGGGGCAGCCTTACCTCAGGGTAATGAACGTTTTATGAAAAGAGAGAAGCCCCAAACTAGACATGGAGAGTTGGGAAGGTTAGAAAGTATAGTCTGTGTCATTGTTTTGCCCATAGTTAACCTTGTGAGTCGACATGACAATGTCATATCTTTCCCTGGGAATTTGTCCTCAGTTCTCCCACCTCCTGTTACCTTGCTACTTCTCTGCTGGACCTTTAAGTGCTTGACAGCATCTCTGATTTCTTCTATATGGTAGACGTAAGGAATAATCAAGGCAACATTTGAGTCTTTCAAAGGATCTTCCATAATTCTCAGAGCATCTCTAGTTATTCAAGCATTAACTTTCCTATTTGCCACAATTCAGATCACTCTCTCTTTTTTAAAAAAGTTATTTATTTATATATTTATTTATGGCTGCGTTGGATCTTCGTTGTGTGTGCGGGCTTTCTCTAGTTGCGGCGAGCGGGAGCTACCCTTTGTTGTGCTGCGTGGGCTTCTCATTGCAGTGGCTTCTCTTGTTGCAGAGCACGGGCTCTAGATGTGCAGGCTTCAGTAGTTGTGGTACGGGAGCTCAGTAGTTGTTGCACACAGGCTTAGTTTCTCCGGGGCAGGTGGGATCTTCCCGGACCAGGGATCAAACTGTGTCCCCTGCATTGGCAAGCAGATTCTTAACCACTGCGCCAGCAGGGAAGTCCCCAGATCACTCTCTTGTTCCCCTACAAATCCTGAGGTCAAATGTCAGTTACCATGCATCATCAAGTACCATTTTTCTTATAGTAGAAAAATATCCTTTTTTGTTGGTTTTTTAAAAGTGGGAAAATAAGAGACACAGAAGGCCAATTGACTTTTCTTATGCTTGGATCTACTTTACCCATTTATATTCCTTCCCTGGTTCCTGTAGACATTTGAGTTTGAGACTTTTAACTTAAGGAATTTAACATGCCCATCCACAATGAGCCATTTGGCTAGAAAAAAAAAATGAGGATTAAATTAATTAAATTTGGATAGAAAAAGTGGCTTAAGAAAAGGAGAAATGGGAGAGTCATTTTATATGTAGCACAAATATGAATGTATATTTCTAATATTTATCCCAAACAAAGAACCAAGCAAAAGAAGCAGTGAAAAGTGCTACAGAAGTACAGACTTTGGAGACGTGTGCACCGTGAATGCAGTGGGGAGCCCGTAGGACAGACTCGCAGAGTAATTCCTGAGCCAATCCCTAAAGGACGAGAGGGATTTTTCTTGGCGGAGGGAACTTTATTACTTCATGATGAAGTCTGGGAGTAAATATTGGAACTTTGACGTATTCTTTCCCATTTCAGTTTTTTTTCTTATAGCATTCATTGCTATTTTCCACACTCAAATCCTCACACAGAGGGGTCAGGATAACGTGAGTACATTAAGTCTAACAATCTCATATCAATCACGCCCAACAGAACCACTAGGATTAGAATTTATTATTATTATTTTTTTAATTTTTATTTATTTATTTTTGGCTGCATTGGGTCTTCGTTGCTGCGTGCAAGTTTTCTCTAGTTGTGGCGTGCGGGCTCTAGAGTGCAGGCTCAGTACTTGTGGCTCACGGGCTTAGTTGCTCCACGGCATGTGGGATCTTCCCGGACCAGGGCTCGAACCCATGTCCCCTGAGTTGGCAGGCAGATTCTTAACCACTGCACCACCAGGGAAGCCCAGAAACACTAGGACTAGAATTTAAAAGTGAGGAATTTGTGAGGTATAGAAAGAGTCCTGGAGGTGGAACCACCAGTCCTGGCTTGAGTCCTGGCTCTTCTTCTTCCTCCTTGAGTGACTTGCAGAAGGACAGAAACTCTTAATGTCTGCTGCCTCATCTCTACACTGTCCATGGAGATAATCCCATCTTGCCTGCCTTGCAGGCTGCCATGGAAGTTTAGATGAAAGTACACGAAAACGTGTTTTCACGTGTGACGTGTTCTTCAAATGTGAAGCGTCGTCCTCAAGAACGTCCAGCGTAGAAAAGGACATACAACAAATAATACTTTAAAAAAAATAAATTTGTTATTTTGGACTACTTGGAACTGCACAGAATTTTGCAAAGATAGAAGACAGTATTCCCATATACCCTTCATCCAGTTTCATTTTCCCCTCAGATGTTTTCATCTTATATACTGTGGTACATTTGTCAAAACTAAGAAACCAACATTGCCATCTCACTATGGACTAAACTCCAGATTTTATTTGGGTTTCCCCAGTGTTTCTACTGATGCCCATTTTCTGTTGCAGGATCCCCATCCAGGAGACCACATTGCATTTAGTTACCATGTCTCCTCAGTCTCCTCTGATCTGTGACAGTGTCTCAGCCTCCCCTGGTTTTTTTGTAACCTTGACAGTTCTGAGGAGTACTGATCTGGTATTTTGTAGAATGTCCCCCAATATGGTTTGGTCAGGTGTGATTAGAGTGGGGTGATGGGTTTTTGGAGAGAATACCATGGAAGTGAAGTGTGCTTTGGTCACATCATATCGGGGGAAACTGGAATCCACACGTGGCCAGTAATGTTCATCTAGGTCACCTGGTTAAGGTGTTATCTGTCAGGCTTCTCCACTGGAAAGTTACTGGTTTTTTTTCCTTTCCATACTTCATTCTTCGTGAGACATTGAGCCCACCCACCCTCCACGGAGTGGGGGAGGGGATAAGTTCCGCCTCCTGAGTGGAGATGGCGGGGTGTCTAGATATATTATTTAGAATCCTTCTGTAAGGAAACTTCATATTTTTTTAAACCATCAGATAACAAAAACAATACTGATTGATGCACGCTTCCTTTTTTATTCCCTGCTTACTTAACCTCTGGTAAGAATGCTAAGCTTAGCCTTTCAGCCAACGGCAGAGAATGGGTGTAAGAATGAAGAGTCATTAAAGACCTAGAAGTCCACAAACCAGAAAATACTTTCATGCTAAGAGTTAACTATGTTTGATTTACGCCAGGTCTACCTCATCATCTCCCTGCATATAGTTGACAACTAAAACGTGTCATTTGCCATCTGGTTCTACAAGAATGAAGGCACTGGCCACTGCAGTCACCGACCTTCAGCACACCCTGAAAGGAGTTCAGGGCGGAGATCAGGAATGAGGCACTCCGTGCTCTGGGAAAACTGGTAGAGCAGGCCTTCAGGTAGTCAGATACTTTCAGGAGAGATTTTGTGTGAACCTGGATTCTTGCATCTTCCCATACTTAGAAAAGCACTAAAACCATTAACTAAGATGTCTATTCCTTGTGACTAGCAGCAAACTTCTGCAGAAACGTGCTTGGTTGCATGTACCCCCTTTGCCCAAATCACATATACACTAACCCCCCCACCCTTACCTCTTCAGAGCAGTCCCTCAGAGCTCTCTGAGAGGCTGTCTACTGGGCTATATAGTCCTCAGTAGTCCCCAAATAAACGTGAAATGCACAGCTCTTCCATCGTGCGTTTTTATTTCAGTCGACATAGTGAATGTCCCTTTGACACTCCAAGTGGACATGTCCTCCTCATGACACATTAGTGCCCTCGTAGTAGCAATTGCATCACGGGATCCATATTTTTCCCATCCTTCACCAGACATGGCAAGTATCCTATGTTACCTTCAAGGTAGGAGATACAGCATTGTTCTTTATCCTTCCCTCCCAGGAGACAAAGCAAAACAGAACTGAAAGCCAGAAACAGAACACCTGTCTTCTCACTCTTTGTTGGCCTCCCTCTCTGTGTGGCTCTCTTTCTGCCCCTCTCCTCCCCCCTCCTCCTCCCTCTCTCTGTCTCTGTCACTCTCTCCCTCTCTCCCCTACCCAGCCTCTTTTCCTCTCTCTCCCCCTCTCCTCTCCCCAACTCTGCTGTTTATTACCCCCATCACCGCTTCTACTGTCTACCTGTTGACATGGTTGGTGTTGCACACGGCTCTTAATTTTATTTTTATTCTTATATCTTCTGCTTCTTGTCACCTTGCCCATGCTCTTTTGCTTTTAACACACGGAGACACTGATCTTTCAGAGACATCACTAGCAAGAAAGCTTTCTCTTTTCATCCACCCCGTCAGTCTAGTTGGCGACTCAACCAAGCACAGCATTTAAGAGACAGTCTTTGGCCTTTTGACTCAATGCTAACTGCTGAAAATTAGTTCCCTTCTTTTCTCCTTGATCCCTGTTAGTAAAGACCTGGTGTTGCTGGCATATTGGTCACAAAATAGTAATATTTAAGTAATATTTAAGCATGCACACATTCAATTTGTGATAGCTCTTAGTGGGGTCTCTCACGGGGGCCAATAAATAGCGCTTTTCTTCCCCAGCTGCAATCTGAACAAACTGAGGGGGAAAAAGAGGCAGATGGAGACTAAAATATTATGATTATTACTGATAAAGGCTAAAGTGGAGGATGTGGCTTAGTGAGGGGCAAAGGGTCTGCTAATGGAGCCCAGAACTCAGCAGATTCACCCACTCTCTCTTCTCAGCAACGTGGATGAGGGCAGGTCTCCCATGTGGGAGATTCACCCACAAGAGAGAAGCAGCCCTGACCACGCACACTGGCAGGTGTTTTCTCCCTGGAGACACCAGTTGCCCCAAGGGTTTGAATGAGTGGAGAAAGGCCGGGTACAATTCAGCTAGCTTTCTCCTGAGGAAATCCAGGGAACTGGGGAAGAGGCATTCCCCCTCTGCCGTTTCACCACGGCTGTAATATGAAATTATTTACTTTAGAGAAATCAGTGTTTGTTAACCCCTCGTAGTATTATAATACCAAATTCAGCATTTAAGTTTGGCTTTCTTCTGTTAGACTGTTGTATTAGTATATTCAATCCTTGCAATGCATCTTATTTTGGTGAAGGAGGGTGGGATTTAAGATTTTTAAAATACTGTAGTACAAATCTTTGTGAATTCTCTCAGAAGTTATGACACTGGTGGAAAATATTATCTACATATACACAAAATTTTTATCTGTTTCTATGGAGACTATTATAGTCCTCTTTCTACATATTCTGGGAAAAGTTTTAAAAATCAGAAAACATAGTTGTAACACTGAAAAAGCCTGAGATGACTTTTGATACTAGAAGAAAAAAGAAGCATAATTTAAAAGTAGCAAAAGCATAACACTGATTCAGTATTAAACATAATCATGCACTGCTTTAAAATGCATACTGGGTCATGTAGCAAAAATATCTATATTATGGACATTTCTCATTTTGATGGTTTAATGTGAAGTGTTTCCTGTGTTAAATGTGATTTAACACTTCACATGTTTTTCTTCTTATGAATGAGTTATTGATTTAAAATTTGTATGCTACTTTAATTCATAAAAAGAATGCAGACAGCACCTCTGGGAGCAGGCCACAGACTGTAGGCATCTTATTTCCATGAGAGCTTCTGGGGAATACAGTCATACAAATCACTATGCTTAGAAATAGTACATAATGAGACATATGCAATTTCTACAGGGAAGAGGGGTCTTGAGTCTATCAAACACATCCTATCCTATCCTGTTTCTGTCCTAGAAAATGAAATAGGCAACCTTACTTAAACAGGATGCTAGGATGGCTGTGGTAAATGTATGTATACAAATGGAAGAATAATCATCCTGAAAGCAATCCATGATCTCATCCTGAGACTACTTGAAATGGAGACCAGGAAATCTGAAAGGTCCCTTGTCCCATGAGATTTTTTTTTTTTCCCCTACAAATAAGATGGACACCATAGCAATACCTCGTTAAATCTGTTTTAAGAAGGCATTCATGAAGGGAAGGGGTAGTTTAGGAAGGAAGGAAATGGCAAAAAAAAAAAATGAAGAACTTACCATGGTCTCTACTTATTTTAACCGTTTGCTGTTTCTGTGCTGAAAAAATCTGATTATAGTTTTTTAGCTAGTGGAACATTTCTTGGGGTATCTCCCAGCCTCTGTTGAGAAACAAATGATCCATTCTGATAATAAACTGGTAAACTCCCCAGCCAGGAACAGTTAAGGAAAATCTCTCTTCCTTGGCTCTATATGGAGTCTCTCCTTTCGTTATCCACTAGTTCTTTTGCATCTTACATCTTCCTGCACCTCTCTCTTGCTGGTCTGTCTTTGAGGTGTACCTCCCTGTATCAGGCCATTTATAATGCTTAGAATTTCAGTCTCCTTGAATTTCTCAAAGTTAAGACTTTAAGGGGAGACATTTTATCAGCTATCTTCATATCTATTCCTCTTTCTATTGCCAAGTTGTAAGGAGGGTCCATCTTCTCTAATACATGCTATAGATGAGGAATGCCTACTGCAGCCACTGATTGCTGGAGAATGAATTCTCCCTTGACATCGTCCTGCCCTCTCTCTTCTCTGCTCTGCTTAGCGTCCGTGCTCTAATCCACTTAACTGTGTTGCTAGCTCTTGGACTGCAAGAGAACAGTTAGTTTGAATAGTCTAGCAGGTATTTATTTATTGCTAATCACAGATTTAAACAGCTAAGGGTTGGTTATTGGTCTCACCTAAGGGAAGTCTGAGAATAATGTAGCGGTCTAAGGAAGATACCATGGATCCAGACTCACCATTTTACTCCATCATTTTTAGTATGTGGGCTTTGTCCTAATGCTTTTCACCTTGTGGTTGAAAGGTGCCTGCTGTGCTACAAAGTGTACCACATCCATTTCCTAAGGTTGAAGAAAGAGGGTGTGGATGTGATGGGACCAGCATCCCTCCACTTTCCTCTCATTGGCCAGCACTGTCACATGCCCCTCAAATTTCAAGACCAGCTGGGAAATGGAGATTTTAGCTTTCACTGCTTCGATTGGAGAGAAAGGTATGGAAGAAGAGGGTTGGGAAAGGACACTGTATCAGCCAAACTATAGTGATTGCCACATGTGTGAACTGAAGAAGCCCCTTTTCAACCAATCCCCGATGGTCAGCAGTTTTTGATCCATGGTGTTTCCTATATTTCACTATCATACTCCTTCCCTAATTTCACATAGCACACTTTCTCTGTTTAAAAGATAAATACCCACTCTGTAGGCCACACTAGAACAGGAAGACAATCACAATAATATTCATTTGTTTATGAATTCCCTCAGTTAATGTTCAAATTATTATCTATCTTCTATTGCCAAGCACTGGGATACAATGTTGACTAATGTGTGTTTTTTTAATCATTGAGCAAATGTCTTATCTGTACAGTGCTTTATCAATTAGAAATGCTTTCAGATACTAAAAAGCAGAAATTTTAAATAACAATGACTTATATCTACTTACAGTCTATAATTTACTTCTAAAAAATTCAAAAGGTGAGTAGCTCCATAATCTTAGGGTGCTAGGATTTATTTCTGTGATTTTCCTCATAGTTACAAAAAGGCTGCCACAACTCTAAGCATTTTATTTTTCAATAATGTGTCCAAAAGGCGGCCAAGATGGTGAGAGAACTGTTCTCTCATGCTTCCTTCTTTAATCAGAGAATACAGTCTTCCCTAGAGGACTCCTCAGCTGATTCATTGTCTAGAACAGGGTCATGTGGCCACCAAAATTATCTAGTGAATAAGAAAGAGGGATTGGGAATTAATATTTGGTAGCTAACCAAGAGTATTGTCATGGATGCTTTATAGCTTTCCACATATTTTTACATTCATGATCTCATCTTATGACTTAATGGGGCCTCCTCCTCTCTCTTCATCTTGGGCAGAATCTCTTCAATAGCATTTACTCTGTTTAATAGAATGCAGATAATGAGTTTTTTGAAGTCCACCTTTTAGCTGTAAGGTCTCAGGCAAATTACTTAACCTCTCTGTAAAGTAATAATTGTACCTCCTTCATATTTTTCTGCTTTTATTTTGAGGACTAGATAAAATAGTCTATTAAGAAGACTTAGTGTAGGGACTGAGACACAGCTAGGACTTAAATCTCAGCCAGCCATCTTGGTGCTTCAAACTCCAAATCGAGAAAGTGTCCTAGACCAATATCCACAGTGGGTGTGTGGAGGGTGAGTCCAAATCTCACTCTCATTATTTTGTCTTTATGGAGTCATACCTTCTACCTATACATGATACAGATCTGAAGGCTCTGTGTAATAACTAGGTCATGATACATAACAGAAAGTCAGGCCAATCATTATTAACACAGTCACTGAACTCATTAACCAGTGACTTGTACAAGACAAATAAAAATAACTTAAATCAGAGCATTTGATCAGGGATTCTGATCGCGGAAGGGATGCAGGGGAACAGGGAACCATCTGACATTTTATTGAAACAGGTTTTCTCAACCTCAGAACTACTGATATTTGGGGCTGGATAATTCTGGGGGTCTGTCCTGTGCCTTGTAGGGTGTTTAGCAGCATCCCTGACCTCTGCCCACCAGATGCTAGTTCATGATAATCAAATATATCTCCAGACCTTGCCTAATATCCCCTGGGAGGGGTCATACTCTCCCTTGAGAAACACTGTGAGAAAACTTGATACTACCGTGCATTTTTTTCTTTTTCTGGGAGGCTTATCCGTTTCACCATATTCTTAAAAAGGTCTATGACCTCATAAAGGGTTGGAACTAATTACACAAAGCCTTTCAAAATAATAATGAAAGAACGCGCATCTCCAGCTATAATAAAAAAAAAGTACTCTACCATGGCTAATTAAAAGGGTACAATTTGAAAATTTACTATGAAATATATACCTACCCAGTTATTAACTTTCAACTGCTTTGAAAAAGCACAAACTGTACTGAGGAAGTAGCTACTTCACAAACTGCTATTCCCAGATGGCAGGATTCTTAAAATACCGTCTTCAGCAGAGACCCACAGTCTACTGAATGTAGCTCTAAATTTCCAAAGAGGTTAGCGCTAATGACAAGAAAAAAAAAAAAAAAACCTTAAGTCCAGAGGGGAAATCAGAATCCGTGTTTCTCAGTAAAGAAATTCAATGGCGGTATTGATTGCAAAATTGATTGGACGGAGGGATGGAAGAGAAAGGGGGGAGGGGAAGAGAGAGGAGAGGGGGAGAGCGAGAGAGGCAGAGACAGAGAGAAAGAGGAGGAGAGAGGGGGACAGGCAGGGAGAAATGCTTTGAGAGAGGTTCCTGAAGAGGATGTTTCTTGGGGGAGGCTCGCTGTCATCTCCCCCTGCTTTCTCCCTGGCTTGGCTGGAAAGGCGGCTTCCTGACGGAATCCCTGAGCCTTGGGTTCTCCGCTCTCGCCTCTCATTCCCACGCCCACACTGGCCCTGTTCACCCCCTCACAAAGTGACCACGTGCCAAGAGCTCCTGAAAGCTCAAAAGGTCACCGCGCCCAGTCTCTGAGGCGTTCCTTTCCATCTCCGTCTCCTAAAGGCGGTCGGAGACCAGAGCTTAAACCCCAAATACCAGACCCCCGAAAGGCGAACAGGGAGCGTGTTTCATCTTCCAAGCCCCTGGCGAGCACCCGAGAGGACAAGCAACTTTCGCCCCTACTTCTCGGTCTCTGCCTCCGCCACTCTCGCGTTGGAAGGAGTCGCGGGGCCAGGAAGGCGGGAGAGGGCTCGCGGCTGGAGGAGCCCAGACAGCCGCCCAGGGGGTGGGAGGAGGCCCCGGCGCTCGGCGGCCGCGCCCCCCGCCCCGCCCCGCCCCGCGTGCCGGGAGGGTCCCCGCCTTGGCGCGCCGCGCCCTCGCCGCGTCCGCTCCGGATCCCGGCGGGCGCGAGGGGAGGGGACAGGAGAGAGAGGAGGGCCGGGCGGCGGAGGGGCGGAGGCGCTGCGTGCCTCGCCTGCCAAAGGCAGATCCGCCCCTCCGCCCGCGAGCTACAGCGCCCCGCCCGCGAGCTACAGCGCCCCGCGCGCGGCCACAGCGCTCCGCCCGAGCCGCCGCCAGTGAGCCGCGGGAAGCGGGGCTGCACGGGTGGCGGCGCCGCGCGTCCTCCCGGAGCCCTCCGCCTTCTGCCGGCCCCTGCTCTCCCTCCCGCGTCGGGCCCGGGGGCTCCGCGGCTGTTAGGGACCGCGGCGAAGAGGGAAGGACGGTCTTGCGTGCCGTGGATGCTCCGCCCGGGAGAGACAGCAAGTTGTGAGTGCGCCCCGGCGCCGGGAGAGAAGGTGGCCGCCGCCCGCCAGCCATGTGAGTCCCGCGCGAGGCTGCCCCGGGGCGCGGGCTCCGCTCCTTTTTTCTCCGGACGCCGGAGTTGGGCTGCTCCCGGGCTCCGGACTTCCTGAGCTGGGCTGCCGGCCGGCTCTCCTTGCCTGCCGCGTCCGCTGCTGGCGTCTGCCTCCGGGGGGTGCTGCCTGCCCATCCTCATCCGCTCCCTCCGCGCGGGGCCGACTGGAAAACGCCCCTCTCCCGCTTTGGGGGTTGAGGGATCCTTGTGTGTCTTCGGGGTGGAGTGGGGGAGGCCTTTGCCGAGGGCTGGCTAACCCCGGGGCGCCTTGCCCCAGCGCGAGGTGAGGGCGGTCTCCACCCCACGTCCCCGTGCCACCCGTCTTCCCCAGCCTCAGGGCCCAGCAGACCAACTTCAGCCGCTAATGCTGATGCTGACCGCAGTTGACAAGATTAAAAAAAAACAAAAAAACAAGTAGCCGGAACTCCCCTGGAGTGACACACTGGGGTGGAAATGGGGTGGTGGTTGGGAAGGAAAGGGCAGGGGCGAGGGTTGGGAAGGGAGGGGGTGGGTGACGTTAAGCTGGAGTAAAAAGAGTCCTGGGGATGGAACTGGGGTGCGTGGCTCTGGGCTTCTGCATTCTCTCTGAAAAGTGTGGGAAGTGGTTCTGGAACTCTTGCTGAGAGGGAAGGAGGTATGGAAATGAATGCACGTGGAATCACTAGAATGACTGGGGTTCGATGTAGAGTCCTGGCAGGTATGGATTCTTTTTCAGATTAGACAGTGACACTCGTTCATCAGTAGAGTGGTTCCAATAATTTAATTGGAGGCCGTGAATCAAAACTCAGGTATGAAAATAAGCCGTACGCAGGCTTTCTTTCGTTGACGCTAGAAGATAGTTGAGATTGAAGGCATTCACAAACGCTACTGAATGAGGACTGGGGATGCCTAATAGTCCCATCCATTCTGTATGCCTGGGCAGTGTGTAATTGTGATCCTAATTATTTTGTTCGGGCTCGTGCAGTGTTAATGCACCTAAAGGGACACAGAGAAGTTGCGACAAGTTATGAGCATGAACTTGCAAGCCAACTGAACAAACCACGGTATGGTTCCTCTTATTATAACGTTCGGAATTATGTTTACTGCCGGTAAATATGCTACATTACTTTTAATGTGAGTATATGAAAGGAATTCACTGGCTTGGCAAGTAGAAGTCATGCATTTCTTTAAGTGCATGAGTTAATTTGGGGACGTTTATAGGAGATAAAGACATGAAAAAGGTTTGAGCCAGTCTGACAACATTTGAATTACGGAGAAGTTTATAGAGAGAAGGGATTCTTTTCACTTTTGAAGTATGGAGGCATCTTTGACTGTTTATTAATTGAAAGTTGTAGACCAACTGAATCGGTGTTAATCGTGTTTCTAAAAACATTTAACTTTTAATATTTCTTATGGTTTTACCAGGGACCATCTTCCTTACTGCACAGGATGGGAAGTTGATGCCCAGTAAGACTGAAGATCTGTTCTGTTAATAGACACTCTCCCATCACAGAACTGTGGATTACCTGTGGGTCCCCGGTGGTTTCACACCTTCACTCCCTCCTGCAGACCCAGAACACTTACTTTGGGTCCTCTTTGCCCCGTCTGGTGAAAGATGGCATCCAGTCTGACTTGCACCGGGGTCATCTGGGCTTTGCTCTCGTTTCTTTGTGCTGCCACCTCCTGCGTGGGGTTCTTCATGCCTTACTGGCTCTGGGGATCTCAGCTGGGCAAGCCTGTGTCCTTCGGTACTTTCCGGAGGTGCTCGTATCCCGTGCACGATGAGAGTCGGCAGATGATGGTGATGGTGGAGGAATGTGGGCGCTACGCCTCCTTCCAGGGCATCCCCAGCGCAGAATGGAGGATTTCTACCATCGTGACAGGCCTGGGCTGTGGCCTGCTCCTGCTTGTGGCGCTCACCGCCCTCATGGGCTGCTGTGTGTCGGAGCTCATCTCCCGGACAGTGGGAAGAGTGGCTGGAGGAATTCAGTTTCTGGGGGGTAAGTGACTTCGCTAAATTTACATTGTTTACTGGAACCCCAAAGCAATATTGAAAGTGGTGTTCCAGTTATCCATTGAGATTATGGTAATTGACCCTTGGAACGCTCAGGGGACATAGGCTCTGGGGACAGATTGCCAAAGTCAAAGATGCTTTACAACTTCAAGAACTCTTAATTTCTGTACATCCTTAAACATGTACATCATTGGCCTGCTCAGTACCACGTCTGTGAGGCAGTAGTGTCTAGGTTGTTTATAATGTAGTCCAGGAGACGGTTTGGATTTTATAGCTGCTGGCTCTTTATGATCAACAACAAGCAATTACAGTATCTGTGTCTTTCTGGAGTCCTCAGGTCTTAGGAGATGAACACTTCATAGAAAAGTAGAAAAGGTTTTTCATTCCACATTGTCATCATAAGCCTTTTATCCTTTTTGGTGGATGTAAAATTGAGCCCTGCCCCATCTTAAACTATATTTCTAAATAAATGATTACTGTTTTAAATGAGAGATCAGTTTTACATGAACAACTATGAATTTAACTATGCCACAAAGATAGGCTTCAGTACCTTGTTAGGGCTGAAACTTCTCCCAGTGCTCTTGCTGTGAAGGAGAGAAAAAAAAAAAAAAGTATTTAGCAAGTGTTGTGTGTTTGTTTCAAAGGGACTGGCCAGTCTCACTAACACTAGAAAAGATTTGATTTTTACTTGGGTTGCCTCCAACAAGTATTGCTTCAATATCTCTGGTCATATGGTTTTAATTATACTTCATGTATTTTCTGCTGTGCCTTTCACCTCCATTTTTCATCCTGACGGACTGAACTCGTGTGATTTATAGTCTGCCTTGGTGAAATAGGACAACCTCTGTAGATAGTACAGAGTTCAAGAAAACAGGAAGCCAGGAAAATGTATAAAATGTATTCGTAACTTCATTACAAAGTAAAAGTCTGTTGCTCTTTCATTGGGTGTTTTCTCATGGTCTTCACTGAAAAATGCAGGAGAAGAAAAAACATTAAAAATGGAGAGTTCTGGAGTAGAGTCTATATTGGAGAAACCCCAACAGATGATTTCAGATGATTTAATATAAAACCTTCAAGTAACATTTTGGGTCAGAAAATACTTGTGCTAAAAATTCAAGTGGCTGAAAGTTTTGCGTTTCTGAGTCAGAGATACGTTGTTTGCAGTTCTTGATTTCCTTACCAGATGTAACTTTGTTCTCATCTGTTTTTTCCCACTGGTATTGCATCCCACTCTGCCCTAGGAGGCAAGCTGGGGGACTTACCATCCTTCCTCTACTGCTTCACTGTTCAGCATTGGGCACAAGTCTTGCGTGTGATGTGTGGATTCCTACAGAAAGACAGTACAGTAAAGCTATTAGGCAGTATAATGAGGTTTTTGTAGAGAGTGGAAATACAAACCCAGAGTTAAAAACTTGTTGATACCACAGATTTGAAGAATAGGACTAATGCCAGGAATATTTTTAAGGTTTTTTTTCTTTAAGAATAAACTTGATTTGCTGTTTGTGTTTCACTTGGCTCAGGAAAAATACTGGGGCGGTTTCTTTTTCTCCTCTTCTGGTAAATATTCCTTTTTTCTTTTCTTCTTCGTTTTAGGGCAGGGACTACTGTTATTTCTGGCAGAGCAGGAAAGTGCTTACAAAGAGAAATCAGTTTTTATTGATTACCTTTAAACATATAACGAAGGAAGGCAACAGGAAGTAAATCTGAGACTGGTGAGATTTATAGATTTGAGGGAATTATAAAGAGCTAAATGTTCTACTTTACATAAAACTCAAGGGGAAAGGCCATTGGGGAAGTTATGTATACTTTTTAAAGGACTGTTTTTTCCTTAGTATATGCTTTTCATGAACTCTGGTTTGGTAAGAGTTACTGACATTGAGCTGAAGATATAGGTTATTATTAGCATTTCTCAAATCCTGGCAGAAAATAATTCTGAATGTAAAACCTAAGAGGGCTTTTCTGATTCGAACCTTTTGAGGGCCCGAGTAAGTAAATACATCCCATTACCCAAGATAGTAGTCATTTTAGAATTAAAAAATAACTTGAATTACGGAAAAGGTTTTGAAAAATCTGCCATTAAACATTACCATTTAGTGATAGACCAGTTGACCAAAAAAATGCTTCAGAAAGAATTACTCCTATTGTTCATTTCATAATTGTTTGAGTTTTCATTCGTAAGAAAAAGTGGTAAATAATTTTATTTTATGAAAGTTTTCATAAAATGGGTGGGTTTCATAAAGACTGCAAAATACCAAACCACTGGGTTCTATGAATTCCGTCAATGGCCATGCTTCCGAAATACAGTCAAAGTGCAGGGCACTCTGCTATAAGGCGGATTCTTCTACTAAAAATGATTCACCCAGAAAGGTTATGTTTAGCTAAAGTTAGGATTGCTCCAGAACAACAGGAAACAGGATAATGGCAAAGTACAGAGGCATCCTACTTAAACATGCCTGCTGTGTCTGGAGTTTGCACATATGGTGTAACATCAGGCAGTAAAACCCCTGCAGTACTTTGGAACTAGTTAAAGGACAAAGTGTCAACCTTCATTTTGAATTGTCTTGCTGTGGTTGTTTAGAGGTCAAAATGTCACCTGTAAACGGGTGGAACAACACAGAATGGGACGGTTGTCCATGGACATTTACTACCTATAAAAGAAATACTTCAAGGAATCAATGACTTCTGCCTTTCTTGTGGTAACTTGAGCGTAAACTTTAATTGCCACCATCTCCATCTTCTATTTGAAGTCATGTCTTGGTCATAATTTTTAAAAACCAGCCTGGGTTGAGTTTTACCCTCAATTGAATTTTTAAAAGGCATGTAGAAAGCCTTTGAGAAGTATCACGTGTAATAAAAATGTTACCATGCAGAGATTATGATAATGGTGTTATGAGAAAATAGAGGTTGTAATGTTGTGTTTGTTTGTGGAACACAAAATCATGTGCTTTCAAATACTGTTGTAGTCATTAAGTACTTCAACAGAATTTTTGAAACTTCATACCAAACTTTTGACGTACGTGTTAGTAAAAGATCTTATTTACATGCTCTGTAAGTGAAGCACGTAAGAACGCCGTAAAGACATATTAAGGCTATCTTAAGTTCTGCCCACTGGTGCTTGCAGTTGTCAGGGTCTGAATTTGTAGATTTCATCTTTGGAAACTACTGGCGCTCTAATGACGGGGTATGGAAAAGAGTCCCAAGTTGGTATTATTCTGCATTTAGTTTGGATGTGAGTCACATATATGTATAAAATGAGTGTAGACTACTAACCAGTGGCAAACAGCTACCTTCCCAGTGTAGATACTGCTCTGTCCTGAGAAGCCAGGGGAGACCCATCTCCTCAACTAATTGATGGTTACGTGCTGCTCAAGACGGTAATGATGACAAAGTGTTTCTTAGAGCGTCCCTGTCTCTGTGCTGAAAGCATCGTTGCCTCTGCAGAGTCCCCTCACTGTAGGGCTCCACCTGGGCTGTCTTTCATCCCTTTGGGTGAGGGCTTGGGACTTCTCCTCCCCTTGCTGCACTTTGAACCTGACCATATGGTGTGTCCCATCGTGCTTTCCTTCATATCCAGGCTCCGTCAAGTGACAGCTGAGGAATAAGATAAGTAAGTGTTGGCGTATTAATGGGCATGGTGGCTTTTTAGTGACAGTGTCTTAACTGAAAGAAGTTGCTCTAATTTTAAGAAATCGAGCCATTTCTTGGGCCAGTTGGGGGGGCAGGCAGAGCTCTCTTTGTTCCTCTTTAAATAGCGCCTCACAGATCACAAACTCCTCCTGTTTCCTTCAGCTCCCTCTAACCTTACAATATAAAGTCCAGGCAAGCGGCCTTGAGTTCTGAGCCAGTGGTTCTCAAACTTCAGCATGCATCGGAGTCACCCTCAGGACTTTTTAAAACAGATTCTTGGAGCCCACCCGGGGCGGCTCCCTGATTAGTAGGTTTTGGGGGGTTGGCCAGGGGAGTTGATAATGTGTATTTCTAACAAGTTCCCAGATGATGCTGGTTCTGAGACCACCGCCTTGAGAACCCTGCTCTAAGTTCATCATTTTGTATTTTTTAAGATGTGACTTCTGGTAGATGGCTTACATTCAGAATTTAGTTAATGTTTAGTTTTTATCATGATCTTATTTACACCTCTCTGACTGGACTGTGAAAAGACCCCATCTCTGTGGTTTGGTATTGACTGAACACATCGATCTATCCTGGTTTTTTTTTTTTTTTTTTTTTTTTTTTTTTTTATGGTACGCGGACCTCTCATTATTGTGGCCTCTCCAGCTGCAGAGCACAGGCTCTGGACGCGCAGGCTCAGCGGCCATGGCTCACGGGCCCAGCCGCTCCGCGGCATGTGGGATCTTCCCGGACCGGGGCACGAACCCATGTCCCCTGCATCGGCAGGCGGACTCTCAACCACTGCGCCACCAGGGAAGCCCATATCCTAGTTTTTGACACAGAAAATTCTCCTGGAATTCTCTCTCTTAATACATATTATATATGCATCATAATGATCATTTATATATTATATATGTATTCTTTTATTTATCATTGCCCTATACCAGAAACAAGATTTGACAGATGGAGAACTCAAAATAAGACCTTAATACATCCTCTGTAGTTCTCAGGCAGTGGATTTGCGGTAAGGAATTGGCTAACTGAAAGATGTAAAGATCTTACTGCAGATCACAGAGATGGGCCGAGACGGTTCTTGGTCCCAACTCCCTAAAGCCACGTGTATCTTGGAAAAGCCAGAATGAATAGGCCAGGAGGGCACTCAGGAACCCACCGCTCCGAGCTTCTGCTCCTAAGCAGGATTGTACTTAAATCAGCTTTGACTAAGAAGTCATGGTCTTAAGCATCTCTAGGGAAGAAGAGGATGCTGACTCACAGTACTTTCTAGGACCACAGTCCACATCTTCCATCACACTCAGACGTCCCAGGCACACTGATACGACAGAGAGCGAGCTTGAGATGGAGACAGTGCAAGGGTGTGAGTGGGGCTTGGCAGCCAGGAAGAAGGGAAAGGGAGATGCAGTGTAGATGGCTCAAACGAACAGCACAGATAGCATCTACTCCGAGCTCGGGATTTGTTAAAGGCAGGGGTGCTGATGAATTAACTGATGTTTTATAAGATCTAAAGCACTCAGTTTTATATGTTTATATCTAATAATGTTTTAAAATTAAAGTTCCAAGTAGTCATTGTCACCAGTTTTTTTTTTTTTTTTTTTTTTTTAACATCTTTATTGGGGTATAATTGCTTTACAATAGTGTGTTAGTTTCTGATTTATAACAAAGTGAATCAGCTATACATATACATGTGCTCCCATGTTTTATTTATTTATTTTTTTTAACATACTTCCCCACCACCCCAGAAGAACTTGTTTTTCATTGTTTTCAGACTTTTCTGTGAAGCTTCCAAGTTCTCCACATCAGTAATTGACATCAGAATTCAGCGCAATATTCTTTTAGTTCTCTAGTGGGCCTGAAAGTTACCTGACGGTTTATTCCACTGGAGAATCCAAAGCCCTGCCCCAGAGTGTGTGATTTGGTAGGTCTGGCGGGGGGCGGGCAGGGGAAGCACCTTTAACAAACTCTCCAGCAGTTCTAGACATAGATGGTCTGTGGATCACATTTTGAGAAACATGAACAATTTTATTCACTCAAAACCTTATGTGTTACTGGTGTGGGAGCACAGACTTCTGTAAAGCTAAGTCTGGATTATTAGTCTCTTTCCGTGATTGTTGTTTGGGGGATGATGTGATATAAGCAGCAGATAGCAGAATTAGCGTGGGAACAGAGCAGTTTATAACTGTGTTTTCCTTTATATTAGTGGCCTTAGATGTTACTGGGATGGTCAGGCCTGTGTATACACCCAGAAAGGGGAAGAACCAAATCTTTTCCGTGCTTCACTTAGATGAAGGTGCTATTTCTGCCTATGACTCCAATTGCAAATTACAGACCTGCTCTCATTGCCAGTGCTGTGTTTTGTGTCATTCACCCTGTATCAGTGAGCTGTGGCTGGTTCCTGTTCAGGTAGAGTGTGCCCAAATCCTTGGCTTCTTTTCTGCCAAGTATACTCAGTTTTTTCTTATTTTCTGTTATTCGCTTTGACTTCCAAGATTGTATTTCTGAAGTAAAACATAATAATGATACTAAATCTTAAAAATGGAGGAGTAAGGAGTTGTCCATTGAACTTGGGCATATCATATTAGCAGCTCCGATAGACTTTTTCCCTAGAATTATTTAGATTTTTTTTCCCCCCCCGCAGGGTTCAAATCTTCATTTACTTTATGTGGAGTAGAGTCTTTCTAAGAGAATCATTTGATTTTTTTCCCCTTTTAAAAAAATTTTATTTATTTTTAATTGAAGTATAGTTGATTTACAATGTTGTGTTAGTTTCTGGTGTACAGCAAGGTGGCTCAGTTTTATATATATACATCCTTTTTCATCTTATTTTCCATTATGGTTGATTACAGGATGTTGAATATAGTTGCCTGTGCTATACAGTAGGACCTTGTTGTCCATCCATTCTGTACATACTAGTTTGCATCTGCTAATCCCAAACTTCCAATCCTTCCCTCTCCCACCCTCTTCCCCGCCCTCTGCCTTGGCAACCACAAGTCTTTTCTCCACGTCTGTGAGTCGATTTCCGTTTCATAGGTAGTTTCATTTGTGCCATAGTTCAGGAGAATCGTTTGATTTTTAACTTGCTTCCCTTTGTTGCCACCATCTAACACAGCTGTAGCCTGATCCTTCTGAGGCCAGGGTCCGTCTGGACTGGTTAACTTCACTAAGAGATAGATTGCGGATTGGTTCGTTGCCTTGTAAAAAACGTATTTTCAGTTACAAGGAAAACCAACTGAGGCATGTGAATTCACAACCAATTCTAAAACAAAAACTTTAAACGCACACTCAAGAGAGCTTTACCTCATTCTGTATAGGTAGCATCACGAAATGCATCCAGTTTGCTCTCTGAACAAACTCATCACTGTTACACTGTCGGTACACTGTTACACTTGAGCTCTGCAGCTACCTCCAGCTTGGCAAGGGTGTCTTGTTGTGTGTGTTGCTTACAATCAGAAAGAAAAACAGCATTAAGTTCAGAACTTTTATTCCTGGAGGTCATTGAAATTCATCTTTTTGTTTTCATGAGGCATCACCCTCAAGTGTGTTCTGGGGAGCGCTGGCTCCAGAGGGAGTACCAGTAGGTATTGAAAAAGCAGAATCATTTTGGGAACAAGTAGATTGGAGAAACACTTGGTTATGGAAAGTTAGTAAATTTCATTACAGCAGAACTTCACAGAGCCTGGAGTATGTCAATGCTTATACCAATCTCCTGGGGGCATGGGGAAGGTATAGTATTAAGTGTAGTGTTAAGTGTTTCCCTAACTAATTTGGAACTGGCTCCCTGAAGGGACCAGTGATCCTTGGAACATATTCAGTTCTCATTTCTTTCACCCCAGTGAGGCAGGTAATTTGTTTTCTCTCTCTCTCTCTCTCTCTTTTTTTTTTAAACAGCTGTGAACACTGAATTTTAGAGAGCGACACCCAGAGTTATCCCATTAGTTACGTGTTGAGCTGTGAACGCTGTCATCATAATATTAAAGTGTTAATTGAAATTCCACCTTGTATTATATGTAGAATTCAGAATTTCTGACCATTATGAATAGTAAGTCTCTTAACATAGGTGAATATTTTTATTGTTCCTTTGGTCCCCAGTTTCTGTTTGTAGTACCATAGAACCACTTGAAGTAATATGACATAGCAACTTTTTGCCAATTCTCAAAACAGGTTAATGTTAATAAGGTAACATGCAGTAGAGAGGCCATTAGGGGAGAATGCCAAAACCTCCAACCAAAGCAAATATGCTGTCTTTAAAAAATTATGTGACAGAAGAATTTATCTCTCATTAATACACGCTGGCCATACACGCTGGCCAAGTTTTCTAGTGTAAGTTCCCTAGTGTAAGTTCCCCATTGTTAGAAGCCCTTGTAGTAATCTTTTAAGACCGAAGATAATGTGAATTTTAGAGGACACACTTCTTTTCTTTTTAAAATTGAAGTATAGATGACTTACAATGTTGTGTTAATTTCTGCTGTATAGCAAAGTGATTGACACACACACACACAGACACACACACGTTCTTTTTTTTTATATTCTTTTCCATTATGGTTTATCCCAGGATATTGAATACAGTTCCCTGTGCTCTACAGTAGGACCTTGTTGTTTATCTCTTCTGTGTATAATGGTTTGCATCTGCTCACCCCAAACTCCCACTCCATCCCTCCCCCACCCCCTACCCTTGGGAACCACAGGTCTGTTCTCTATGTCTGTGAGTCTGTTTCTGTTTCGTAGGTAGGTTCATTTGGTGAGGACACACTTCTTAAATAACAAAACCAAGGACCTTGTGTCTCTCTTTAGAAACGAAGGATAATGTTCTACTTTGTCAACCTTGATCAATAAAATATTATGATAGAAACACAGAGAGTTCTAGCTAGATCCCTCTAAAGGAGTCTGGTGATTTCCCAGGGACTGTTGAATGGTCATTTTTAGAAGATCACGAGGTTGGATTCATACCCCAATACCCCAGTGTTGGTGCGTTGATATTGCTGACTAATTATTGGGGGATCGAGTTATCCTTTCTTTTCTTTATATGATAGACATCATACCAGTTAGTGATTTTCTTTTAGAATTCATAAAGCTCAAGTGTTAATGTAAGGTCCAGAACTGACCTGCTTATAACTTCAGTGAATAATTTACCTTCCATGTGCCTCATTTTCAGTAATCAGGCAACATCAGATACCATGATATACTAAAACACATATAAAAATGTTGTTGGATAAAAAGAAAGTACCATTTTATGGTTCTTTTTTTCTTGTATGTCCTACCTCTTCAAATAGAACAAGAACTAAGATTTACATTTTGCTTCTATCCCTACGGTGACTAGAATAGTAAATGACATCTTGTATATTCGATTAATACTTGATATATTAGTTTTAATTATTTATTAGCAACATTTTTATTTGAAAAGTGTGACCTTGTTCTTCTGTACCTCACAGGACTATTTCAAAGAAGAAATAAAATGTCACAAATGTGAAGACACTTAAAGCAATGACCCCTTAACTGATGTCCCTGTGTAATGTCAGTCTTTTGATAAAAGTGTTCCATAGTCATATATGTTGAAAAGGTGTTGCATAATTCTGCATCTCTGTCTTCAAGCACATTTTGAAACCTCTGAATGAACTGTGTTATCTGCAATGAAGAAACAAGCTGCTGTGGTCTGAATGTCTGTGACACCTCCAAAATTCATTTGTTGAAATCCTAATGTCAAATGGGATGGTATTAGGAGGTGATGGCTTTGGGAAATGATTAGGTCCTGAAGGTGGAGCCCTCATGAATGAGATTAATGCCTTTCTAAAAGAAGTTTGAGACAGCATCCTTGCCCCTTCTGCTATGTGAGGATACAAGGAGAAGAGAACCCTCACCCTACCACCCTGACACCGTCATCTTAGACTTCCGGCTTCCAGAACTGGGAGAAATAAATTTCTGTTGTTTCTAAGCCACCTTGTCTGTGGTATTTTGTCATTGCAGCTCGACTGGACCAAGAGACCAGCTTAATTTGTTTAGCACTGTGTTTCACAAACTTATTTGGGAATGGCAGCGTCCTACTTAACCTGTTACAGGCAACAGCATCTTTTTGAGTCAATGGCCAGCACAACAAACTTGAGGAAATGCTGAGTTAAAATATGTTATAAATGCAGGGAATTAGTGTTTATGGACATTCAGCAGTATTTATTGAGTGCCAACTATCTGTCAGATACCATGCTGGGTGCTGGGATACAAGCTGAGATGAGGGCCCTGCTATAGCGGAGCTCACAGCCTTCTGGAGGAAACCAACATGCGAAGTATAGTCACAACTCAAAGGGCTCGTGATGCAGATGCCCACTCCGTTGCACGCAGAGATCGGCTGGTGAGGCTCGTCCAGCTGCCAAGTGAGATGCTCACCAGCCTCGCACGGCGCGCCAGTCATTCTCCGGCTTCGCAGGAGACTGCATTTCCCAGAAGCCTCGACACCTGGCATCTGGGTAGATGCAGCCAGTGGGAGGCACTCTTGGAGGATGGGAGGCTGTCCGGGAGAAGCCAGGGTATCTCTCCCTCTCTAGCTCTCCCTTGGGCAGAATCTCCGGCAGCAGTAGTCCCTCCTTCTGGAAAGCCCAGCCCTGCCCGGTTCCAGCTCCCATCAGGAGCCACTGTCGTGATCCTCCCCTAGTCACACGGTCCGGTTCTTCTAGTCGTCAGTAATGCCATCTTCCCCCCAACATCGCTCCAGTCTCATGGATGGTAGCAGTTTTCTGCTGATGCCGGTTTCTGGGTCACCTCTTTAACTCCTGTCTGGCGTTTTAGCTCTTCTGTCATCTGTGTAACCAATTTCCTGTATTATATTAAATCCTCTGGGTTTGAAATACTTAGGATGGTTTCTGCTTTCCTGGACCCTGGCTAAAATACAACATATAATTCAAATTCCTACCTTAGCCAAGTGGCAGATTACGTCATACTGTGAACTTTTGGTGGGGGGGGGGGGTTGGTGAATAGGCATAAATCTCAGATGTTTAAAAATGCCCAGGGTCCATTGAAGTGTGCCTAAAATGCTGTAGGAGCACAGGAAAGGGAGGGACCTTGTGTCTGGAGGGGTTTCGAAAGGCTTCATAGCAGAGGTGCTATTGAGCTGAGTCAGAGGCTCCCTGGGATTTCGAGCAGGAGAAATGTCAAATTCTCAAAGCCAAGGAGTTGTAAAAAGATCTGATGGGAATTCAGGGAATGGCAGCGTACTCTAAGGTAGGGGGCAGAGGTGATGTGACAGAGGATCAGGTCTGAAGGTCCCTGTTCATATTCTATGGTAAGAAGTCTACACTGAACTAAAGTTAAATGAAGTTTTTCAGTGGTTATGGGTGAAATTGACTTAGGAACTATATAATCCAGTAGCAAGTGAGGAGTAAAGACTGATTTGGGGAAACGACAAAACCAGGGAAGGCAGCAAGAGGCTTGTTACAGCAGGCTTGGCCAGAGATGGTGAGAACCTCATCGAAGCTGTGGGAATACAGAGAAAACGATTTTGAAGACATTTCTGAGATAGAGGCAAACGGGTTTTGCTGCTCCTATTTTTAGATGAATAGATGAGGAGATGAATGATGTCTCAGTAATTTTATATTTCCGTGTATATAAAAAAACAGGCATTTTTTCCCTAGTTCCTCAGAAAATTAGAAAACAAACAAGAAAACATAAATTATAGCAGCTCTGTTTTGATTTACAGAGTGAAACGTTTAAAAAAGTAATAGACATTGTTACCACAGCATGTAGATGTAACTTACTGTATAAAATTACAATGTAGACATCTTTAATTTTATAACTGTTTAACATTCACCTGTGTGCAAATGAGGGTTACTGACTGCTCAGCACACCTGGGGGCTTCTAAGAGGAGCATTCTTGATGACACCTAAAGTGACTCTCAGTGTCGTGTCATTGAACTTCACTGGCCTCTCACAAACAGATATTTTCCTTTTCTCTCCCTAGAAGTGCAGGAAATAATAAGTGTGCAAATACATAAACATAAGGAGATGTAAGATTGATTTTATACATCTTATTTTCATAGAAAATTTGACATTTTCAATTATACCTTTATCTATAAAGAATAAGTGTTATTGTCAACATGTTTGTAATTGAACATTGCTGTCCATTACTTGTAGTACAGGAATATTTTAGTTAGGAGACCTAATTGATTCCTGTCATAGCTTATGTTAGTCATGTTACAGCTGTGTAATAAGGCAGAGCAAGAAAGGAAACTGGTTATCCCTTGGTTATTACCTATGAGTTAATATTATCAGTGATTATTATTTATGTGCCATGAGTCATTTGCATTAAAGGCCATGAAACATGAAATGTCCTTGTGTCATTCCATTGTAAGTTACAGTTTCCATATGTTTGTCGATCAAATCTTTGAAAAAAAGAAATGTGCCTTTAAGCTCTAAAATAGTAAGATTCTGTGATGAAATCCAGTCCTCATTTGATATACTCCTCCTTGGTGAGAGTTGCTGTGTATGAGGCATGACTTTCTTAGTGTTTATCTCTACTTCTGAGCCCCAGAGTTTTCCTAAAACTCATGCCCCAGTGTTACCTTATGACAAGATTACCCAGTTGGTCCTCTCTGCAGTGTATGAACGTACCTTCTGTATGGGTAGCAGATTGTAGCTGATGATGTTGGGAGGAACTGGGCACACCTGGGCAGACCAGGATTCCCTACGGGACCATGGCATTCCACTGTGCATGTGGCTGGAAAGGGGGACATAGGTTCATGGTCAAAGTCGGTATAGCCTTTTCTCACTCCTGGCCACAGTCGGCTCCCCGTAACGATCCAAGCTCCCCGTACTATTTCTCCCCCTCCACATATGTGCACCGTTGTCTTGGATGTGGATGTAGGATCTCCCATGTTCTCTTCGTGTCTAGATTGGACCTACAATGGAGCCACTGTATTCTACAGTTGAGTGTGCGGTAGGACATCGTTTTTGCTGCTGTTCATGTGTGTTGTATGTTTGTTTTGTTTTTAGGGGTTGCATTACCTGATTTAAATAGGAAATTATAATCCTTAGGTATTCAGGCAATTCTTTGATAATCTCTGTAGTCACCTTGCCTCATAAACCACGCCTCCTGCGGGCGTCCTACTGCTCATAACCACAGCCTCCTTCTAGGAGGTGCACAGACAGGGCTTGCCAAGTCACGTTGATTGTATTTCCACCCTATGTTTTGTATCTTTTGAGTTGGCCAGAAAGTTTGGAAAGATGTTACAGAAAAACCCAAATGACCTTTTTGGCCAACCCAGTACATTTGTCTCTTCCATTTCCCAGAGTCTAAGGAGGGGACAGCAAAGCCCAAGCACTCCAGGTGCAGTTTGGTGAGACTTTATCTTATTGAGGGACTTTGAGGGTAGGGAAAGTAAGGAAATCAAGGCAGAGCCAATCCTTGCTTTATCAAGGTAAAGCAAGATGGGAGGAGAAGAAAAGTGATCCCGCCGCTGCTTAGACAAGGAGGTCATGTGACTCCCCAACAAATGCGAAAGCATTTTACGAAGGAATTTGATCAGTAGTGAGACATTCCGGAGCTCCTGTTGTCCCTATACCTGGCCCTTCTGACTTTTTAGATCAATCGGCAGTGCTAGGACCCAGGAGAAAGGACTCAGGGTCTGCAGCTGAGTTTGGCTAAGGCTGGCAGCAGCTGCCCTGCTTGGCAGCCTACTCAATCCATACATCTCACAGGGCCTGGAGGATATCCACCAAAGAACATCTCCTGAATCCACAGTTTGTGGTTCTCGGTCGGGGGGACTTCAGGGTGGAAGGTTAGGTGGGCAGTTGGCAACATGGGCACAGAGCTCATGAGAGAGACCAGGGTTAAATGTATACATTTATAGTGTCTTTGAGAACCTTCTATGAGAAAGTATTACTTCAGTCACTCCTCAAAAGACATGGGGGCTTCCCTGGTGGCGCAGTGGTTGAGAGTCCGCCTGCCAATGCAGGGGACACGGGCTCGAGCCCTGGTCCGGGAAGATCCTACATGCCGCGGAGCAACTAAGCCCGTGTGCCACAACTACGGAGCCTGTGCTCTAGAGCCCATGAGCCACAGCTACGGAGCCTGCACTCTAGAGCCTGCGAGCCACAACTACTGAAGCCCGTGCGCCTAGGGCCCATGCTCCGCAACAAGAGAAGCCACCGCAATGAGAAGCCCGCGCACTTCAACAAAGAGTAGCCCTCGCTCGCTGCAACTAGAGAAAGCCCACGCACAGCAACGAAGACCCAACACAGCCATAAATAAATAAATAAAATAAAATAAATAAGTAAGACATGGGGGGGCTTCCCTGGTGGCGCAGTGGTTGAGAATCCGCCTAACAGTGCAGGGGACATGGGTTTGATCCCTAGTCCGGGAAGATACACATGCTGTGGAGCAGCTAAGCCCGTGTGCCACAACTACTGAGCCTGTGTGCTGCAACTACTGAAGCCGGTGCGCCTAGAGCCCATGCTCTGCAACAAAAGAAGCCTGCGCACTGCAATGAAGACCCAACACAGCCAAAAATAAAAACACATGGCTTTTATATCCTGACACTTTCTTTTACCATTTGACTGTCCTGGTTGGAAGGGAAGCTCCTGGCTGTGTCTGATTCAATCATTTTTTTTTTTTTGAAGATTTTTTTTTTTTGATGTGGACCACTATTTTTAAAGTCTTTATTGAGTCTGTTACAATAGTGCTTCTGTTTTATGTTTTGGATTTTTGGCCCCAAGGCGTGTGGGAGCTTAGCTCCCCGACCAGGGATCGAACCTGCACCCCTTGCATTGGAAGGCGAAGTCCTAACCACTGGTCCACCAGGGAAGCCCCTGAATCATCAGTTCTAAGCTTGCCCTTGGACAGTGACAGCTGCTCAACAGCTCCTCTGCTGGTGGACCAGGGTTACGGAGAAGTTTGTGCTTTGTAGGAATAGATTTTATTTTCCGGGAATAGATGGAAGAACACTCAAGGTAGGAACAAAATTCACACTGCATGATGTTCACTAACGTAAAGGCACCTTGAGGAAGGAAGAGGCTAGAAATGTAGTGAAAAAGCAAAGGTGTGAAGGATGAATATTTTAACTTAAAAAAAATTTGGGGGTCTCATGCATAAAGATGGCATTCTATTTTGATTGCCTGGCGGAAGAAAGTTGGTTAGTTCATTTATCTCATCCACCCACTGGTGGCTATCCTGATTATAGGCTCCTGGTCGGACACCATTTAAAATTCACTTTGGCTGCCTGTGACCTTGGTGCCCAGCAGGTTTCACGAAATTACACAGCAGTGAGCTCTTCTTCTCTGTGTGGCGCCATTTTACGTACATTTGACTTCAGTGTAATTTCAGACGGGCGTGCTTTGTGTGGTGTGGTTTTACCATAATCATCTTGCAGTCCACTTAGAGCAGATCTGGAAATCTGAATCTGATGAGACTTTAAGATGGTGGAAAATATTGGAGGAGGGAAATGTTTTCATTTCTCCATACTTTCGCTATTTAGCTTGTGAGGCTTGTAAGTTGTGGCTGATTGTTTTTGTAGCATTACTTATAGCCTAGGATTAGAATAACAGAAGTTTTCCCCACATGGGATGCTTCAGAATTTTGCATGCAATCAGATTGCAGAAGAAACTGTTTCTGTAAGACTGTAAGTAAAATGAAATGTCCGTACTTTTTTGTTCTTGTGTTTACATTTTTCTCTGGCTTTGTGTTGTCGTGTAAAGCCAAGTGAACACAGGATCTGGACAGACAGGGTTGAATCCTGCCACTCATCAGCTTTGTGGCCCTGGGAAAGCAACTCACTCAGCCTCCGTTCCTTCACCTATTACTAATAGTAATACTAATTCATTGGGTTTTTGTGAAGTTTACATATGTGTAAGTCATGTAATATCAGGCCTGAAAAGGTAGCTTCCCAGCAAATGGTGGCCATTACCAATCGTTTATTTGACTTAAAAGTTTACACTTTAACTTAAAAAGTTAATAAGCTTCGTTCGTTACACAAATATTTATTGAATCCCTGCTCTCTGTTAGGCAGCGTTCTAGATATGAGGGTAACATAATGAATAGAAGCGAACCCAGAAAGAGCTATAAAGAGCGAAAATAGCTTTGATTATACTTTTGTCTACTTTTAATTTGCTATTGCACTCTGCTGCATTTCCCAAACTAAGTTTTGAACTAGTGTTAGTCTTATCTGCAGGTGACTTACTACTCAGGACCTAGTAAATACACCTTGTCACTAGCTGTATCTGACCCCTGTGGATCATAATTTGAGACGCAATCTGAATAGATATTCTCAACATCTGGACAAGTGTTTTTTGTTTGCTTGTTTGTTTTAGCTCGTGTTCCCACGTTGTGGGTTTTCTCCATCTCGGTGGTATTTTTCTGTACTATCTTTAGGTTTCGTGAGGTTTCTTCCTTCAACCCTCTATCTCTCCTCGGACGCACCCCGACGTATTCACAGCCTGATTACTCCCTGTCCATGTTTTTATCCTTTTCAAATAACCACAGACACCAACTGAAAGGAAAATTAGTTCTTTAGAGTTCCAGGTCAACTAATGTTAGCTACTTTTAATGCATCATTTTATAATATACACAACACTTTTGTGCAGATTTCCCTATTGAATCTTAAAATCCTGCTGCAGCTTCGTGCTGTGAGAAACAAAAGAAGTAAGTATGATACAAGGTTGTGACCTCAAGGAGTTTATAAATTCACGGCTTTGGTCACTGGACTTTCCCTCAGAAAAATGTCATTGATATTCTACCAACAGCCAGCTTCAGTATTGTGTTCTACAGCTAGATCGTTATTTTATCTTCACAGAATGAACCTTGCCAGTGATACTTGCAGTAATATGTTGCAGTGATGTTCTCTAAGATTAAAGCTCAATTCAGGGGGTTTGGAGCTTTCATTTCTGATCGTGGGGGGAACTGAGCAAAATAAAAAGAAGATATCTTTGATGCTTGTATATAATTCTTTGAAAACTGTACCAAGTACATTATAAGAGAAAGATAAAATGTATTTTGAAATTGAGGCTAGAGAAGAACAGAGTAAAACAGTCATTTATTTTGATATCAGAGGCTGGCCTGTAGAAGGATGAGAAATTTTATTGTCTTGAATGTATTATGAGAAAGTTAATGTAATATGTAGCCGTAAGTAATTGAACCATGTTACTGCGATAGTCGTGACCTCTGAGTGACCAAAGCGATTAATTATGAAAAAGCCATGAATTAAAAAGGCATTAAATTGTGTTCCAATTCAGTGTCATGGTGCCCTGTCACATTTATCTCAAACGGCTCAGAGGACTCGTGCTAGGTGGCTGATGTCCATCTTTTGCCTGGGCTCCCTTCCTGCATACCTGCCTCCCTCCTGGCCGTCCTTGTGGTGCCTCTATAGTCATCTTCTTCCCTAGGGTCATGGCCCTTCCTGCTCTAGATTCCTCTGTTGCTCCCTGTAGGATAAAGGCCATTTACACTGTGCCCCACGTGCCCCATTTGTCCCGTTACCATCCACTGGCATCCTTCCTGTGGGTTCCGCTTTGCCCAAACTGAATTTCACAATCTTTCTTCTGCACTCTCCACTCAGTCCCACCTTTGTGCCTTTGCTGGCCCTGTTCCGCTTCCCCTGGACACAGACCCCAAGCTCACTTGCCTTTTAGGGCTTGCTTTGAACGTTGACTTCTCCATAAAGTCTTCTCTGATTGCACAGCTTGAAGGAATCCTGCCTTTCTTGAGCTTCCTTGAAACTTGATCAACTTTTTTGTTTTCTCGTGGAGGCCCTGGAGGGAGGGACACTGTCTCCTGTGTGTGACTGCCCACCCCTCAGCTGTAATCTCTCAGCATACCCTGTACTTATCACAGTATTTACATTCATTTGATGGATGATTTGCTAAAAATCATTCTGGAAAATGTTAACTCCAGGTATTCACGTGAGCAAGCTTCTAATTCGGGGCCCAGGACATGCTTGGCCTGTGTCCTTTATGTTACACTGTTAATTACTACCCTGCTGCCTTTGGCTAGGTCACTTCCTCTGTCCGGTACTATCACACATGATAGCAAAAGACAGATGTGGTGGAATTTTCTGTTTTGGTTGCCAACGGCCCCGTGCTTAGAATGGAGACCTGTTTAAGTGCAAATATTTCTGATCGAGTTCATTTCGAAAGATGATCTTCTTCTACCTGTTCCTGTTTCAGTTACATTGGAACCAGCAGACAGTACTGACATAGCCAACCATCGAAAACGTTACTGAGGTAGTTCACAGCTATTGATTCCATGTTGATTTAGTCATTTTTGTCAGGGGTCTTGAATAGGGTTCTTTGGTCCTGTCACTCCACGGTGATTGATTCACCCATTTCCTTTATATAAAAACTAACACAGTTGCTTCCACGGTGATTGATTCACCCATTTCCTTTATATAAAAACTAACTCGGTTGCTTCTTTCCCGGAAAGGAAAAGGAGAAGTTGTCAGTGATGTGGGTTGAGACGTGCTCTCGGGGTATATTTTAAAGGTGGTAAATGTGCGGCAGCAGCCTTCTCTTCTGTTCAGTCTTTGTTGATGGAGAGCATGTCTTATCTGGCGAGCTGCCAGGCTGTTCTTGCTTCCATGTTACCAAACCGTGTTTCTGTATCAAAATATTAGCAGATCTAGCCATCAGTGCTGGGGTTATTGGAGAGATACCCATAAACCATGAGCGAATGTGGATGTTCGTTCATTAGGGCCACCATGCCGTACTGCCTCTGGTAGATCACAGTGGGACACATAGAGACACTAATGGGACAATAGCTCATGGGGGTGGGTGGGACTTGGTCCTTTTGAGACAAATGGAACACTTGAGTGTGTGCGCGTTGAGTTTCATTCCTTTAACTGGTCCTTGGAAGCACTTGTGCTCTTTCCCAAAATGCTAACTTTTCCAAATTTGTAAAATGACTTCCTGAAACTGTGAATTCAGTTGGTCCTCGAGTGCCACTACCTCAGTTTCGCTCAGGGGGTGTTGCCTTGTCACTCAGTGTGTGGCCTAGAGGAGAGAAGGGACAGATGCTTTTTAAGAGGAGCAGCACAGGTGGGTGTATTTCTTCAGTTTGGGAACACATCCTTTTTAACTGCCACGTGGAATTTTCGTTGAAGTTTTAAAGGTCAGTTTAGCACTTAAATATTTTTCTTATTTAAATGTTATCGTTTTCACTGGGTTTTTCCCCCCCCTTTAGCCTGTTAACTCCATGAGGGTAATGAAGATACCTGTCTTATTAGAGTTTCTCCCATTAGCACACAGTAGGTCTCAGCAAATAGCCATTGAATGAATAAATGATTGAATGATTTCTATTCTGTTTTTAAGGAGGGAAGGACAATAGATTAATAATGTTCACACCTCTCATGCAGGACTGGTGACATAATGCCAGTGCAAAAGGAAGATGCAGGGCCCCTTGCTGAAAAATTAAGAATCGCAAGATGGTGACAGCAGAGCATTGAGACCACTGGTGGCCCTGTACGGTTGCACAGGTTGTGCACTGTGAAGCGGCCTTGCTGTAATGCAGGAAAGAGCCAGAAGTTCGAATTCCAGTCCTTCCTGTTTTTGCTTGTGAATTAAACATATTCTGTTCTTTCATTTCTAGTTAATAGTATGAAAGCTTTGCTTCTTTGATTCCTAATGAAACAGCGAGGACGAGTACCGAATACTAGTATCTGTCACACTGCAAATTTGTGACATGCTTAATTTACTGTCTTTGAAGTCAGCCTGCGCCAGTTTTCTTAGCATAAAATTTAAAGCAGTAAGCTCCACCAACCTGACTTTAGCTGTGTTGCACCAGTAAATCATTTTGACCCAAATTTAGTTGGTATGAGCCTTGGTTAAATGATCATAAATTAGAGCAGTGACAAATGAGCTTATTTCCTCTTTGGTTTTGGAGACATAGGAACAAGTTCAAAATGGAATTGTCAAAGAGTCACTGGTCCCAGGAAGAGGTAAGAGAAACCTTTCTGTTTAAGAAATCCCCTGGAGTAGGTTTAGTTTACAAGCAAAATTGAATTGTAATAAAGCAGAAGGAAGAGAGATGTCCTCCAGGGCAGCTCGCACAGTACATAAACCTGAGTGGAAAGTCAATGTTGGCCCCTATGCGCAGATTTAAAAGTAGATTGGTGATTTCTAATCAGACTTGTCAGCACAGATGATCCTCAGCCACTGAAAGAAAATCTGCAGTTCGGGAGGAGCTGACAGCCTCCTCCTGGGCTGTCCAATGGCTGAAAGTGAGCCACAGGGAGAAACCGTGTACATCGGACCCACGAGGAAGCCCCTCACTCCTCCAGAACCGTCCTGGTGTCCTCCCTGCCCCAGGACTTTGAACTTTCTGAAGGTTAAACTGCTACCAGCATCGTTTGCCGCTTCTTATCTTATCGTCTAGTCGATGCCTTCATGGCATATCACTTACTACCAAAAGGTAGACCTTTTGGAATGAAAATGATGCCAAAAATAAATCTGGCCGCTTGTACTTCTTGATCCTTGGACATAAAGATTTTGTAGTGAAGGAGGAAGATGTGACTAAAATGATAGGACAATCTGTGGATTTCCATTATAGTAGTTTTAAATTTATATAGGTAATGAAACACGAGTAGCCTGGGAAAAGTGTATTTAAGAAACAGTCATCACTTAACTATGTGTTAAAGTGTGAAGCACAAGCAAATGAATCAGCAGCTTCTGAAATGATGGGCTGTGGGCATTAGCTGGATCACAAACCAGGGCTTATGTTATCTTTCTGTGCTCTGCTACCCTCAGGAAGAGGAAGGAGATCGTAGCTCTCTGGTCACCCATGTATGTGGTCATGATTGTGTTTCCATTTGATGAGGCAGAGTGGGGAGGAGAAAATGGAATGGAAATGTGTTAGACCCTCCTCCTTTCCTGGTAAAGGAAGGAACCACATCCTGCTTGTACTCTTTCTCCATGCTTCCAGCCTCTTGTGAAGAGTCTCAACTCACAGGAACCTTGGCATGTCATCATCCAGCTAAATCCTGATGCCAGAACTTGCTCTGCAGTGGAGCTGGGAGGACGAGATCAGACACACAAAAATGGATGAATGATCTAAATAATAGGAATTGTGATCTATTATATACTCACTGTCAGCTGGACGCTTTTGTTTGTAATCTTTACCACATTTTTGTAAGGGAGGGTTGGCCCCATTTCACAGATGAGAAAGCTGAGGTTTAGAGAGGTCAAAAGCTTGGAGCAAGCTCATGTCCCTCTTCCCTCTGTAACGTTGTCCTTCTGTTGCTGTGACACAGATGGAGTGTAGTAAAGCTGTATGTCTTCTGTCAAGATGCCAAACCTCAGTTTTCTCTGGAATGATCAGAGAAGGTACCATGGACCCATGTGTAGGTTTTGAACTAAGCCTGGAAACATCTATGGTTTGAATAATTAGAAATAGAGGAAAAAGATTTCAGCCTTCCTTTTTAATATTTTATATGTTTTTTTTTTGGTTAGACATTGACTTTTTTATTGAAGTATAGTTGATTTATTAATGTATTAGTTTCTGGTATACAGCAAAGTGATTCAGATATATATATAAAATATATGTATGTATGTATATATATATGTATATACATTCTTTTTCAGATTCTTTTCCATTATAGGTTATTACAAGATACTGGATATAATTCCCTGTGCTGTACAGTAGGACTTGTTGTTTATCTGTTTTACACAGTAGTGTGTATCTGTTAATCCCAACCGCCTAATTTATCCCTCCCCCATCCCCTTTCCCCTTTGTTAACCAAAAGTTTGTTTTCTGTCTGTGAGTCTGCTTCTGTTTTGCAAATAAGTTCATTTGTATTGCATTTTAGATTCCACATATAAGTGATATCAAATGATATTTGTGTTTGTCTGTCTGACTTCACTTCGTAAGTAAGTGAAGTAAAGTCCATCTATTCTCTAGGTCCATCCATGTTGCTGCAAATGGCATTACTTCATTCTTTTTTTATGGCTGAGTAATATTCCACTGTATAAATGTACCACATCTTCTGTATCCATTCCTCTGTTGATGGACATTTAGGTTGTTTGCATGTCTTTATTGTAAATAGTGCTGCAGTGAACATTGGGGTGCATGTATCTTTTCGAATTAGAGGTTTTGTCTTTTCTGTATAGATGCCCAGGAGTGGAATTGCTGGATCATATGGTAGCTCTCGTTTTAGTTTTCTGAGGAACCTCCGTACTGTTCTCCATAGTGGCTGCACCAATTTACATTCCCACCAGCAGTGCAGGAGGGTTACCTTTTCTCCACACCCTCTCCAGCATTTATTGTTTGTAGATTTTTTGATGATGGCCGTTCTGACTGGTGTGAGGTGATACCTCATTGTAGTTTTGATTTACATTTCTCTAATCTTTAGTGATGTTGAGAGTCTTTCCATGTGCCTGTTGGCCATCTGGAAGCTTTTGCTTTTAAAAGAGAGGTTTTTGAGTAATAGGCAATGCACATAATGTGTAATAGTTTATTGAGCATAGGACTCGAACCTCTAAATTAGGACTTCTTAATTCATCATTCGTAGGAAATCTACATCTGGCCCTGCATTCCTGTGTACTGTAGCCATTTCTGGAAAGAGGTATCATTCTTTCATCTGATTCCCAATGGACACTGTGACACACACAAAGTTTAAAAAGCAAACAATCCACTACTACAACTCTGAGCCTTAGATGAGTAACTTGTTAGATTGCTCTGTGTCTTAAATGTTTTATTTAATATTTGATTGTATTTCCTTTTAGGTGACTGTCAGGTATATAGGAATACTGCTATACCGGGGTTTTCGATTTTCAGGCAGTAATGAAAACCAATATGGAAAATGGTTTCAAGCACCAGTGAAAATGCTTAACTCCTCAGATTGCGGAAGGGTGACTGAAGAGAATGGGTGAGGGCTCACCAGAAAACCCTCTCGGTATGTTGAATCCTCTATCATTCCCTGATCTCCAGAATGGAGGTCGCTGAATAAAATCAACTCAGATTCTGGTCTGCTGCTGGGCGGCAAAGCAAGAGTCCTTCCCTGAAGGCTGTGTCGGCCCCGCTTTAACTGGACAGGGCAAGCAGTGGCAGTGGCTGCAGGGGAGCCGGAGTCTGGAGCTTCTGAGATGGGTAGGAAGGAACTTTGACTTCAGTCATGCAGGGGGAAAGAGAAATGCAGAATATGAAAACCATTTCCTAGTGTTTTCCAAATTTGATTTCTAGGATAAAAGATTCTGTTTACAGAATTGAGAGAAAGCTGAGAAATGCAGCTTTTGAAAACGATCTGATTTGCGTTAGATATTTTATTCATATAGGCAGATATGTATGGTGCCTTGCCCTATTTACACTGTTCTGTGCATTTTTCTAGGCTGAATTGGAATCGATAGGTAGAAGTGACATATTCAGAACTGAGCAGGTCATCGTCCTGAGTGACGTGAGCAGCTGTTTTCTAAAGCACCACGCCAGCTCACCCAATGTTCACGTATTGCAAAAGGGTGTTTTTCTTGCCTAAGTTTATGTTGTATATCCTATTCTGGGCTTTTGGACAGGCTATTTCAGCTTCATATTGTTTTCTTTCAACATTTCATAAGAGGCAGTATTTCCCATTCTCTGCTACAAAAACTATGAAAATACATGCCACCCATTTAAAGAAAGATATGGATGCCCAGAAGTTTTCTCTCCCCAGCTCTGGTTTCATGTATGAAATTTCTTGGCTTTTATGGTGTTTAACGGTAGCCAAATAAACAAACAAAAACCCCTCTGAACTAAGTAACTAAGGCTATTTTTTATAGTTCTTGCCATAGTGGAAAGGGTGAGAGAAAAGTTTTATTAATGAAGCCCTCTCATTACTGCAGCAATTTCTTAAAATAAGACAATGAAGTTTGCTGCATCCATTGACTCTTCCTTCCATGAATGATTTCTCTGTGGCGTGTGATACCATCTGATAGCATTTGTCCACAGTAGAACTTCTTTCAAGATGGAAGTCAATCCTCTCAAACCCTGCTGCTGCTTTATCAACTAAGGTTATGTAATATTCGGAATCCTTTGTTGCCACGTCAACAGTCTCCACAGCATCTTCACCAGGAGTAGATTCCATCTCAAGGAACCACTTTCTTTGCTCATCCATGAGAAGCGACTCCTCTCATCTGTTATCGGGTTTTATCATGAGATTGCAGCAATTCAGTCACATCTTAGGGCTACACTTCTAAATCTACTTCTCTTGCTTTTCCACCACATCTGCAGTTACGTCCTCCACTGAAGTCTTGAATCCCTCAAAGTCATCCGTGAGGGTTGGAATCAGCTTCCTCCAAACTCCCGTTCATATTGATATTTTGACCTATTCCCCTGAATCATGGATGTTCCTAATGGCATCTAGAATGGTGAATCCTTTCCAGAAGGTTTTCCATTTACTTTGCCCAGATCCATCAGAGGAGTCACTGTCTGTGGCAGCTATAGCCCTATGAAATATAGTTCTTAAATAATGAGACTTGAAAGTCGAAATTACTACTTGATCCGTGGGCTACAGAATGGAGGTTTTGTTAGCAGGCATGAAAGTAACGTGAATCTCCATGTTCATCTCCATCAGAGCCCTTGGGTGCCCGGGTACATTGTCAGTGAACAGTCGTGTTTTGAAAGGGATCTTTTTCTCTGAGTAGCAGATCTCAACAATGGGCTGAGAATATTCAGTAAACCGTGTTATAAACAGATGTGCTGTCATCCAGGCTTTGTTGTTCCGCTTAGAGAGCACAAGCAGAGTAGATTTAGCATAATTCTTAAGGGCTGTAGGATTTTCAGAGGGTAAAAGCACTGACTTCCACCTAAAGTCACCAGCTGCATTAGCCCCTAAGAGGAGACTTAGCCTGTCTTTTGAAGCTTGGAAGCCAGACAATGACTTCTCCTCTCTACCTATGAAAGTCTTAGATGGCATCTTCTTCCAATAGAAGGCTGTTTTGTCTATACTGAAAACCTGTTGTTTAGTGTAGCCACCTTCATTAATGATCTTAGCTAGATCTGGATAACTTACTGCAGCTTCTACATCAGCACTTACACCTTGTACTTTTGTGTCACGGGGGCGGCTTCTTTCCTTAAACCTCAGGAACCAACCTCTGCTAGCTTCAGACTTTTCTTCTGCAGGTTCCTGACCTCTCTCAGCCTTCACAGAACTGAAGGGAGTTAGTCTTGCTTTGGCTTTGATTAGGCTTTGGCTTTGATTATGCTTTGGCTTAAGGGGGTGTCGTGGTTTGGTCTTCTATTCAGACCACTAAAACTTCCTCCATATCAGCCGTAGGCTGTTTCACTTTATTGTCCGTGTGCTCACTGGAGTAGCACTTCTAATTTTCTTCACACTTTTCCTTTGCATTCACAATGGGGCCATGGCCTGCTGGTGGAGGAGTCAGAACACACACAACCTTTGTCAGTTAAGTTCGCTGTCTTTTATGGGTGTGGTTCATGGTACCCCAGAACAGTTACAATAGCAGCACCAAAGATCACTGATCACAGCTCGGTGCTTTGTGTCCACCTAGAGGGGTGGGATAGGGACGGTGGGAGGGAGACGCAAGAGGGAGGGGATATGGGGATATATGTATACGTACAGCTGATTCACTTTGTCATACAGTAGAAACTAACACACCACTGTAAAGCAATTATACTCCAATAAAGATGTTGAAAAATAAATAAATAAAAGATCACTGATCACAGATCACCAAAGCGAATATAATAACGATGGAAAAGTTTAAGATAGTGCAAGAATTGCCAAAAAGTGACACAGAGACATGTAGTGAGCAAATGCTGTTGGAAAAATGGAGCCCGTAGACTTGCTTGACTCAGGGTTGCCACCAACCTTCAATTTCTAAGAAAAATGAGATTAAAACAGGTATGCCTGTATTGAGAGTCATGGAGATACCATTTCTGCTTTCTAAGGATGTATTATCTCAGAATGATGCTTAAAGTATAGCAAGTAAGGAAATAAGTTGCCTTCATATAAGCAAAAAGGAGATACTAGACTATCAGTGGTCAGATGCTCCTTTGTTCCTCTCCGGCTAAATACAGTTTCCACCTTCTTAAAGAGGTGGTGAGCGGTTCCCTTTGAAGACTTCCTCCTCCTTTTTTCTAGTCTTCCCAACAGGAGAAAATCATGCCTTGACACTTGAACTTGAGAGACACCTTCTTGCTCTAAAAAGCATTTACAGTTTCTCATGTTCCCAGAAGCCCTGTCTGCATTTGTTTGAGTGTGTGTTTCAGATATATTTTTGGGTGTAATAGTTTAAAAATCGAGTTAAAATATAAACAAAATGGCCTTGTGGCTTTTCTGTTGATTGGGCTCTTTTTTATTTGGCAGTCAGCTTTCTCATCACATCTGTTATTCTCCACATGACTCTGTGAGCTGGGTTGGTGCTGGGATCCCCACAGGCAGTGGGCTGGAGCCCCTTTGGGCTGGGAGCCCCAGTGTAGGTGGCCCAGACAGTGAGTCAACAGGCCAGGAATTTGCCCACTTCACAGTGATAATTCTCATGCGAAGAGCAATCCGATTTTCAAAAGAAGGGCTTGTCAGCCTCCTGCTTTCATATCGACCCTACCAAAAATTTACAGATTTTTACTAGGTTCTGCAGACGGTTCTTTTTATAATAATCAGTTTTCATTCAGAAATAACCCAATTAATCCAGACTGAATAAACCTCACCGTTCCCATCAAAATCCCTTTCCAACTGCCCATCACTTTCCTGCCCTGTTTCCTTGGCCATTTCCTCCTCATTGTTTTCTGTTGTCTCTGCCAGCATTCCAGCTTATTTTAACAACTACATAACTATAAAAACCACGACACCGAAATTACAGTTGGAGCTTCATTTTGCACTATTTAAAAACTGTATTGTCACATGTAATTTGCAGTAAACTTGAACTCAAAATGAAATAAAAAAAAAAAACCCGACTTTCTTTTTGACTATAGTGTTTAGAAATGATACTCTCTGACTTAAACTGGATTGGAATCGTGTCCTTAAAAGAAGACTTTTATCACCCTGTGATGGGATGTATTATAACTCGATTTGACGGCTCTGCCCTCTGTTTTTTCTCCCTGGGTTCATCTTCCCTCTGGATATGGGATGCTCTTGATGGCAAGCTTATTTCAGGACTGTTTAGTTTTTATTCTAAGCCAATGGTATCTCTAAACAGTATCGATGATTCTGGTCTTAGGGGTGTTCTCGGGACTTTGGAATGTGGAGGAATGTCTTGGGATTGCTATTCACCCAGTGTGAGAAAACAGTCTTTAATTTGTTGCCCTTTGTATTAATTTGGCTTATTATTGAGAGATGCTAGCTATGCAATATCAAGATGTACTACGATATGTAGACAGGTTTATAGAATCTTGCCCCCAATCAGCATGTTTCTCATTTTGTTGCGTGAGAGTTAACATACTGTTCCAATTTCCAGATGAGAATTGTTTGCTGGCAGAATGTAGAAGTGGTATTCTTAACCCTTTATGCACAAAGCCTTTATATTTAAATAAGCAAACATTCTTTCATCAGCATTTCTGTTTCCTAAGGTCCAAACTCAATTCACTTTCCCATGGTTAGATGTTTCGACTTGTATATTTCCCAAAGGCAACCGAAATAATGTGCAGTGTTATGGGAGTCTCTTTTGGGGCCATAGTAATTCTTTTTGATACAGTGTTCACCTCTAGGTGGCGTGGTTACAGGTGACGTAGTACAAGCCGAATGGAGGATCATTATTTACTGTTCTTGAGTTTGTACTGCACGGGTCACTTCCTGCAGTTTAGAAATAGGAAGATGCACAGATACAAGTTGCTCTGGCCCAGTCTGGAGGACGTAGTCTGGATGGATTAGGCATAGATAGATAGATAGGTAGGTAGGTATTTAATGTTCACATTTTCCTTAACTGCCTCCATTTGGAGGGAATCCAAAGAGGTCACCTCATTTAATCCTGGCGGTAGACTTTACCATTTTTTTTTTTTTTTTTTTTTCGGTATGCGGGCCTCTCACTGTTGTGGCCTCTCCCGTTGCGGAGCACAGGCTCCGGACGCGCAGGCTCAGCGGCCATGGCTCACGGGCCCAGCCGCTCCGCGGCATGTGGGATCTTCCCGGACCGGGGCACGAACCCGTGTCCCCTGCATCGGCAGGCGGACTCTCAACCACTGCGCCACCAGGGAAGCCCGACTTCACCATTTTTATCCACTACTCAGGTAGTTAACTACACAGCTACATTAAGCACTGTGTATTTACAGTGGTGTGCTAGGTACTATATTCAGAGCATACTAAATAGAGCTTATCCTTAGCCTTGGCAATTTACCTGCTGATTTGGCTAAACCTGTGCTGTATTTCTTTAAAAGAAAAACAAAAACAAACTCTCCAGAGGAAAACAGCTCAGAATTTCCTGGATTTAATGACTTTCAAGGGCATGGAGTCTTCCAAGGCAGTGATAATAGTAGCCCATGTTTACTGGGAGCTCACCATGGTCCTGCATGGGATTATGAGACTTACATACATTATGACACAATTTTGGTTGCCTCTGGGGACTACACAACGAGTGTCTGTCCTCTTACTTGACATTCCTAGGGGAGAGTGGCTGTTAGCCTCGTTTTACAGGAGAGGAAGCACAGGCTCTGACAAGTAAAGGAACATGGCCATTCTTTTTTTTTTTGCAGTACGCAGGCCTCTCACTGTTGTGGCCTCTCCCGTTGCGGAGCACAGGCTCCGGATGCGCAGGCTCAGTGGCTCCGCGGCATGTGGGATCCTCCCGGACCGGGGCACGAACCCGCGTCCCCTGCATCGGCAGGTGGACTCTCAACCACTGTGCCACCAGGGAAGCCCAACATGCCATTCTTGAGTCTTAATTTCGTTTCCAATCCCGTGAGTTAGCTGTTAGAGTTTATGATCTGAAATCATGACTGTCATCTGTTACCCTGGTAAGAATAATAACATACAGAGACATGGCAATGGATTGATTAAGATCTAATGAGGAGCAAAAGCCTCCAATCACCTTGAGAAATGCTGCTCCCAGGAAAGTAGAAATGATGTCCCAAGTCCCATGCCTCCCCTTGGCCTGTCTGTTTGATTCTCATTAGCGAAGAAGGCATGAAAACATGCAGCCATGCCGCTTTCCAGAACTCCTCTGGACTGCTGACTTGTATGCTTTTACTGTCGATGAATACTTCTGGTCCCTTGTCTCATTCTCGAACACCCATATTGAACTGTATAAGTCACTTCACAACCCACCGGACTCATTTATTCTGGTCCCTTAGGAGCGTGTTTGCTGTTTGCCTCTGCACGAAGATATCGCCCTATATTTTGTTTCTGTCCTCAGCAGATTTAGTGACTTCAGGGAGAATGGACTAGCCGAGAAGGGGTTTTCTTATTTGCTCCATCCTTCTACTTTGTTTTTGCTTTTTATATGGCCTTTGTAATTTAAACTTACTGGAAATTACACTTCCTTTTTATTGTCATTTTTATTTTTAATTTATTTAGCCCTGCATTTAAAAAAGCAATTTTTGTTATCGTTGCTTTGTTGGATAATTCAGAGATGCCGTGTGTGAGTGTGTGTGTGTGTGTGTGTGTGTTTCTAGTATTGCCCTGTGACCCTTACGACTCATTTGATGAGGAATTTAAAAAAAATTATTATTACTCCTCCTGCATTCATTCCCAGCTAGCAGTCATCAGCTTTCTGCATGAAGTATTTTTTCTTTGAATACCCTCTGTTTCTTCCCTTGGTGAGAAATTTATTCTCGCCTTGGTGCTTGGGGACAAATTATGTTCCTAACAGCCATTAATGATAATAGGAAGAGTGTGTAAATCTTTGATGCATTGAAAACCATATGGCACCCTGGGGGGGTCTTTTTCTCTCTCCTACCTTACCAGAGTTTGTTTGGCAGCATGTGCTATATAGGTTGTTTTAAGTGCCTGTCCTCGTATTTCCCTCTTTATCGTATGTGCACTGTGTACACACAGCGTGCACACACTCACAGGTGTGGTCTTAGAAAATGCAGAGATAAATGAAATAAACTAAGTTCTAACATGTGATTTTCATTTTCATAGAGAGCCTGACTCTGTGTCTGAATCCTGGGTCTCTCCTCCATGTTTCTATCACACCCTGGACTCCCAGCGTGGCACCTCTCACACTGGGTGAAGGCTGCTCTTTATTTGGTGGTGTCCCCGTGAGGGCAGGAATAGATCTGGCAAGACTCTGCGTCTTTGATTCTGAGTACAATGCATGGCACAGGGTGGGTGCTCAGCAAGATTTTGCTCCATAAAGGAGTGAATGAGTGAGAGCTCAGCCGAGATGGAAGGGTAGAATGACCCTGAGCTCACCTCCTCTCACGGGCACACCAAAATCACAACTATTTCTAGAACAACCATTGATGAAAATGACCGGAACCTACCAGGAAAGATCTTCTACAGCTGAAGATACAAGGAAGGAGTTAATGGGTGCGTGAACCTGAAAGCAAGGTGTCTGCTAACCCGACCTTGGCAAAATTCTAATGCTAAAATACGTATCTTGTGAATTACTGGATAAATATTTGTTCTTATTTACAATGCGTGGGATATAGGATAGGGAAATGAAAAGAATACAGAATTAGAAGTTAGAAGATTTGGACCTCATCCTGCTAATCAACTGGCTGTGTGTTTTAGGAAATTTTCTTAAAGTCCCTAACGTCAGTTTTCTCGCCTGGAACATAGTGTAATTCCTATCTTAGAAAGTTGTTATAAGAACCAAATGAGATCACACACGCACTTTGATTCAACAAACATTTACAGAGTATTCACTCAGTACTGGGCCCTGTGCTAAGTTGGGAGAATAATAGAACTACACCATTGTTACCCTGAAATCCACAGACTCTGAGAGAAGTTCTTCTCAAAAGGCTAACGTGTACCGAAGTCAAGGAGATCTTGTTAGCAATGTCTGTCCTGGTGCTGTGGGTTTGGGGAGCACCTGAGAACCCCCAGAGATGTCAGTGCTGCTGGTCCACGGACCACATCTTGATTAATTAAGGCTTTAGAGAGAGGTTGGCAAACAGGTCCTAGTGCAGGGTGGTAAGGGCTGCAATTCTGGCATCTCAGAGCATGCTGAGAGCGTAAAGAGGGAGCAGTGAGTTAGTGCTGGGAGACGGGAAGAGGCAGGCAAAGCTTCCGTGAAGCGGGCCCTCTGCGCCCTGAAGTGCTGAGTCAAATTTACCAGGCAGCAAAGTGGGAAAGGCCTTTGGTCAGAGGCGGCAACAGGGACGTGGGCACAGGCTGGCTCCAGCATAGAGGGTTAGGAAAGCAGAGGAAGGGGGAAGGATGGCAAGAGAGGAGGCTAGGATGCCCACCTTGGGCCATTTGGTGAAGGGCTGGTCCCGTTTGCCAAACTAAGACCTCAGGCTCAATGCTGGAGCCAATATGCAGTCAAAAGTTGAGCAGAACCGTTGCATGATTCATGTAAAACTGCTCTGGAATAGCCCACTTCCATACCATTTTAGGTAATTTGCGTCACTTAAAGTAGAGTGCCCTGGAATATTCCCGGGAAGTAAATGGAAAGATTAAGACTGTAGGTGCGAAGTGGATATTTAGGCTCTACCGGCTTTGGAGACAAACAGCAGGAATTGAATTTTCCCCCCACTAGAAGGATTTTGCTTTCTAGTTAATATGTTGGCAACATTTATTTGCTTTCTGAATCTTAGTTTGTTTATCTATAGAATGGAAGTAATAAAGACTGTCTCACAGAATAATTGTGAAGGTGACTCATTTATTTCATTCATCAAAACACCATTTTTTTGGTCAAAGTATGCAGTTTGGTGCTTACAGGAGGTGTTTACTAACTTCTCATTATTAATAATGTCAATTTTGAGCTCATATAAACTCCTGCCTAAGAAATAACCCGGCGGATTTGGACAGCAGCCCTATTGATGGATTGTCGAGTGCCTTTTCTCCCGTGTGGTATTCCGATGACTTCTTTTTTTGTTTGTTTGTTTTTGCGGTATGCGGGCCTCTCACTGTTGTGGCCTCTCCCGTTGCGGAGCACAGGCTCCGGACGCACAGGCTCAGCGGCCATGGCTTACAGGCCCAGCCACTCCGCGGCACGAGGGATCCTCCGGGACCGGGGCACGAACCTGCGTCCCCCGCATCGTCAGGCGGACTCTCAACCACTGCGCCACCAGGGAAGCCCTCCGATGACTTCTTAAACCATCTTAGAAACTCAGTTGGTCACGTAGGTGGCAAGGATCACTGGTGGTCTGATTTGACAGTACTCTGAGACAATTTAGAGGATGTTTAGTGAAGAGTGGGAAGGATTTCCTTAAATGTTTAAAAATAAGAAAGTCCAAGAAATGTTTCTGTCTAAGGAAGAAAAGATAGGGGTTTGCTCTAGTAACCGCCCAAGGATTTAGTTCAGTAAGACATACTCAGTCCATTTGAGAAGGTTTTCCTACCTGAAGCAGGTCTGGGTTAGACGGCTTGGCCTGTGTTCTGCCGCGTGCAGTAACCGTCAGCAGCGCAGTACCCGTCACATTCCACCTCCTTTACTGGACTTCGGGCTTCTTAAGGCAGAGACAGTGGTCTTCCTCATCTTTGATTTCCCACCGCCTGGAGCAGGGACACAAAGGTGGCTTTCAGTAGATGCTTTTATCTTCACAGTTCTTCTGCGAGACGTACTGTGCTCACTAGAAAGGAATGACACTGGAGGAGGTGGGGTGAAGGCCCCTTGGGGCTCAAGGAGCTCTGGGGATCTGCAGTGTCCTCTTCAATCAGTCCCATTCTGGCGCTGTGCCCTATTTTGCATATTGCTTTTGAGATACAAGTGCCTCTCTTGAACCCTGTCTTCATCCACATCTGGTTTCCTGTTCATTTAGGCCAATCACGTTAGAATAAAGACCTCGTCTCCTCCATAACTCCCCTTCCCAGAAACCCTACGCTGTCTCTGAATCCCAGCCTGGGGGATGGAGCCAGAGGGCCTCTACTGCGTGTGTCAGATGTCGCTTTCCTGGGAGGACATCTCCCCGTGTCCCTGGAGGAGAGGCACTGAATGCGGCCTTCCACCTCATCTCTCCCTTGCTGCTCGCTGTTGCTGAGACCTCCAGCACCTGCCTGTAATTGTCTCCTTGGATGCTGTGTTCGGTCTGATGGGCTGGCCCTTATCTCAGCACCCACACCAGCATCTCTCCAGTGGGGAGCTCTGCTTCCAGGCTCTGGCCCCTCCTAGTCTGTTTTGTCCAATTAAACTTGAGTGGACCGGGATTTCCCTGGTGGTCCAGTGGTTAAGACTCCGACTTCCAATGCAGGGGGTGCGGCCCGGTCCCTGGTCAGGGAGCGAAGATCCCACCCACATGCCTCGTGGCCAAAAACCAAAACATAAAACAGAAGCAATGTTGTAACAGATTCAATAAAGACTTTAAAAATGGTCCACATCAAAAAAATCTTAAAAACAAAACAAAACAAAACAAAACTTGAGTGGATCACGACCCAAAGCCTGATTACATTAAATGAATAGGAATTTTATAGAATGGAGTGTTTCGTAGAATGTTCCTCATTTCCAATAAGGATTTTTAGAAAAGGTCAACTTTGGTTTAATACATGTGAAAAGGGTGGCATTTAAAGATTAGAAAACATCATTTAAGAGAAAAACAGGTACTTCCCTTCCTAAAGTAGGGTATCCTGCCTAGTACTGGGGAGAAAGTTAGATCAAGCGTTTTTACTCTCAATGGTATTTCTACTAAGCAAAGTTACAGTCAGATATTCCCTGACCTTATTTCATATGCCAGCATACAACTTTAGTAAAACTTGTGTCAGCCCTGTTTGTATGAATACATTTATTGTGGCTCTTGTTATGGCATTCTCATCCTACCATCTAATAAACAGGATGTTGAGGCAAGTGCTATTGGTGAGAATAAAATATTTCAGCATCATGAAAGAATGCTGAATGATGGGGAAAAAAGAGCATTACACAGCTGAGAGGTAACTTCCAATCATGCATTTTAGTTTATTTTTTAAATAAGTAAATTTATTTATTTTTATTTATTTATTTTTTGGCTGTGTTGGGTCTTCGTTGCTGCACGCGGGCTTAGTCTAGTTGTGGTGAGCAAGGGCTACTCTTCGTTGCAGTGCGTAGGCTTCTCTTTGTCATGGCTTCTCTTGTTGCGGAGCACAGGCTCTAGGCACGCGGGCTTCAGTAGTTGTGGCTCGTGGGCTCTAGAGCGCAGGCTCAGTAGTTGTGGTGCATGCACCGCTAGGGAAGTCCCAGACGATGGAGCATCTTGAATCCTATGCTAAACTGTTCAGAACATTCTGTAGGCACCTGGGGGCCATTAAACTATCTAAGATGGGGAATGATATGCCCTGACATACATTTTAGTAAAATAATGATTTTGATTTAGTAAGAAAATTTCTTTACTTTAGTGGCTAAAGAATATATTAAAGGACTTCCCTGGTGGTGCAGTGGTTAAAAATCCACCTGCCAATGCTGGGGACATGGGTTCGATCCCTGATCCAGGAAGATCCCACATGCTGTGGAGCAACTAAGCCCATGTGCCACAAGTACTGAGCCTGCACTCTAGAGCCTGCGAGCCACAACTGCTGAGCCCGCATGCTGCCAACTACTGAAGCCTGTACTCTCTAGGGCCCGAGTGGTGCAACTACTGAGCCCGCGAGCCACAACTGCTGAAGCCTGCGCGCCTAGAGCCCATGCTCCGCAACAAGAGAAGCCACTGCAATGAGAAGCCCGCGCACCACAATGAAGAGTAACCCCCCCCCCTCACCGCAACTAGAGAAAGCCTGCGTGCAGCAATGAAGACCCAATGCAGCCAAAAATAAAATCAAATAATTTTTTAAAAAAGGATCCTATGATTAGAATTGGCCAACCCAGCCAATCTCCCTCAAAAAGAAGAAAAAAAAAAGAATGTATTAAAGAAACAAAACAGTGAGGAGGAAAGGAGAAATTTTGGAAGACAAGTGATTCCAGCTTTAGCAGATAGATTTGAGACTCACTTCTGTATTGAAGCTGCAAGACTAAGGGACTGATTATGGGAAGTATGAGAGAGGCAGAGGTCAAAGTGGACTTAATAATCAGGAGTCATAGGACTAGTAATGGTGATATTGGTCACTTTGAAAACACAAGGGCAGGAAGAGAATGGTACAGAATGAAATTCAAGGAGCAACTTGCAAAGATAGGTGATTGTATCAGTTAGCTTGTACCATGTAACAAGCATCCCCCAAATTTCATGGCAAAACAATTATATATTAATTATTCTCATGAGTTTATATATTGGAAGGGCAATTCATCAGGCCTGGGATGGCCTAGGGTAGTGTCACCTGCTCTCACTCATGTGTCTTCAGTCTGCAATACATTGGCTAGTGGCTGGTGTGGGGTGGTCTCAGCTGAGATGGCTCTCTCTCTGTTTCTCATCATCCAACAGGTTAGCTCAGGCTTGTTTCCATGACAGCAGGGCAGGATTCCATGGCATGCCTGACCTTTTGAGATCTAATCTCAGTACCAACATAATATCAGTTCCATTGCATCCTTGTGGCCAAAGCAAGTCACAAGGCCAATCAAACTTCAGTGGGTCAAGCTGTAAATTTTCACTGCAAGGAGTCTAGGTGTAAGGAGGGGTGAAGAATGGGGCTATTTTAATCAATTTACCACATAATTCATCATTATTAAGTGATTACGAAAATAATTTAAAAATTGTATTTCACTAATTACATTCATTTGCTTCCTCATGAAGACTAAAATAAATGATTTTCCAGTGTGAGCATAAAAGTGTTGGTATCTATGTAAATTTCTCACTTTGTTGCAGTTATAGGAATATGATTCTGGTTTCCCTTCGTTCTTGCTGCTTTACATTTTTGCCTTTAACTCCATTCAAAAGCATTAATAAAATTTTCCTTTGTTACTTAAAATTACCCACAGAAAAATAATAGTTAAGCATACAACCAGGCTTACAAGTGTCAACCCCACTCTGCGTCAGCACCTCCCCAAAAGCCCCCATAAATAAAAGATTTGAGTAAATAAGTGATTATGTCCTCATTGTCTCAGGGAGCCCTTCATTTCACAGCCTTCAGAAACTGCATGGGCTGCTTTGTAAGATGTCACCAGTTGGCAAGGTGTGTTTTGTCTCTATAATTCTTCTGTATCCTTCTTATTAATGATGTTTTGCTAGCTCCTTGCAGAGCCTTTGAATAACTTTCCCAGAAAGGACCACCCACAGGGAAAATATTAAGCCTGTCCAGTGGACTTGAATGCATCCCTTATGAAGTAGAATCTTTATGTAAAATAGACACTTGGGGAGCAATTATTATTAATTGCAAGCCCTTTCAGCACAGTTTTTGATCCTTGCATGCACCAATACTCACCACTGTTGTTCATGTTGGTGACAGTGGTATGGCCCAAGGATGGTTTCGATGCCATTAAGAACAATGGGGCTTTTTGCAAAATACCCACTTTACTTATTACTGTCACAGTCATAGACTTTCAGTGTGGCTGTGTGTGTTCCTCTCAGTTAATGGATTCTGCTTATGTTCATGTTGGCCCCTGCCTCTGGGTCAGCTTCAAGGGTACATGTTTAAGCTGGCCTGTTGACTTTGGGTTTAGATTGCCCATGTGTACAACTTATTTTGATCAAAAAACCTTGTGAATGAGATAATCACATATTGTTTCGGATTCATGAAGGGAATGGTACGTGGCACAGAGGGTACTGATTTAAAAAATTTTATGTTCTCATGAATTTTTTTCTGATGTTTTAATAATTACCTTGTCCAATAAAAAGCCCAGGTCAACTGTATTTACCGTATTCACATATAATTAAGGAAGTTAGCCAAGATGTTCTGAGTCATTAGTGGAAACTTTTAGGTACAGCGGACTATCATTACGTCAGTAACTGAAAATTTAGAAATATAGAAGTATCCATGTCTTCAGCACATTCTTTAATGTGTCAAAACCTGACTTTGGGGAGTGGAGTGAGGGATATGTAGGGATGAAAAGGAAGATGCTAGAATTAAAAACTAAGTCTCTCCTTAGGGAAAAAAAAATCAAGGAAGACCTAAATAAATGGAGAAGTAAAATAGTCCTTCATTGGAAGAGTCGATACTGTTAAGACGTCAGTTCTCCCCCAACTGATTTATAGATTCAGTGCATTCCTAATCAGAATACCAGCAGGACTTTTTGTAGTTATTGACAAGTTGATTCAAAATTTTAAATGAGAAGGTAATGGAACTGGAATAGCCAAAAGCTGGGATGAAGTGAGAGAGTGGCATGGACGTATATACAGTACCAAATGTAAAATGGATGGTTAGTGGGAAGATGCTGCATAGCACAGGAGATCAGCTTGATGCTTGGGGAAGACCTAGTGGGGTGGAATAGGGAGGGTGGGAGGGAGGCTCAAGAGGGAGGGGATATGGGGATATATGTATACATAGAGATGATTCACTTTGTTGTACGGCAGAAACGAATACAACATTGTAAAGCAATTATACTCCAATAAAAATATTAAAAAAAATTTTTGGAAAGGAAGAACAAAATTGGAAGATTTCAAGCTTAACTGGAAAGCTGCATTAATTAAGACCATGCAGTATTAGTGAAAAGGTAGACACATAGATCAGTGGAACAGACTAGAGAGCCCAGAACTAGATTGATACATATGTGAGAAAGAAAATGACAACATTTAAGGTAAAAGGTCAGAAATAGGTGAATCTGGGTACTTGGTATATAGATGTTCTTATTCTTTCAAAATTTCAGGGGTTTTTTCCCAGTTTTTTAAGATTTAAAAATATTCTAATTCCATAGTAGAAAACATCTAACACACTTTATAAGAAAATATCTGGGCTTCCCTGGTGGTGCAGTGGTTGAGAATCCGCCTGCCAATGCAGGGGACACGGGTTTGAGCCCTGGTCTGGGAAGATCCCACATGCCGCAGAGCGACTAAGCCCGTGCGCCACAACTACTGAGCCTGCGCTCTAGAGCCCGCGAGCCACAACTACTTAGCCCGCGTGCCACAGCTACTGAAGCCTGCAGGCCTAGAGCCCGTGCTCCGCAACAAGAGAAGCCACCACAGTGAGAAGCCTGCACAGCACAACGCAAAGTAGCCCCTGCTCACTGCAATTAGAGAAAGCCCGTGTGCAGAAACGAAGACCCAACACAGCCAAAAATAAATAAATTAAATAGATTAAAAAAAAAAAAAAGGGGGGGTTCCCTGGTGGTGCAGTGGTTGAGAGTCCACCTGCCGATGCAGGGGACACGGGTTCGTGCCCCGGTCCGGGAAGATCCCACATGCCGCGGAGCGGCTGGGCCCGTGAGCCATGGCCGCTGAGCCTGCGCATCCGGAGCCTGTGCTCCGCAACGGGAGAAGCCACAACAGTGAGAGGCCCGAGTACCGCAAAAAAAAAAAAGAAAAAAAGAAAATATCCAAAAATGAAATAATTCAATTTTGGAACATTTCTCTTAAATAGGCAATTAAATTTCCCTTTGTCTATGCTTCTCAAGAATCTAAAGTCCATTTTTAATATAAAAAGCACATGTAAGCTGAATTTATCTTATTCATAAAACTGTAATAAATAGAATCAGGTTTTGCAGTTGTGACTGGAATTGCATATCACTGTATTACCCCTTGTATTTATTTTTAAAAAGTGTTTCAAAAATGGAATAAAACCACTTCGGTTTAAAAATGTGATGACAAACCGTAGATTCATAGATGTTTTGTTTGTGACAGAGCACTGATAATATGGTATCTGGGGGAAGGTGAATTATACTATCTCTGCAATATAGAAACTGTAGCAGGGAAGAGCCAATTTTGACTCCATGATCTGTTTCTTTGACTTTAGCCTTTGCTTTTCGTTGCTTTTGTTATTATAATCGTACATAATGGCCTGCCTCAGGGAACCCTGCCCGCCTGTGAATGGCTGCAAGAAAGAAGAAATTAACATATCCCTCCTGGAGGCTGGCCATTCCAGGAGATGTTTTGCAAGACTGATGGCCCTTTTTACTTTACTTCCCCCCTGACTCTCCCTCTCTATTCTGCCTTTTTACTTTGCTTCCCTCTCTGATTCTATAAAAGAAACTGGCATCCAGACCCCCTACAAGATGGTTTTGGGGGGACCCTAGTGCATGATCTTCTCGGTCTGCCGGCTTTCTGAATAACGTTGTATCCGTGCCTCCACACCTCATCTCCCGAATTATTTGCCTGTCATGCAGTGAGCAGAGCGAGCTTGGACTTGGTAACAAAACTAAAATCCATAAAGCTAATGACTATTTTTCTGATAGGAGATATAGTTGTTTTTTAATGTCAAATGTATTGAGGTATTATTTACTTGCAGTTAAATTCATCTTCGTAGGTTAACTGTTGCATGAGTTTTGACAAACACATTCAATTGTGTGACCTCTACCACAATCAAGATACACAAGAGTTCCGTCACCCACCAGAAAGTTCCCTCAAGCCCTTTGTAGTCAAATCCTCCACCCACCCCAGCCCCTGGCAACTAATGATCTGTTTTTGGTGCCTGTGGATTTTTGCCTTTTGTAGAATGTCATATAAATGGAATCATACAATATATAACCTTTAAAACAAAGCTTCATTGAGAAAATTTACATGCCATGCAATTTATCCATTTAAAGTGTACAATTCAATGGTTTTTAGAATATTCACAAAGTTGTGCTACCATCATCATAATCAATTTTAGAGCATTTTCATTACTCCAAAAAGAAACCCCATACCCATTAGTAGTCACTACCTGTTACCCCTCAACCTTCCCAGTCTTGGGGAACCATTAATCTACTTTCTGTATCTGATGTAGCCTTTTGAGTCTAGCTTCTTTCACTTGGCATAATGCATTTGAGATTCATCCATGTTGTTGCATATAATACCTTGTTTTCTTTTCTTGCTGAGTAATATACCATTGTAGGCATGTACCACATTGTAGTGTTATATATCCTAGTTACAGGATGTTTGTTTTCCTTCCTTTTCTGTTTTTAGTGATTGTGGATATAGCTACCATAAGCATTTGCCTAAAAGTTTTGTGTGAACATTGAGTTTCCGTTTCTCTTGAGTAAATGACTAGGAATCAGTTTGCTGGGCTGTAGGGTATATGTGTGCCTACCTTTACAAGCCAAACTGTCTTCCTAAGTGACAGCACCGCTGTACATGCCCACCAGCAGTATGTGAGAGTTCTAGTTACTCTGCATCCTTGTCAATACTTTGTATGATCTCTCTTTCTAATTTTAGCTATTTTTATGCGTGTGTAGTGGTATCTCATTGTGGTTTGCGTGGTGTATCTAAGAAACCTTTGCCTAACCCAAGGTCACAAAGATCTCTTCTATGTTTTCTTCTGGAAGTTTAATTGTTTTAGATTTTGTGCTTCGGTCTATTGTGGAAGTCAAAGGGTTTTTTTTGTTTGTTTTGCCTGTGGACATACAGTTATTCCAACACCATTTGTTGTAAACATTCTCCATTAAATTGCCTTTGCACTTTGGTTGAAAAATCAACTGACCATATATGCAATTTCAATTTGCATTTTCCTACTGATCAGTAACAATTTTTTCATATGCCTGCTTACTGCCATCTATGTATCCTTTCTGAGGAAGCATCTCTTCAGAATCTTTGTTCATTTTGCAATAGGATTGATTTAGTAGGATTAAGGTTTGAGAGTTTCTTATATACCCTGGATAAAAGCTTTTTTTAATCAGATATGTATTTTGCAAATATTTTCTCAGTCTGTGACCTGTCTTCATTTTCTTCTCAACAATGTTTTTCAAAGAGCAGAAGTTTCTGATTTTGATGAAGTGTAATTTATCAGTGTCCCCCTTTATGAACAGTGCTTTTGATGCTTTCAAGCTGGCTCTTGCATACTCATGGCATACTGTCATCTTTTTTTCAAGCATTTTTTTTGTTTTCTGACATAACAAGATGTCCCAAGTCTCACCTTGTACTTTCCCTGCCCAACCTGGACTCACCCATCTCTGATTCCTTTTGCTGAGAACATAGTATTAGGGGGCAGAATTTTGATAATTTAAAAAAATCTCTTTCCTCCCCTAACACATAGCATAGATTTATGAGTAATTTTACATAATAATTTTGGGCATTAATTTTCTTCTGAAGTTAGGGGTGTGATTTTCCAACCAAGAAATAAGGAAGAAAGTTCGGCAGTGACCTAGTTGGCTTAAGACAGGTGCTTAGCTGTCCCAAACCTAACCTACCATGGGGAGATGTGCTGTCATCCAAACAGTGGGAAAACAATAGAAAAGATTACTGGTTCTTTCTGTAGTTTACAATTATGCAGATGGTCCCTTAATATGACATTCTACTGTTGCTTGTAGAATCTGTCGTTTTTTCAAAGATTTTCTCCTGACATTATCAGAATAACAACAAACAAACCATACAGGGACATAGTCTTTGATACCTAAACTTGCCCATTGGTTTGTTATTGGGGAGGATTACCTGCTTCGAATTCCTAATATATTCTGTTATTAAATCCTTTGTAGTGAGTAATTTCCCAGGTGATATTTCCATAATATTCTATTTAAGTTAATTTAATTACCTAGACGTACTCTTTGGAAGCAATCTTTCGTAATACTTTGCGACCATCACCTAGCCCTTCTTATCTTGCCTTGATAATTGTTTTATCTGTGAAGTAAGACCTTTAATTTTGTTGCTTTTCTGGGGATGAGGTAGAGTGAGTGGGGGTGAGGGTGGGTGTATGTAGACTTGTTTTTTCACCAAAAGGAAAATGGCTTAAGTTTGCATCTAAGGTAGAGCATTGCACACTGTTCCCTATCTTGGGGCATTTCGGCTTCACTTAACCTATTGTTTCTGACAAATGAAATTAGTAATTTACATCAGAAAGACACTTCATTCTTAACAATGTCAGAAGACGAAGGAATAAATATTGAAAAAAAAGAGCTTGGAAACATTAGGTATGTTCTTTGATTCATAAAAAATTATGATTTCAAAACTGGCGGAACCTTTTGCTCATGGATTTATTTCAGGTTTGGCAGCATTCACTGGAGAAGTGCCATTTCTCAGTGGCTGGCACAGGTCAGGAAAGAAGTAATCCCAGATTAGCTAAACCGAGGTTTGACAATTTCAAATTCTTTGAAAGGAATGTAATTTTATTATTTCCCATTACAATAGTTTTTTCAACTTGGTTAGGTAAGCATTTTCCAACGGGAGCCTGTTTTATAGAAGGACACATCTATTTTATAATTACGATATTAATTGCTAACCCAAAAAACTCCCACAATGGGATGAAAACTTATTATATTAAGTAGATGACATATGTCCCTGAGGACCTTATTTCTCATCAGAAAATCCTTTCTGTTGGGTTAGGGCAGAGATAAATCTCCCCTCCTCTTGACAAATTTGCATAAATTTCAGGGCATAAATTATTGTAGAAATACAGTAGTATTTCTAATAATGTATGTATTATGTCTTGGGTGGGTACAATACTTAAAAGCAGTTATTTTAAAAATAAATAACATGTTTCAACAAACAACTTTCTAATAAGGTTTAACAGTAGTAACTTTTTTCTTATGTCATTTCTGGTCGATTTAAATTAAGAATCCCCAAATAATACATAGAATTAATTTGAAGAATCTAATGTGGTATTTTTTCACAAGTCTCCTACCTTACTGCCAGTTTGAACCATAAAGTATATTACCATGAAAAATGTGGTTCTATATATAGCTTTGTATTTTATTTCAACTCCTTTTATGACCTTGCAACTTGGCAGGGGTTTCACTCCTCCACCCCTACCCCCGCTTTTCATTTCCGAAGAATTTATATGCTGTCTTAACTCTGTGGATTTTTTCCCCCAAAATCTAAATCATGATTTAGATTTCTTTTTATTAATAGAGAATCTATATAGCATGAATTTTCTCTCAGTTTTTACTCATTATCTCTATGAAACTCTTTTAGGTACTAAGTCTATTCAAATTTCATGACATGCCATATTCCGTAAAAGTTAATGACATACAGTTTTTTTTCCTTTAATCTTTATTGGAGTATAATTGCTTCATAATGCCACGTTAGTTTCTGTTGCACAACAAGGCAAGTCAGCCATAGTAATACGTATATCCCCATATCCCCTTCTTCTTGAGCCTCCCTCTCGTCCTCCCTATCCCACCCTTCTAGGTCATCGCAAATCACCGAGCTGATCTCCCTGTGCTATGCTGCTGCTTCCCACCCGCCAAGTACTTTACATTCGGTAGTGTATATATGTCGATGCTACTCACTTCGCCCCAGATTCACCTTCCCACCCCATGTCATCAAGTTCATTCTCTATGTCTACCTCTTTATTCCTGTCCTGCAACTAGGTTCATCAATACCATTTTTTGTTTTTTTATTTTTTTTACATCTTTATTGGAGTATAATTGCTTTACAATGGTGTGTTAGTTTCTGCTTTATAACAAAGTGAATCAGTTATACATATACATATGTTCCCATATTTCTTCCCTCTTGCGTCTCCCTCCCACCCTCCCTATCCCACCCCTCCAGGTGGTCACAAAGCCCTGAGCTGATCTCCCTGTGCTATGCGGCTGCTTCCCACTAGCTATATACCTTACGTTTGGTAGTGTATATATGTCCATGCCACTCTCTCGCTTTGTCACAGCTCACCCTTCCCCCTCCCCATATCCTCAAGTCCATTCTCTAGTAGGTCTGTGTCTTTATTCCTGTCTTACCCCTAGGTTCTTCATGACATTTTTTTGTTGTTGTTACATTCCATATATATGTGTTAGCATACGGTATTTGTTTTTCTCTTTCTGACTTGCTTCATTCTGTATGACAGACTCTAGGTCCATCCACCTCATTACAAATAACTCAATTTCGTCTTAAGTAATATTTTTTTTTATGGCTGAGCGATATTCCATTGTATATATGTGCCACATATTCTTTATCCATTTATCTGTCCGTGGACATTTAGATTGCTTCCATGTCCTGGCTATTGTAAATAGTTCTACAATGAACATTGGGGTGCATATCTCTTTTTGAATTATGGTTTTCTCATGGTATATGCCCATTAGTGGATTGTTGGGGCATATGGTAGTTCTATTTTTAGTTTTTTAAGGAACTCCATACTGTTCTCCATAGCGGCTGTATCAGTTTACATTCACACCAACAGTGCAAGAGGGTTCCCTTTTCTCCACACCCTCTCCAGCATTTATTGTTTGTAGATTTTTTGATGATGGCCATTCTGACTGGTGAGAGGTGATACCTCACTGTAGTTTTGATTTCCATTTATCTAATGATTAGTGATGTTGAGCATCCTTTCATTGCTGGCAAACTCTATATCTTCTTTGGAGAAATATCTATTTAGGTCTTCTGCCCATTTTTGGATTGGGTTGTTTGTTTGTTTGATATTGAGCTGCATGAGCTGCTTGTATATTTTGGAGATTAATCCTTTGTCCGTTGCTTCATTTGCAAATAATTTCTCCCATTCTGAGGGTTGTCTTTTGGTCTTGTTTATGGTTTCCTTTCCTGTGCAAAAGCTTTGAAGTTTCATTAGGTCCCATTTGTTTATTTTTTGTTTTATTTACCTTTCTCTAGGAGTTGGGTCAAAAAGGATCTTGCTGTGATTTATGTCTTAGAGTGTTCTGCCTATGTTTTCCTCTAAGAGTTTTAGGTCTTTAATCCATTTTGAGTTTATTTTTGTGTATGGTGTTAGGGAGTGTTCTAATTTCATTCTTGTACATGTAGCTGTCCAGTTTTTCCAGCACCACTTATTGAAGAGGCTGTCTTTTCTCCATTGTATACTCTTGCCTCCTTTATCAAAGATAAGGTGACCATATGTGTGTGGGTTTATCTCTGGGCTTCCTATCCTGTTCCATTGACCTATATTTCTGTTTTTGTGCCAGTACCATACTGTCTTGATTACTGTAGCTTTGTAGTATAGTCTGAAGTCAGGGAGCCTGATTCCTCCAGCTCCGTTTTTCCTTTGCAAGATTGCTTTGACTATTCGGGGTCTTTTGTGTTTCCATACAAATTATGAAATTTTTTGTTCTAGTTCTGTGAAATATACCATTGGTAGTTTCATAGGGATTGCACTGAATCTGTAGATTGCTTTGGGTAGTATAGTCATTTTCACAATGTTGATCTTCCAATCCAAGAACTTGGTATATCTCTCTATCGGTTTGTATCATCTTAAATTTCTTACATCATTGTCTGATAGTTTTCTGCATACAGCTTTCTTGTCTCCTTAAGTAGGTTTATTCCTAGGTATTTTATTCTTGTTTTGCAGTGGTAAATGGGAGTGTTTCCTTAATTTCTCTTTCAGATTTATCATAATTAGTGTATAGGAATGCAAGAGATTTCTGTGCATTAATTTTGTATCCTGCAACGTTACCAAATTCATTGATTAGCCCTAGTAGTTTTCTGGTAGCATCTTTAGGAGTCTCTATGTATAGTATCATGTCATCTGCAAACAGTGACAGTTTTACTTTTTCCTTTCCAATTTGGATTTCTTTTATTTCTTTTTCTTCTCTGATTGCTGTGGCTAAAACTTCCAAAACTATGTTGAATAATAGTGGTGGGACTGGGCAACCGTGTCATGTTTCTGATCTTAGAGGAAATGGTTTCAGTTTTTCACCATTGAGAACAATGTTGGCTGTGGGTTTGTAGTATATGGCCTTTATTATTTTGAGGTAGGTTCCTTCTATGCCTACTTTTTGGAGAGTTTTTATCATAAATGGGTGTTGAATTTTGTCAAAAGTTTTTTCTACATCTGTTGAGGTTATCATGGTTTTTATTCTTCAATTTGTTAATATGGTGTATCACATTGATTGATTTGCGTATATTGAAGAATCCTTGCATTCCTGGGATAAACTCCACTTGATCATGGTGTATGATCCTTTTAATGTGCTGTTGGATTCTGTTTGCTAGTATTTTGTTGAGCATTTTTGCATCTATGTTCATCAATGATACTGGCCTATAGTTTTCTTTTTTTGTGACATCTTTGTCTGGTTTTGGTAGCAGGGTGATTGTGGCCCCGTAGAATGAGTTTGTGAGTGTTCCTTCCTCTGCTATGTTTTGGAAGAGTTTGAGAAGGATAGGTGTTAGCTCTTCTCTAAATGTTTGGTAGAATTCGCCTGTGAAGCCATCTGGTCCTGGCCTTTTGTTTGTTGGAAGATTTTTAATCACTGTTTCAATTTCAATGCTTGTGATTCGTCTGTTTATATTTTCTGTTTCTTTTTGGTTCAGTCTCAGAAGGTTGTACTTTTCTAAGAATTTGTCCATTTCTTCCAGGTTGTCCATTTTATTGGCCTATAGTTGCTTGTAGTAATCGCTCATGATCCTTTGTATTTCCGCAGTGTCAGTTGTTACCTCTCCTTTTTCATTTCTAATTCTGTTGATTTGAGTCTTCTCCCTTTTTTTCTTGATGAGTTTGGCAAATGGTTTATCAGTTTTGTTTATCTTCTAAAAGAACCAGGTTTTAGTTTTATTGATCTTTGCTATCATTTCCTTCATTTCTTTTTCATTTATTTCTGATCTGATATTTATGATTTTTTTCCTTCTTCTAACTTTGGGGTTTTTTTGTTCTTCTTTCTCTAATTGCTTTAGGTGTAAGGTTAGGTTGTTTATTTGAGGTGTTTCTTGTTTCTTGAGGTAGGATTGTATTGCTATAAACTTTGCTGCATCCCATAGGTTTTGGGTCATCATGTTTTCATTGTCATTTGTTTCTAGGTGTTTTTTGATTTCCTCTTTGATTTCTTCAGTGATCTCTTGGTTATTTAGTAGCAGATTGTTTAGCCTCCATGTGTTTGTATTTTTTACAGTTTTTTTCCTGTAATTCATACCTAGTCTCATAGCATTGTGGTTGGAAAAGACACTTGATACAATTTCAATTTTCTTAAATTTACCAAGGCTTGCTTTGTCACCGAAGATATGGTCTGTCCTGGAGAATGTTCCATGAGCCCTTGAGAAGAAAGTGTATTCTGTTGTTTTTCAATGGAATGTCAGTTAAGTCCATCTTGTTTAATGTGTCATTTAAAGCTTGTGTTTCCTTATTTTTTTTCATTTTGGATGATCTGTCCATTGGTGAAAGTGGGGTGTCAAAGTCCCCTACTATGAGTGTGTTACTGTCGATTTCCCCTTTCATGGCTGTTAGCATTTGCCTTATGTATTGAGGTGCTCCTATGTTGGCTGCATAAATATTTACAATTGTTATATCTTCTTCTTGGATTGATCCCTTGATCATTATGTAGTGTCCTTCTTTGTCTCTTGTAATAGTCTTTGTTTTAAAGTCTGTTTCGTCTGATATGAGAATTGCTACTCCAGCTTTCTTTTGATTTCCATTTGTATGGAATATCTTCTTCCATCCCCTCACTTTCAGTCTGTATGTGTCCCTAGGTCTGAAGTGGGTCTCTTGTAGACAGCATATATATGGGTCTTGTTTTTGTATCCGTTCAGCAAGTCTGTGTCTTTTGGTTGGAGCATTTAGTCCATTTACATTTAAAGTAATTATTGGTATGTATGTTCCTATTACCATTTTCTTAATTGTTTTGGGTTTGATATTGTAGGTCTTTTCCTTCTCTTGTGTTTCCTGCCTAGAGAAGTTCCTTTAGCATTTGTTGTAAAGCTGGTTTGGTGGTGCTGCACTCTCTTAACTTTTGCTTGTCTGTAAAGGTTTTAATTTTTTTGTGAAATCTGAATGAGATCATTGCTTGGTAGAGTAATCTTGGTTGTAGGTTTTTCCCTTTCATCACTTTAAATATGTCCTGCCACTCCCTTCTGGCTTGCAGAGTTTCTGCTGAAAGATCAGCTGTTAAATTTATGGGGATTCCCTTGTATACTATTTGTTGCTTTTCCCTTGCTGCTTTTAGTATTTTTTCTTTGCATTTAATTTTTGATAGTTTGATTAATATATGTCTTGGCATTATTCTCTTTGGGTTTATCCAGTATGGGACTCTCTGCACTTCCTGGACTTGATTGACTATTTCCTTTCCCATGTTAGGGAAGTGTTTGACTATAATCTCTTTAAATTTTTCTGAGACCCTTTCTTTTGCTCTTCTTCTTCTGGGACCCCTATAATTTGAATGTTGGTGCGTTTAATGTTGTCCCAGAGGTCTCTGAGACTGTCCTCATTTCTTTTCAAGCTTTTCTCTTTATTCTGCACCCTAGCAGTTATTTCCACCATTTTATCTTCCAGCTCACTTATCTGTTCTTCTCTCTAGCAGTTATTTCCACCATTTTATCTTCCAGCTCACTTATCTGTTCTTCTCTCTAGCAGTTATTTCCACCATTTTATCTTCCAGCTCACTTATCTGTTCTTCTCTCTCAGTTAGTTTGCTATTGAGTCCTCCTAGAGTATTTTTAATTTCTGTTATTGTGTTGTTCATCACTGTTCGTTTGCTCTTTAGTTCTTCTAGATCCTTGTTAAATGTCTCTTGTATTTTCTCCATTCTGTTTCTGAGATTTTGTATCATCTTTACTATCATTACTCTGAATTCTTTTTCAGGTATGTTGCCTATTTTGTCTTCATTTATTTGGTCTTGTACGTTTTGACCTTGCTCCTTCGTCTGTAACATATTTTTTGTGGTTTTATGGGTTTTTTATTTTTTGATGGATGGGGCTCTATTCCTGTCTTACTGGTTGTTTGGCGTGAGGCATCCAGGACTGGAGTTTGCAGGCAGTTGGATAGAGCCGGATTTTGGTGCTGAGATTAGGACCTCCAGGAGGCCTCCGATTACTATTCCCTGGGGTCTGAGGTTCTCTGTTAGTCTAGCGGTTTAGACTTGGAGCTCTCACCACAGGAGCTTGGGCTTACCTCCGGCCTGGGAACCAAGATCCCACAAGCCAGTCACTGGCGGTTCCTTCTGTCCCCTTAGGTGACCGTGGTCCCCCACTGGTGCCGGATAGGTGCCCTAGTTGTGTGGAGATGTGAATTCCGTGTCCTCCTAGTCTGCCATCTTGACTCCGCCCCCCAGGATCTATTTTTAAATGAAGGAGTAGATCAGAGATCAGCAAACAATGACCCGTAGACCCCTTGTTTTTGTAAATAAAGTTTTATTGAAAACAACCATGCACATTCATTTATGCATTGTCTATGGCTGCTTTTGTGCTAGGACAGTAAAACTGAGTAAATGCAACAGAGTCCCTATGGTCTGTGATGCCTGAAATAGTTACTGTCTTGCCCTTTACAGAAGAAGTTTGCCAAGCCCTGGGGTATACGTGTCACCCTATGTAGATGAATAAATTACATTTAATTTAGCGATTTTTAGTGTAAATTACAGATATTCTCACTTTCTACCTCTAATTTCTTCAGTGGATATCTCAAAAAGTAATATTTTCTGTGTAGCCAAATGAAAATTATTATATATAACAAAACTGATAGTAATTCCTTAATGTAATTTGATACCAACTCATATACAAACTTCGAATTGTTTCCAAAATGTAATTTACACCTGGTTTGTCCCTGCCATGAGCCGGTCAGGGCTGTGCCTTACATCTGATATCTCTGTGGTCTCCTTTTCCCAAGATATGTCCTTTTTTCTCATGACAGTGACTTCCTGGAAAGGCCATGCCCCTTGTCCTGTAGAATGGCCCAGCTTCTGCCATGTGTCTGATTGCTTTCGATGGGTATAAACTAGTATGTTCCTCTCTACCCTGGGTTTACTCTAAACTGGAAGTTAGGTCTCCACTGAATTCAGGTTACATATCGTAGTCCAGAATCATGAGACGTGACCCTCAAATCTGCATCACATCTGAAGACTGGTGCCACCATTGGTGACACGAACACTGACCATCGGCTTAGTCAACAGATTCTTTTAAAAATGGGGAAAATGGCATGGCATCAAAGAAGTGAAGACATAGTACAAGAAATAGAGAGTTAGAAATGGAACTTGCAGTCCGACATTGATTTCTTGCTTTCTTTACTGTTCCAGGCTGCCCCTGATCATGGTAACCTGATCTGGACTCTTACTGCCTTTTTTTTTTTTTGCAGTACGCGGGTCTCTCACTATTGTAGCCTCTCCCGTTGCGGAGCACAGGCTCCGGACATGCAGGCTTAGCGGCCATGGCTCACGGGCCCAGCCGCTCCGCGGCATATGGGATCTTTCCGGACCAGGACACGAACCCATGTCCCTTGCATTGGCAAGCGGACTCTCAACCACTGCGCCACCAGGGAAGCCTCTCTTATTGCTTTTTTAAGTGGTCTTGTCCCTGGATTGTGTTCTGACTCAATGAAGTTCTGTAGTAATGGTTTAGAAGAACGGACCTAGACCTATTTTCCTGATAATTGTGCCTTGTTCGGGTTCTGAGTTGCTGAGGGTTTTGCTTTTGTTGTATTCCTTTCTTCATTTTTAAGTAACATGGGAGAAAACCAACGACTTGATTAAAACTTGTAATGATTGATAATGAGATGTGGAGGTTGTGATTCCAACTTAGATAGAGAAACCCAAGCTATAAGGTAATAATTGCATTTAAGTAATTACAATCATTGAAACATTTGAATGAAATTTTAAAGCATTGAAATTTCTTCGCATGACAGTTGCAGGGGCTCCTTCTCTTGCACGAAATAAACTGTGTGTGTGGAAGAATAAATCTCCCTGAGGCAGACACAGGCTGGAACCTCCGAACTTAGAAGGTGGACTTTGTGTTAGTCCAAGTTTTCTATTTTGACTTGTAACTCTGATTTCCTTGGTTCATAAACCTGCGTTTTACAGTCCAGAGGTAGCATTTTATGTGTCTCAGCTAAAGCCATGTAGGATTGTCTTGTGTGTGTGTTTAGGACTGTGAACATAGAGCTGCCAGTGACCTCACCTGTCCCATTATTTTCAGACGGCAGTGCATTTATGTACCTTGCAGGAGCAGGGATAGAGTGAGAGGCAGGAAGACACTGCCAACAGTGAACAGTGAACATGAGCTTTAAAAAATCCCGCAAGGCTCAAAGGGCTCCCGTCAGTAGGCAGCCAGTTTATCAAAATGACAGGTGCAGAAGTACAAGCCTGTCAGAGGGAACGTGTTGCACAGCCTTGTAATCACCTCAGGGAAATGTCAGAGCTGCTCCTGGATGGTGGATGTGTCAGGATAGGGACCGAGAGGGGATGGTCAAGGCTCCGGAGGTGAAAAATAAAGAACTACCCTTCATGGTTTTACGAAAAGTGACTGCCTACAAAGACACTACCCATCACCTGCCCTTGAAGTCTTAAGTAGACAAAAGATAAATCTGAACTGGATTAATTACTGACTGATTCACTATTATAGTAGTTTAAGTAGAATGTTAAGTGCATTCAGTTGGTCAGACATGCAAGAGATTGGAGTTGGGGGAAACACCGGTGAGTGATGGGAGGAATCGGGGAAAGGTGGAGAGAGCTACTGGACTGGGCTGGAGGGCTGACCCCTGTGAAATGAGAGAGGAAGGAAGAACGGTTGTGTGGGAGAACTTCAGACTTCAGTGCAGAACTCGACCAGACCAGTGGCAAGTCTCTGAGGATGGATCGATTGCCCATGGGAAGAGTCCATAGTTGGGCAGGAATGGCTAGACTTAGTGTTATGCTCACACTGCTCAGTCATTGGCTGGGACAACCTTGGGGGAGGCGTGGCTTTGGCGTCGTTGAGGGACTGAAGATGCGGTGACTGGTGTCCACTCTGGCGACCCTGCTCCCCTCTGAGTGGTGCAAGTTCATGGCTGCCACAGACAAGATTGTCCATGAAAGCAACCTCTGTCACTCCTGCCCCTCTTCCTTCTTGGTTTCCATGCCCTTGTAGCAATCAGTTGGTTGTATAATTCAAAGATAATGACACTTCGCAATGCATTTTTTTTTGTGCTCTACGCGGGCCTCTCACAGTTGTGGCCTCTTCCGTTGCGGAGCACAGGCTCCAGACGCACAGGCTCAGCGGCCATGGCTCACGGGCCCAGCCCCTCCGCGGCATGTGGGATCTTCCTGGACCGGGGCACGAACCCGTGTGCCCTGCATCGGCAGGCGGACTCTCAACCACTGCGCCACCAGGGAAGCCCCTGCAATGTATTTTGAAAAACATTTCAGAAATTGCTGCTATGTTTTTTTTTGTTTTGGTTTGGTTTTTTTCTGTTGTGTTTTGATAATGCAAGTTTACTACTTGCTGCTTGTGAAATTCGGGCTGTGACCTGAAAAACAGATAGATCTTTAACTCGACGGTGAAAAAAACACTTAATACATTAGGAGAGGAGTGAGATTACCGTGTCTCGTTTGTCCTTTCCTATAGATTGTCAAGTAGAGGGCTGGAGTAGGTGATCAATTAATATTAATGAATGCTTTGTGAATGGTTGGGTAAGTTTATTCTGATCTCGACTTACTTAAGTCATTTGTTTAGAATGCTGATTCTCTCTGCCTAACCCCTTACCCCTTCTTTCTCCTGTCCCGAGCATAATTGTTTACTACCTGTAATAGCTAGCAACAGGTGATTATGACTCTCAAAGAAAGAGGTAAAAATCACAGCAGAAGAAAGGTGTTTTTGTTTCTAACAGAGCTTCAATGTAATGTTTTATTTGCTTCAGTTTAGCTATAAAATTTAGCAGCACACATATCTATGTAGGTCAACTTCAACCAGAAAAAAATTGATTGCTAGAAAAACAGCGTGTGTTCACTATCCTTGAATTCACAGAGCAACCTCGTCGAGTGCCTGAAATTCCCTTTAGTGGTATATAGTGACCTTGTCTCCCTATTAATAGAGCTAAAAAATATCTCCTCTTCTGTTCTTCCGAACTTTTGTTTAAATTTCTGCCACGAAGAGATAGCATTTTCATTTTTACAATGCCAGCCAGATCTTTAAAAGGAAGACATGTGAGCCTTGGGATCACCCAGGCACTCTGCTGTATTGAGCTCCCACCAAAAAGAAGGGCCAGAGAAACGAGGTCTGTAGAAACGAGGTCTGTAGGGAATGATCACCTGGCTGACGGTAGTGTTATGAGTTGACTTGTGTCCTCCAGAAACATATGTTGAGGTCCTAACCCCAGGTACCTGTGAATATGACCCTGTTTGGAAAAATAATGTCTTTACAGATGTAGTCAAGTTAAGATAAGGTTATACTGGACCCAGGTAGGCCCTAAACCAACATAACTGATGCCATTGTAAGGAGAGGGAAATGTGGACAGAGAGATAAACCCAGAAAATGCCATGTGGCCATGGAGGCAGAGATTGGCTATGCTGCCACAAATCAAAGAACGCCTGGGGCCACTGAAGCTGGAAGAGGCAAAGGAAAATCCTCCCCTCGAGGCTCCACAGAGAGCGTGGCCCTGCCAACACCTTGGTTTCGGACTTCTAGCCTCCAGAACAGTGGGGGACAAATTTTTGTGATTTTGCGACACCCAGTTTGCAGTACTGTATGACAGCCCTAGGAAAATAATAGAGGTAGTATTTTAAATGGTAAGAGAGTGAAGGGTTACACTCTCTTTCTTCAAAGGAAAAAATACATATAATTTTATATGTTTTAATGTATTTAAATTAGTGATGCATGTATATGGTCCACAGTTATAAAGGTATAAAGTACATATAGTAAAAGCATCTCTTGCTACATTTTCCCACACCTACCTAGGTCTCCTCCAGAGGACGTCCACTGTTAACACTTTCTTGGGTATCATTCAACGAGTGTGTGATGCAGGTACAAGCATGTCAGAATATCTACTTTCCTTTCCCATCGCCTCTCAACCAATGACAACATGCTATTCGTGCATTTTGACCCCTCAGTGTTTCATTTACAGTATCTCTTTGAGATCTTTGCATACTGACACTTGTAGAGCGACTTTGTAATAAGGACTATTTAAAGTTGACATATAGAATTCTATTTATGAAACCCAATAATTGTTTCTGTTGCTATTATCGTGTGAGTGTACCACACAACCGTATGTGGAATGCTTAATACTACCACCTTTTGAAAACTACCATCTACTAGGCCCTGTGCAAAGTGGTCTACAGATTTCAATTTAACCTGTTCTTGGTTGGGAGCTGGAGGACTAACAAGAAAACTTCAGTTTCCTCGACCTAAAGAACATTAAAGGGCTTCCCTGGTGGCGCAGTGGTTGAGAGTCCGCCTGCCGATGCAGGGGTTGCGGGTTCGTGCCGCAGTCCGGGAAGATCCCACATGCCGCGGAGCGGCTGGGCCCGTGAGCCATGGCCGCTGAGCCTGTGCGTCCGGAGCCTGTGCTCTGCAGCGGGAGAGGCCCGCAAACCCCCAAAAAAAAAAAAAAAGAACATTAAAAAAATACATATTTACTACTGGAACAGGATCAAGTTCCATTTGTACCGTCGGCTGCTGAAAAGAATAAAAAAATGGAAATTTTTATAGGTAATTCAGATTACTGCCAACTGCCTCCAGGTTAGTTTTATGTTAAAATCCTTCTCTCTTGTGTTTTACTCGTCATGACTGAAAAAACATTATTTCTTTGGTGCTGTAAATCTAATTTTTCTGTTATAGAATTTATTAGAAGCAAAGCAGAGCCTGGTTTTGAGTGTTCTCAACTGGGATCAAAACAAGGGTACACATGTATTTTATACTGTGGATGAGAGTCAATTACATGGACTCTCCAACGTGCCACCCTAAAATTACTGTGACTGTCACTACCACCCGGGGTTCAAATATGGATTCTTCATTGGAAATTTGACAGCTGGGAATTGGAAGGATGTGGAATGTTGTCTGTGGCCACAAAGAAGTGGGGAGGTATCTGTGGCATTATTGTCCAGTTTCAGACTTGGAAATAGAGAAGTCGTCCAATCTGCTGTAGAAACAGGGTAAATAGACCAGTACTTTTGAAAGCACAGTGGTGCCCCTTATCCATGGGGATGTGTTCCAAGACCCCCAATGGATGCCTTGAGGCCGTGGATAGTATTGAACCTTAGGTATACTATGTTCTGTCCCATATGTATGATGAAGTTTAGTTTATGAATTAGGCACAGTAAGAGAATGTTCGAACTGCCAGCAGCGCTACTTTTGTGCTTTGGGGCCATTATTTAGTAATATAAGGGATACTTGAACACAGGCACTGTTAATACCGGGACAATCTGATAACCAAGATGGCTGCTAAATGACTAATGTGTGGGATGAGCTGGACAAAGGGATGATTCATGCTCTGGGTGAAATAGAGCTAGAAGGCATGAGATCCCATCACACTACTCAGAATGGCACGCAATGTAAAACATATGAATTGTTTATTTCTGGAATGTTACATTTAATAGTTTATGACTGGTTGACTGGGGGTAACTGAAACAGCTGGAGGTGAAACTTCTGATAGGGGGGGACTACCCTACACCAAAAAACTCCCCATTCTTGCCACGGACTTGGACAGTAGAGAGGACCCCCTTGTTTTAGTCGATTATATCTTTCCTAGAGCTCTGTGGTAGCAGAAGCTGATGGTTTTCCATCAGCACCCCAGCTTGGGGGTTTGTATCAGCCTCCTTTGCAGCTAGTACGGCAGGTAACCAAATTCTGGTCAGTGGGATGTGGATGGAAGTAATGTGGGGTACTCCAGGCCAGGACCCTGGAAGGAGTGGGTGTACACACCTTCCTTTTCTGTTTACTGCTGTTCAGATGTCCACGTGCTGGCGGTGGAGCTGCTGCCTTCTACTCAAGAGGGAAGCCCCCCTGCCACCATGGGTTATTCCTCAAGGGAGAAAGAAACCACTGTCTTGTGTAAGTTCCTGTAATGAGGGGGTGCTCTTTGTTTCAGCAGCTTAGATTGTGCCCTAACTGATACATCCATGTGCTCAAATATTATTAGTAAGGAACTAGACCACCCACATCTTTTAACTACCTTCTGGAATCAAATATAAACATACAGATTACTAGTCTCAGAGCAGCCTAAATCCCCAAGATGACAATTCTCTTGTTTCCTTGATTTAATTTTATGTTTTAGGAATATTTATGGCATGAGATGAGACTGGTTAGTATCAAGTTGGTTATAGAAATATCTTCCAAGCTACTTTTCAGGAAACTTGTATTAATGGGTTATAGATTCAGTACCCAGTTCCAACATGAACTGGGTGTTCGCCCACACCAACAAGCAATTGTGGTGTTCCCCCACACCAACAAGCAATTTTCTGACACCAGCTTGGTGTCCTATAATTCAACTGGGTTCTGACACTATCTACCCAGAGATTCCATCAGATTCCACAGGTTAAGGGCTCAATCTCACAAGACTGCCCTCCACTTCAGATGTAAATCACAAGTCTAGGTTGTTATCCGAGCTTCTGACCTGCTAGCTATAAATCAGAGGCTCCTATGACCCCACAGCCTCCATCCTTAGTCAATTTGCTAGAACGGCTCACAGAACTCAGAAAGCCTGTTTACTCACTAGGTTATTGGTTTTCTACAAAGGATGTTAAAGGATATGAATCAGCCAGATGAAGAGATACATAGAGCCAAGTCCTGAACAAAAGAGGTTCTGTCCCAGTGGAGTCTGGTGCTGGCGTCATGGTGGCGCATGTGGAAGCATTCTTTTTCTCCAAACTGGAAGCTCTTCGAACCCCCTCCTTTTGGGTTTTTCTGGAGGCTTCATTACATAGGCATGATTGGTTAAATCAGTGATCATTAGTGGTTGATTCAACCTCCAGCCCCTCTCCCCTCCCTGCAAGTCAGGGGTTGGGACTGAGAGTTCCATCCCTCTATTCAAAGTTGGGTTTCCCTGGCAACCAGCCACATCCTTAGGTGCTTTCCAAAAGTCACCTCATTAACATAAACCCAGTTGTGGTGCACAGGGTCTTGTTATGAATAGTATGACACCCATTTCATCTTTATGGCTCTGAAGTGATCTCAGGAACTGAGGAACAGACACCAAATATTATAACAAAACATGCCCCCATTGCTGTTATCGCTCAGGACATTCCAGTGGTTTTGGGAGCTATGAGCCCGGAACTGTGGATGAAGATCAAAATATCTATTTATTATAAATCGCAATATCACATGAGTGTTCTTCTAAAAAAGGTGTAGGGAGTGATTTGAAGACAGTAAGTGTGAAAAGTTGTGGGTCATATAACCAGTTTCTTCAGAGCTATTATGAGAAACTACCACCACCAACCTGCCAGTGGGAGATATGGTGCAATGTTTCCAGTAGTATTTGACCATGCATCTCTTTCTTTGGAACATCTATTAACATTTTGTGAAACATAGCTTGGGATTACAGTGTTACAGGGTTACAATTGTTTGTATCTTGCTGGTCTGTAAACCAAGTCTCTCTGTTAAAGATGACTATGTATCTCATCCATCTTGTTGATTAAAACTTTAACTCATAGAGGGGAACCGTATTTACCTTAACCATATTTACCTTATTTTCAAAAGGAGCTCTTCACATTTGGTCCCATGGGCTATATACATGGTGCAATTAAAAAGTATTGGGCTGGCCAAAAAGATTGTTCAGGAGCATCTTACGGAAAAACCCGAACGAACTTTTTGGCCAGCCCAACAGTAGCATTTGTCTTCATAAATGAAAACTATATAAATTTGAATGTAGGAAATACATATATTCTAGTAAGAACCCATTTTATCTGCTGTATCTTATTTGGACTGTGTGTAAGATGACTGGCAAAAAATGGCGATGCTGCAACAAAAATAAGTTGAAAAACCATTGTCGGTGTTAGTAAAGCTGTGGTGATTGTTAGATTGGAAAACATCGATTTAGGTTGTATGGTGGAGGGTGTGAATTCACACTTTATTTGGTAGGCATTTGGGGACCACTGAAGGTTTCTGAACAGGACAGGAGTAGAATTAGTGTTCTTTAAAAAGAGCAATCTGGGCTTCCCTGGTGGCGCAGTGGTTGAGAGTCCGCCTGCCGATGCAGGGGACGCGGGTTCGTACCCCGGTCCGGGAAGATCCCACATGCCGCGGAGCGGCTGGGCCCGTGAGCCATGGCCGCTGAGCCTGCGCGTACGGAGCCTGTGCTCCGCAACGGGAGAGGCCACTGCAGTGAGAAGCCCGCGTACCGCAAAAAAAAAAAAAAAAAAAAAGAGCAGTCTGACATCAGAACAAACAAACATGGTTTGGGGAGGGCAAATACTGGCGGGAGGCCAGATTACCAGGCAGGAGGTGGGATTATTCCCTACTGCAACCATCCAGGGTAGAGGGACGAACAGAAGATGGTTCAGGGATAATTATTATTACTATAGGCATTATATTTTGTATACAGCTGATGTGTGGGCTTTTAGAAACATAAATCAATAATAAAAGATCAAAAAGTGAAAGCACACGACTGCACTTGAAAATATAAAAGCCGTATCAGTTTTCATGGTTGCCTTTTGACAGCTGTTGATAAAGAACCAACAAATGTATTTTCAGTCTTTGCTTATGTCACGTGACCCTTTGTCCATAACTCTCCTTCCCTGAGCATGTTTGTGGCAGAAGGGTTGAATTATGAAATTATGTTCTGTAAAGTGTTATTTGTTGAGCCCAAGTTATTTACTCTTTAGTTGAATTTCCCGTGCTCTTAATGCGATGGTTGAACTTTTGTTAGGAGATTTGCAAAGCCTCTAGGCTACCCATATCCATTGCTTGGCAGTTGATGGAGCGGTGTGGTACTTGCAAGAAATCTACAAGAGGTCCAGCTAGCTTTTGTTGCTTAAAGCTCAGGGTTCCTAAATTCCTAATTGAAATTTGGTACTTCTGTGTGGTAAGTTTTATTTCTAAATGTACGTGCCTGCTCCAACCCCACAACATGGTTGTTTTTTTTTGTTTTTTAAGTAAAAGATTATTTATTTATTTATGTCACAGCATGGTTTTGACTTGAGTTGTTTAGAATCTTACCAGAACCTCGAAGTACATTTTGTTCATTTCAAATAACTTTTCCCATTTTGTTTAGGTGGCTTTAATTTTTTCTTTATTTTTAAGTTTGTTGTGTCCAAAGGGGAACAAAATGTAAGCACAGCTGTCGACAGAGACAGTGAGGTTTATTAATTCTCATTTACATAAAAGCCATTTCTACCAATACGGCTTCTTTTTCTATTATAAACTAGAGGCAATTTATCCAGAAAAATAAGGATGTTTCCTAATAGTATGTCACGAGGGGATGGTCCATGTCTAGATTGTTTTTAATATGCACTTTTAAGTTCCTCACACATGTCATTGGAAAAAGCCGCAGTTTGTTCATTAACTCTGATACATGATCCTGCCGTGAGGTAACTCGCAAATAGTTACTCTGTGGAAAGCTGAGGCAGTTAAGTGTATATTGCTTATGATACTGTAGAATACCAGATGAATGCCACCTTTCTTACTATTTTTAATTAACTGAATGTCTTCCAGTCTTTAGCAAGTAGGAGGCAGTGGTTTCAGATGGAGTTTCTCTTTGATTCTACAACCGGCACTGTGGTTTTGACAGGGAATGTCCTTTGAGGAACCTTCTTTGTCTCTGATGTTATGTGGTTGGAAGTTTGGGCTCTCACTGAGATTTTTAGGCTTTTCCATCTTCTGCTTCCCTAGATTCAGTCACAGGTCTGCAATATCAATTATCTACTTCCATTTGCCCAATAAAGGGGCACTCTTCATATAAAATGTAAAGTGGATGGTGCCCTTTGGATTTGTGGGATGTGATAACTCCAATCTTGAGAACCAACATTGTGCACATCCCAGTGGAAAAATGTCCCATCATCCCCAACGGGATTCAGTTCAAGTTCTTAAACACGATGCTCCACAGTCTGCCCCTGGCTGGTACCCCAGGCACCTCCCTTCTGACTCTTCTCCCCACCCTCTTCCAGCCCCCAGAAGGGAGCTGGGCTTTTCTGAGGTCTCCGTGTCTTACGCACTTTCTTCTTTAGTGATACCTTCCCCATTTGATGTTCATCTAAGGAAATCCTACTCATTCATTCAATAATTCAACAGCTATTTATTGAGCACCTACTATGCATCATGCATTACGTTAAGCACATAGAAAGTGCTCAGGTATAGTCTTGATGTGGATAAATGGATCCTTGGAGAAGCCTCAGCATATACTTCTCTCTTTTCTAAAACTTTCTCTTTCTTGGCAGTTTGTGTAAAACTTCTTTAAAATTATCACTTTGTTTTCATTTACATTGTGTGGTGTTTACTTATTTTATCTGTGCATTTTCTCCATCTGGACCATAAGTACTTGGAGTACAAGATCGTACTTTTTCTTTGTTTCCCAACAAATAGCTCAGTAAATTGCAAAAAGGCAAAAATTAGAGTAGAATAAACTGAATTTCAACTCCACTTCTTGCTAGCTGGGCAAATTAATTTTCCTAAATCCTGGATTCCCCATTTGTGTATTAGAGATAAGAACGTCAAATTAGGTCAAGTCAACAAGGTTTATGTGTTTTTACTGTGTCCTTAGACTTTAAATGAGAACATGTTCCGTACATTTCCAGTACAGAGCCCGACACCTTAGTATGAATGAAGATACTAAGGAGTCTACCCATTACTAATCCTCTCCATCCTCCATGCCTGTGACTTTGAGCATAGCAGGGACTCATGAATGTCTATTGAATAAAGAGACAGAGAACACAAGGTGTTTTTCTTTTTTTTTTATACATCTTTATTGGAGTATAATTGCTTTACAATGGTGTGTTAGTTTCTGCTTTATAACAAAGTGTATCAGTTATACATATACACATGTCCCTGTATCTCTTCCCTCTTGCGTCTCCCTCCCTCCCACCCTCCCTATCCCACCCCTCTAGGTGGTCACAAAGCACCGAGCTGATCTCCCTGTGCTATGCGGCTGCTTCCCACTAGCTATCTACCTTACGTTTGGTAGTGTATATATGTCCATGCCACTCTCTCGCTTTGTCACAGCTTACCCTTCCCCCTCCCCATATCCTCAAGTCCATTCTCTAGTAGGTCTGTGTCTTTATTCCTGTCTTACCCCTAGGTTCTTCATGACATTTTTTTCCCTTAAATTCCGTATATATGTGTTAGCATACGGTATTTGTCTTTCTCTTTCTGACTTACTTCACTCTGTATGACAGACTCTAGGTCTATCCACCGCATTACAAATAGCTCAGTTTCGTTTCTTTTTATGGCTGAGTAATATTCCATTGTATATATGTGCCACATCTTCTTCATCCATTCATCCGAAGGTTTCTATCATTAAATATGTTTACATAGAAGTGACGGGATTAGCATGAATATTATGTATTACTCTTTGGCAGTGGCATCCCTGCTAATTGGTTACTGGGAAATAGTGACCTTGCCCTCCAGCTGTCTTCAACAGAAGCTAGCTGGCACTGCCTTATCCATTTTTCTTTCTGTTAACAAAAGAGAGTCATTATTTGGAAAACTAGTCATATACATTTCTTTCCTTCCAAAGGGTCTAAGCACCACAATAAATACATTTATTATTCATTCTGTGTTAATTCTTCTTGCCAAAGGGGGGGAATGAATTTCAAGGGAATTCCTGGAAGACTATCTGGGGACCTAAAAATAAAACTCAGGCTTTTATTTTAAGCTTGTCAACGGGGGTGACAAGTGCAAGAATTGTTGCCCAGTTGTACAGGAAGCAGTGCTTAAATTCTGTTTCTCACTACGTTTTGTCTTGCCTGCCACTTCCCCTAAAATGGAAATAATTTTTAATGTCATAGAGAGAGATGGGAAAATTCCACTTTTATTTGTTATGGTGACACTAGGGTGAACCAACAGTCACAGGGACGCCTGACCATTTCAGTGGCTGGCTTCTGGGAGAGAGGGGGACGCCTGCAGCCTGACACTCAGGCGCTTCAAGATGCTGTTGGGCCTGTCGTTACTGTTCCTGTCTGGGGTCTCCCCGTTGAGCTTAAAGGCCCTAGGAGGTGACCGTGGGAGCTGATTAGAAGTCCTTGACTTTCCCTTTCTAAGTCAGCTTGCACAGTATTCAGAGGCCTAGCTCTTTTCAGTCAGAGGGGAGAGGAAGGATTTGGAAGTTGAGGGGTGAGCAGCAAGTATCCCCCCTGAGCAGCAGATTCAGCGCGGTTTGCGGGGACGGGACAGGGCTGGACTGTGTTAGTGAGTGTGGAGCTGGCCTGGACTCTGAGTCCCAGGATTAAGAATGTGCCAAAGGGTGCTTCTGTCTGAGTTCTGGCTTGATTCACAGTGTTGACCCCTCCTAGGTCCTTTTACGGCGACTTCACTTTTCGTAGGGTCATCTCAGGTGGAAGGAGATGAGATTCCGTATGATTTAGAAGTAAACCGCGATCTATACGTCTGTACAGAACAGGAGACAGGCCAGATACAAAACTTCTAGCTTGAAGTTTTGTGACTGCAGATTTTATATCTAGCAGAAGTAACTGGAACTTCTTAAATATGTAAGTTTGATAACTTGGTCAAACCCTTGGCATGTGCAGGGAAGTTTCTGGGATATAAATAAAGAGAAGTGTGAGAGTATATCCCTGTCCTGCTGATTTTATCATCTCTTGGGGAAGTCTGAAAGCAAACACTGAAGCTAAGGAACAGGGACACAGGAAAATAACAAGTGCATAATTAGAAGTGGCCCCCATTTGATACCAATCTTGGGAAGCTCCTGGGTTCAGTGCAGAACTTGAAACCTGACAGTCTGTTCTGACCACGGAGCGTTAAATGGTTTTTGCTCCTGGGAGCATTGTGTTGCCCTGTGGAATTGCTCTTGACTAGCTAGGTCCAAACCTTCCAGCGTGAATCCATCATAGGAAAGAAGGAAGAGGCAACCCCGGACATGTCATCAGCCTCTCAAGAGGTAGAATTTAGGTTTCATTAGACTGTAGAATATATACTCTTGGGGCAACAGATGGAGCCACGTAGTTCATTGTTCAAAAATGGACAGGAGACAGAAATCTCTATGAGCAGTACGTTAGCCCTAACTGAAGCTATTTATTTTCTCTTCCCTGAGAACCATCCGTGCAGCCTACAAAGCTCCCCTTGCTTATTGCATGATATTATCCATGGCTTTGGCTGAAAGTAGACCACTTCAGGCTATAGCCTCTCTGCTAGGGATGGGCATGAAAGCTTGGTGGGTTGGGATTAGTTGAGGGAAGAAAGACAGTGGGGAAAATGCGAACACCATCCAGTCATGGTTTAGTAAGAAATGATCGGACAAAGGAGAACATAAAGTCTTTTAACCCAGCATCCTAATTTCTAGTTATTTATACTGTTTAATGTATCAAAAGTCACTGAGCCAACAGAGTACCAGCACTTACTAGAATTTACTGAGCATGACCATTTGCTAGTGCTTGTACTGGGGACTTGGGATCAATCGTAAATAAGTTCCAGGAGTGTCATTAGTCAATATAGGGGTGTTGTCTATTTACAAGATTATTTTTAGGTTTCTGTCTGGCGATATGATAATACATGTATTTTTCTGCAAAGATAATATTATGAAATGCAAAGATAATATTATGCAAAGATAATATTATGAAACAATGTTAGAAGAGGAAGGTGAGAGTCTTTTTAACTGGCAAGACTTGGTTCTATCAAGGATGCTGCATTGGTTAAGGATTAGTGCCTATTAGACATGTTAAGGGCTAGCGCTTTCTCTGGGACTGGTCAGAAGCATTTCATTTAACCTTCCTATATCCACTGAGTTTTATGTAAAATGAGAAAAAAACTTGTTATTATGTATTAGTAACCTTGAGACTTTTTGTGAGGATTATGCTTTTACTGTGCTGGGTGATAGTAAATGCCTCTTGCATGAACAGTGCACTGGTTTCTACCATACGATTATAAGAGTTTCCTAACGAATTGGCTTTAAAAGTGTTAAAGCTTCTTCAATGCATGATATGACTTTTGGGTTTGTGTCTTTTTTTTTTTTTTTTTGCATTACGCGGGCCTCTCACTGTTGTGGCCTCTCCCGTTGCAGAGCACAGGCTCTGGACGCGCAGGCTCAGCGGCCATGGCTCACGGGCCCAGCCGCTCCGCGGCATGTGGGATCTTCCCGGACCGGGGCACGAACCCGTGTCCCCTGCATCGGCAGGCGGACTCTCAACCACTGCGCCACCAGGAAAGCTCTGGGTTTGTGTCTTTTACCTGGCCATCCTTACCTTTTTATCATCATTATTCTTCAATGTCCAAGTGTGTAAAGAAGAAGATGCGAGGTTATGTCGGCACTTATCAGTCACCCTTCCTTGCCAGTGGCTCAGTGATATTTAAATTAACCCTTGAGTGGTTCATCTGGAATTAGTGAATAACATTAAACTTATTACGGCTGACATGAAGGCTTAAGATACTATTAAAAGCAGAGAAATTCGTTAGCAAATTGGATAATATCCTTCCAGAAATACAATACTATGAAAAAAATGCTTCTATGGAAATTAGTTATCTTATTATCTCCTTTCATATAAATTTTAAATCAGAAGGAGAACTGTGTCACCCAACTATGAAACCCAAGTGTTATAAAGACAATATCCCTTTTCAGGCAGTGACCTCGAAAGTCAACCCAAGATGAGGCTTTGTAATGAAAATGACTTTTAAAAGGATCTGAGAGTGGGAATATGATTCACATCCCAAAAAATGAAACATAAAAACAAGCCCTTGAAGGGTTACATCAAGATTGGAAAGAAAGCAACTGACGTCTCCTTGGCCACCGTCTGCCCATGTACTGTGGCTCTTCTCTGGCTCCTTGTACAGAACACAAACGCCCTGAGCGTGTACCATAGGTAGTCCACAAATGCGTTTTTCTTTTTCTGCCAGTCGTGTTCTCTTTCATTTCTATCTGCTGGGCTTATTTTCTAGCCATTATTTCATCAGTGGCATTGCCAAGTTGCCACTCCTGACAGGTAAAAGAATTATTCAAGAAGTTTTGTTTCCTTTGTTGATTTAATATTCTCATCATTCCATATACCCCGGACTCGGGCAGAACCCCCAGTTATAGGTGATTTTAATGCCCCTTCCTTTCTACCTACTTACAACATTTACAATGAAAATATTGGTTGGCCAAAAAGTTCGTTCGGGTTTTACCCTAAGATGGTATGAAATCCCGAATGAACTTTTTGGCCAGCCCAATAATACTTCATTATTTCTGTGCCCAGTTGTGTTAGGTCACCTCTCCTGATGGCCTGTGAGCTCCCTGAGAGCAAGAGACCCATCTGTCTCATCTCCCACTAAATCCATTGCTGCATTGTAGGTGCAGAGAAAGGCAGTCACATATAGCTGTTAATTATTCCATTCCTTCAAGGTGCTTTTAGCTAAAGAAGGCCAGGGTTTTCTCAAAGCCTAGGTCCCCTTCTCCTTTTGCGTCATCTACCCATCAAAACAGACAACTGCAAAATATTCTAAAGGGTTGAATCAAGATCTTGTTCTTTTTTCTTTTAGTGAGCCTTTGAGTCAGGCAATGGTACCAGCTCCAAATATGTTCAGTTCCTGCAAATTATGTGATAGAAAATTGTAATAAATTTCAAAAGGTGTATTAATAAATGTGGTTTTTAGGGACCCACTTAGAATCTCCCCCACACTGCTTATTTGGATGAAAGTCCAGTCTATATAAAACCAGTATACATTGAATTTTCCTCAGTGTATGTACTAAGGAGATATTTGTTGAGTATTTAATTCTCAATGGTACAGCAGCGTTCCTGTATCCCTTCTTTCTTCCCTTTATCTAAGCATCTGTTTCATATTTCATACCAGCAGTACATTCTTTAAAGTATGATCTGTTTGTGTATCACCCACCCTGTCATCAGCCCTTGCTTTGTATTATCCTTTATTTGTACGTGTGCCGTCTTCTCCTGTCCTTCCCTCATATGACTATTCAAAAGATCCTTTCTTTTCCATGTTAAGGTAATGTTAACTCTCTTTTGAAGTTCACCCCGTGTATTTATGGAGGCTTTATTCTTCAAGCTCTGCTCCATTAAACTCCTCTCTGTTCCTTTTCTCTCATTGATTCTAATACCAGCCTTAATTCTGGAACTTATACTTACTTTTTCATCTTTTGTAAAATAAATGGGTCTTGTATGGATATACGTGCTTAGAGAGCAGAGTTGCTGTGGTAGAAAATGATAAAAAAGTAAATTCCATACCTAGGATTTCTCTTTCAGGCTTTTTACTTTTTTTTTTTTTTTTGACGTCACTCTGGAATGTTCTCCAGAATCCAGTGCCACCGATAAGTTCTCTGACCAATGAAGAGTCCAGTTGTTCCATTCCTCTTATGATCTGGGTCTTCATATCTATTAATGCAGCTTAAGGGTGTGCTAACCTTAGTAATCATGCCACATGGCTGGCTAGTATTGAGTTTCTAGAAACCTAAACCCTTTATAATAATAATGACAATAATAATAACAAGAAATTGCATACTTTCTGTATAGCGGGCACTTTACATATATCAGGTCTAAAGTATAAAATTATATAGAGGATTAAATAAAGACTCAAAGTGAGGATGTACATTGTCCAGGCGAGCATGGATCGAGGCAGGTTTGGTTATTTTTCTTCTCTTCAAAGACGTCTGAGCTTGCACCTCCCTCATCCTACATTCTAACGCTGTTGCTTTCAGGTCTTCATACTTATTCTGATGATATTCTAATTATGTAGTGTCAACCCATTTTCTGAGCTGATTTTGTCACGTTATCTGTTTTCTATTCCTCTCGTATTTTGGCATCATCCAGTGACCTGAGAAATATTCATTCTGTGTCTGCCTGAAAGTTATTGACAGGACCAAGAACATAGGAGAGTTGCCCACCGGAAACTTCCCATCAGGGTGACTGTCCGTTTATCAACACGTTTTGGAGAGAGTTGAGTGACAATCTGTGACTCCATTTAACCATACTGCCATTCAGCCCATATTTTTACATTGTTCATTAGAATTTAATGCGTCTGAAATCAACAAGAGTGAGGCACTACAACAGATCGTCTGCAGATGACACACTGAACAAAACACAGTCTTTTTGTGATTTGGGGGAAGAGGGAATAGGCAAGTACACAGGTAATTATAGGCAAAACACGATGAATTTCCTCTCAGATGTAGAAAGATCAGGGGAATTTGAAATGGAAGAGAGTAGGTCTTGTAGACCTACTTGTAGACCTTGTAGAGAGAAGGCTCCATCTCAAGAGTAGTATGCCAGCTGAATCTTAAAGGGGACACAGAGGTCCATACGGGATAAGAGAACATAGGTGGACTGGCACCGGCCATGTGCGTGAAACAGTTAAGTCATCTGCTTTGACTTGTGGAATGGAATGGGGTGTGGAATGCGTAGGGGGTGCAGGGTACAGTCGTGTTGGAGGGTTGGATCATAGACTTCTGCCATGCTGAGATCTTGGACTTGGCCATGCCGTGAACAGTGTACTGGTTAGGAACACAGACTCTGGAGTCAGACTGCCTTGGCTTGAATCCTGCCGTGCCCTTTACTGGCCATGTAACCTTAGGTAATTTACTAAAACCTGTGCCTCGGTTTCCCTATATGCAAAACGAAGTTAAAACATCAGCTACCTTGTAAGTTTTTTGTGAGGATTAACTGAGTTACCATTTGTTAAGCTCTTACACAAGGCCTGCCAAATGGTAAGTACTAAGTGCTTGTTAAAGAGGAGAGGTTTTTTGTTTGGAGGAAGAAATTGACGTGACAAAAGTTGGATGGCAGAGTGCTTACACTGGTGGCAGTGAGAAAGATGGGCTAGTTAGAGGCCGCGTGCGTGCGTGCGTATGTGTGTACTGGGGGTCGGGGTGAGTGAAAGCAATGAGAGCCAATGAGATAAGTAAGAAGTAAAGAGGAAGGGTCTAAAAGAGAGTATCAGGAGGACCACTTCATGTAGTATTCCATTAATTTTCCCTTTGCTAATTGGCCTGTCCTTGTTGGTTGGTCAGATTTAAATCTCAGTGCACAAGCTTCCTTTTTGTTCTCTTCCACCTTCTGAGAAAAGAAGTTATCAGCAAAGCTGGTCAACACTCAAGAATCTTTCAGCTGCTCTGCAGTGGGCACCATTAGACATGTTGTCAATACTTGGATAGATGATGACTCTTCATCACGACCACGTTTTACTTCTGTAATATGAGGAAAGCATCCAGTTCGCTGCTCACTGTGTCGATGTGGTTAATGAACAACAAACACACAGAAAAACCCCCTAGCACACAGCATATCTTATCAGCGGTCCAGTTGCAACGTAAAATCCTGCGTCTCTGCCTCTGACCAAATGGTATGAACCTGATAATCAAACCAGAAGTTCTTCATGTGGAGCAGAGGAAATGTGATTCTCATTTGTTTTTGTTTTTTTGCGGTACGCGGGCCTCTCACTGCTGTGGCCTCTCCCGTTGCGGAGCACAGGCTCCGGACGCGCAGGCTCAGCGGCCATGGCTCACGGGCCCAGCCAATCCGCGGCATGTGGGATCTTCCCGGCCCGGGGCACGAACCCGCGTCCCCTGCATCGGCAGGCGGACTCTCAACCACTGCGCCACCAGGGAAGCCCTCTTTATGATTTTTTACTTTATTTTTTGCCCTTGGGGAATTGCCTGTAGAATCTCTGAGTGCTAATTAGGTGTTCCATAGGGGACACCATTCCTGCATGCCCCCTTTTCAGTATTCTCTCTCCCAGGACACACTCTTGTGTTCTTGATATGACACCTGGTCCCAATAACCGCCAGAGGCCATATTCTCAGGTAGCCTCGTGCTAGGTCGATTTGACCTGATGCCCTGGAGGCTGCGTCTTGTACTGCTTCCCCCAGAGTTTGTTTTAGTTGAGAAGCTGTGTCTAATTCTTGATTCCTGCCCTTTCAAATATACTTACTCTGCCCTAACTGTAGGTCACTGAATCTTACAGAGCCCTTTACATGATGAAAGGCATTGGTTCAGATGAACCCATTTTGAAGACCAGGCTGCTGGGCGTTATGCTCCTAGACAGGGAGGGTGGATCAGAACCTTCGGGAGATTCTGATACATCCCACTTTCCACTGAGATCACTGATTTACAAGGCTAGAAGTCCTTTGTAGCATGGACCATTCCTCTGAATCTCTCCATCTGGTGATTCCAGTGGTTAGTGCATGAGATGAGTCCCCACAGGTCTGGGCTTGAATATTAGTGATGTGCTTTGGGTAGCTTTCACCTCACTTCAGTTTTTTTCTTTGTTAATACCCAGGGTGCTTCATATATTACTTTATGCTCCAGAAATGGAGGTATTAGGGTTTGTAGATGCTCATTCTTTTATTGACACAGAAGGAGGAAGTATGGGATTCACCTAAAGGTCACAGGAAGAGTAAGAATGAATTTGAGCTTCCATTCTCAGCCTTGATGACAGATTTCTCATATGTCATGCTGTTTCACTGTTTTAGCTGGTGTAAAGGCTTAGAAAAAATTACCCATGAGTGTTGAATAAGTAAGGATTTTGTTTGTTGTTAGAGCCATGAAATGAGGAAATCCCCCTGGTCTAATTGATCTGACATCAGTTGCAGATGGAGTGGAAGATACAGAAGGAGAAGAACTAGTGTTTGATAACTCTTGTAATATTCAGAGTGTCTTGGTACTTTGATGCCAACCTAATCAGTAAGTTGAGGAAAAAGTCCTTGCTGGCCTCATTGAAAATTTCTTACGTTCAAAAGCCAAACCTAAGGCAAATAAACCGGCAACGTTTTAGAAGTGGATTTATTGTAGACCTTCTATCATTAAAAAAATCTTCCAGTATATTTGTATTTGCACTGGACTTGCAGAATGTGTAAGTCTGTTTAGTTATGTGACATTACTACATACATGCTTGTGACTGTGGTTTTGAGGCAGCTTAGAAGAAAGACGTTTTAATGACAGTATTTGCATTTTGGTAGAACGTTGCTGCTCTTCCAAGATTTGATTGGTTAAATGTAAGTGGTTTTGATGAGCAGATTGCTTTTTGTTATTGCTGTGAGTTTGAAGGGGAATTAGAACCTGGTTATGTTACGGTATGCAAAGAAGTCACTAACTAGCTTTGAGTGCCCATTTGTTTGTCCCTTGACGCTTTCTGAGTGAAAGCCTCATTTTATAGGGATATGCATTGATTTGGCAAGTATTTTGCCAGACAGGTTGAACTGTGGCCCTGAGGTGAGAAACCCAGTTGAATCAACTTGTAGAAGCCATGAGTTTGGGAGCCTGGGGCATTTTGGATTCACTGAGAGCTGATGCAAGGGAGGACTAACCAACTTCTTTTGCTTTATTTTTTTTAATTAAATTGCCCTTAGTAGTGTTGTGTTTTGTGACAACTGCTTCTACTTTTCGGTTAGAATGAAGTGCTTCCGGCATACCTCGCTTTACAGATAGTGATGGATAATCCTACCTTACATTTTTGAGCTCTTATCAGCTTAGCTCTTTTGGCCTTAATTCTTAGCCCTAAAGAAAATAGAAATGTTTTCAGGAAAAGAATATATAGCGAATGCACCTTTGCCTGCCCCTCTCACTTTCTTAGTTATGTATATTGGCTCGCAAGTTAACATTGCTGGTGTTCATATCTATGTCTTTAAGATTTACCCTGGACCGGTCGTATCACGATCAATGTAATGAATAAACCTATATGCAACATATGAAAACTTATATGATCACAGAGTGGATCACAGTTTGGACTCCACATCCCGGTTTCTTTAATCAGCTTCTTATGTAGACAAATTGACAATATGCTTACCTCCACTGTGCTCTTGGTATGTGTAGACATAGTTTTAGGGTTATGTAAAATTTGACTCGTTTGTATAGTATGAAGCAAGATTATTAGGAATAAGCCCCAGTTTAAAAATATTTACATATTTTACATAGTTTCTCACATACTTGGGCTCTGATTTTCCCAGCAGCTACTTTGTTTATTGCTTGGTTTAGTCATTTATTTTCACACTGAAACCAAATAGGCTTTGGTTCTGCTGGTTTGTCAGTTCTCTGCGTGTCCCATCATGGACTGGATACTACTCATCATTGCCCAGCTTCAGGGAAAATCAGCAAACACACTTGTTTGGGCCTCATCTCTGAAGATTCTGAGTCATTAAACCACAGGTGGGGTGCCCAATCATCTGTATTTTTGAAAAGCTCCCCAGGTGATTCTAATGTACCCCAAAGCTGAGAAAGGCTATCTTAGAAGGACTGAAATAAATACCAGACAGGCATGCCCTTTAGAGACTTTTCCAACCCTGAGATTCCTTGTAAGTTGGTCCAACATGAGGTGTCAGAAAGTCTTAGAGAAATTTAGAAGTTATGAAAATGAGAAGTTAACCAACAGAAAAATATACATTAAAAGAGAATTCTTCATCATTCAGAAGGATTTTCTACAGGGCTGTTTCAAATAGAAAGCTTCTCTAGTACATTCAAAATATAAGTTGCTACAAAATACGAAAAGACTGCCACAGTTTTTGAAACACAGCTACTGGGAACAGTAGCCAGATTGTCTCAGATCTCTTGTCTTTTACCAGAAAGAAGTTGTTCAGGACCTGGAATGTTGGTTCTTCAACACTTCAGGATCTGGGAAAATGAACTCTACATTTTGCGTTATTATTATGAATAGGGAGGTTCCCGTAGAGTTAAGTTCAACATGTCATACATTTTTCAACAGAAATGTAACAACCACGAAAATAATTTGTGTCACTGGTCTCCCCTCCCAGTTAATAGTGCTTTTTATATAAGAAATTCCTTCAATTTGTGTCTCTTCCTTCCATCTCTCTTACCACTCACGTGTCGATGTGGCTATAGAAGACAATGTTGATTTTTTTTGAATGAAGTCAAATCATGGAGGACTTTGAACTTGAGCACTCTAAAGCGTTTAAAACTTTATTCTGAAAGGAGCAGGGAGGAGGGGCAATGAAGCAGGGAGGTGATGGATTAGATTTTCACTTCCGAAAGATCCACCTGTGCTGGATGAGTAGGAGGACGGGAAGGGCACCGTGGAGATGGGAAGCCCAGCTAATAGCATATTGCAGCAGTCTGGGCGAGAGATGATGATACACCATGAAGCCGGGGTGGGTGGAGTGCGGTAAGCAGGGAATGTGGATGTGGTGACCACGTAATTCATCCTTCCAATCTGGACCATCGTGCGTGTGAAAGGAAGCGCTATTAATAATTACTTCAGGGCAACAGGCACCGACTGGAACTGTCCCGGACAAACAGGGACATACATCAGTATTAGCTGTAGAGAGAACAGAGACAACTTCTAAGGATTTGGAGCAAGCTGAGGAAAACTGGATAGAAATCTGGATCTGGAAAATGGGCTGGAGACGTATTTGGCCTCTTCAGTGTAGGTCATAGTGATGAAGGTTGATGCCTGGATTACTTGATGTTATTTCAGATTTTGGATAAAGAAAAAGGAGCCAAAGACCCTGTCTCTCCTTGTAAAATCAGAGCAAAAAAGCGTTTTTGTCATCTGATCCTCCTGAAAATCTTGAATGCTTGGAGCAGAAGCGAATAGAGTTGTTGTTTTTTTCCCTCCCACACCATGAACAACTCTACTGGCTTAACTAGTGGTATCTTCATTTATCCTCTTTGAACTTCATTATCGTTTTGCCTTTCCAATCAGCAAAGTGCCTGTTAAATAGTCTTGGGTACTCAGGAACTAATTATATAACTTAGAAGTGTAGAGGTTCTCATTAACCCCCTCCAGTCTGCAGTATTTTTCTTTGTAATCCTTAGAGCACTTGGCAAGCCTTTCCCTGTAACACCGTGGTAGGGTTTCTTTAAAGCAATTTCTAGGAAAAGGTATCGTTTGGGGATCATGTAGGGAGATCAGAATGGTTTTAATTTTTTAAACCTTCTTCTGTCCTTAAAATGACATAGCGCACTCTATTTCCAGTATGAAAGGTTTAAATCGCCATCATGTCATGTGCTTTCCATTAAGAGAATGCTACACGGGCGGATTTAAGAGACAATGTAATAAGTTGGACAGTTGAAGCGACACAGCTCCCTCCCCTGTTGGCCCTGTTGATGTTTGCTTGTGTTTTGACTGTTGTCTTCGGGATTGTAACTTACTCCGGAAAGTTCATCCGAGTGAATTAAATTCAGTGTCAAATTTTCATCAAGGTTTTGATTTTGTTCAGTTTTACCGTTCAGCTCATTGAGGCTTACAGAGCCCAAGGGCCTTGGCCAAGGTTATCTAGCATGTCAGTGTCTTAGCGCAGAGTTTTCTTTCAGTTCATTAACCTCCAATGCATCCTTGTTTGTCTCCTTACGAACTGGCTGTGTTTAAGGGCCTTCAACACCAGTGGGACCTTATGGGAAGTCTGCGTGTTCGTGAGTTATCTTTTATATGCAAGTGAGAAGCATACAGTGATCAATTATGGTGATCTCTTGCATGGCGGATGCAGCTCTCTAGGGATTTGTTACCCCACGCCAGCAAAATCAGGCTCAGGTTTACCACTAGGATGCTTGTGTGGGGCGGAATGATAGTCACGTGCTGTCTGGTACTTGAGGCTGGCATGGCGGAAGGCAGGATGGCCTGCAACTAGATGACATCATTTCATGGGCACGGAGCCTTTGCCACGAGAGAAATGTTTTGCTTTCATTTCCTAGAAGCTGCTGCAAGTGTGGCATAGCTGCTAAATTTTTGTGGCTGCCCCTGAAGGGCTTTGTCTGCCCCAAAACCAAATGTGAAGCTTGCAGGAATCCAGCTAGGAGACCATTCCAGAAGGATTAGACAATAAGAACCCGTAATTAGCCTCCACAGTCTTGAGCCTTCTAGGATATGCTAGACTGCAAAACACTTCAAAAAAAACGCCTCGGTTGAAATTTAGTTTAAACCTATTAAGTGAGTAACATGAGTAAAGAGGAAGGGCATACTGCAGTTACATGTAACTTTGGAGGTTTGAATTCATCTAAAGCTATATTCAAGCTACAGTTTTTGTCTCTCCTGTGGAATATCCAGAGTTATTTTTTTTAATGAAAGCAGATGTTTTTGATTATTGGTTTTCCCGCTCAGTTAATAATACTTTTTATTTAAGCAGTTTCTTCAGTTTGGGTCTCTCCCCACCTTCCCTCATCAGCACTCACGAGTCAGGGTGGCTGGGAAAGCGGCGTTGATGCGAATATAGAGGTCATCAGCGAGCCACTTAATCACCTGCCTCGGCGCAGCTAGCTCTGGAGCTGCTTTGCTGTCAGGCGGAGATACATTAGAAAGGGAGAAAGATGATTTAAAGCAATGCCTGAAAATGATTATCAAACAAAGGCCAGCATTTAGGAAGCTGTTCAACCAGAGAGGAATTCCCGGGAAGGATGAGGCGACAGCCTTTATCTTGCAACAAGGGCAAATGGTGAAAATAAGTGTCAGACCTGGCACGCTTTATGTCAGTTCGAGTGACTATAAAGGGCAATATGGCACAGCATGTGTTTGGATCATGGGCTGTAAAACACGTGACCTTGTCTCCTGGTGCTGATTTATAGCTTTTGTGCACTTCACGCTTTATTTTGCTTCTGGAAAAAAAAAGTCATCGACCCTTGATGGGAAAGTGGGCAAAGCCTGAAGTGGGTGCAGAAGTGGTGAGGTGCATCCCGTCTTGAAGACAGCCGGGCTCATCCCTGGCTTGGATTTCTTCGAAGTGGAGCTAACAGGCAGGGACAGCGTTTTGTCAGAAAAACCCACCAGGGGTAAAACAGAAAAAGAGTCTTTGCATGCCAAGTGGGCAGCGCCGTTAGAAGTGCAACCATTCCATTTAAAGGGGATTCGGGTCTCATCAGGATCAAATGAATGCAGTTTAACAGCAGTGGCTCAGAAGCCTCTCAAAGGAATGCCCAGGACTGATTTGCTACTTATTGACTGATTTGGTCTCTTCCTACAAATGCCCAGAAAACTCACATGTTCCTCATACACAGTCTCTGAGCTTGTGTCTAACACGTGGCATTATTACATGGGGGATAGGAGTCCCTATCCTTTACCACTTCACTATTTTTCTTTTGATTTTTGGCTGGCTGGAATTAAAATTTTTACATCAATCGGTTATGTCCTGGGTTGGCTTCTTCAGCTTCCGGGCTATTAAATTCTTTCCTTTCCACGTTAAGTGCAGAAATGCATTTTACATTGGAGTCCGTGCTTTGCTGCCGGTTTGGAGGCTCTGCTGAGTTAACAAGGGGTGTGCCTTTCCCTCCTCCCATCCCTTGGCACTCACTTAACCTCGGCTGAATAATAATGAGCCACCCTGGGGGGTCTTGTGGCTCACATTTCTTTGGTAAATTTTATTTTCACACGTAGCACGCCATTCCTGCTGAGACTGCTCTGGTCCCCATTTGTAACTGGATCGCCACGTTAACCTGCTTTTCAGAGTAGGTACAAACCTGGCACCAAGGGACCAGTGTCGATGCCAAACCACATTTCCTCTGTGGGCTGTAAACAGCAAGTAGACTGATCAGACTTGAAGAGAACGGACTAGTCGTTGCCCTCCTGAGCCGCAGGTGCAGAGAGAGGATGAGGTTCTTGTTCTCTGCTTTTGGAAGAGACCCTTGCACTCAGAGCTCTGTCACTTGTGGCTCCAGCCCTCCTTTCATCTATTTTTAATTCATTCCTAACCAGGGAAATCAGAGGGAATTGCAGAGTGCTGGAGCTTGATGGGACTTCAGAAGTCCTCTTCGCAATTATTCAGTTCACAGAGGAAGGAAGTGAACCCGGTTACTTTAATTCAGCCAGTTGAAATACTCAGTGCCTGAGATTGGGCCAGAATGTGGGTCTCCTGACCTTCAGTCCTAAAACAGTCCTTATTCATCACTCAGCTTCCCATCGAGATGGGTGTAATAGCCGGGAGTAGAGATTATTAAGATGAATTGTTGGATTTCAAGAATCAAGTTGGAAAGAGTAGGCTTAGGATGGGCTCATCAGTTTTCTTGACTGGTCCTCAGAGTTGGAAGGAGGACAGAATTCCTTGAATACTTCATAAGGATCTAGCTACTAGTCTCTGTACAACCTTTTCAGTTTTGCTCGGAGAAATCTGACCTCCCGTGTTCATGATTAGTCAGGAGACACATACCTACTCCTGGACAAGCTTTTGATTTTTCACTGGCCTCAGCTTTCTCATGTGTACAATCAGAATAACAGTCCTTATCATCACAGGTAAGAGATGATAGGAGTTATCCCCGCTGTCCTAAGTTTCTTGCATGGGAGGCTGATCATTCTGGGGTTGATCTAAACCAGTGGTTTTTAAAGTGTGGTCCACACACCAGCTCCAGCATTGCGTAGAAACTTGTTAGAAATGCAAATCCTCGGGCCCCATCTCTGAACTACTCTGTATCGCAAATTCTGGGCTAGAGTCTGGCAATCTCTGTTTTAACGAGGCTTCCAAGGGACTCTAATTCACACCAAAGTTTGAGACCCAGTGATCTAAACAATGCCTTCTCACCTTCTTTTGGCATAACCTAGAGTCATGGAACTGAGTAAGTTAAAAGGAAGCATTTATATGAGAATAGAGTAATATTCATAGATAATTAATTATCACTTAAACTTCAGGAAGGAGAAACAAATGTTCTGTAGCTCTATACTATGCCTTTATTATTAGCTATACGGAGGGGAGGGAGCGTGAGAGTCTGTATCCAGCTCTAAGTTCTGCAGGGCTGGGGCCACACCTAGCATATTCCCTGTTATTTCCCTGGCATCTGTCACAGTCCCTCGAACACACTTGGAATTTAATATTTCTTGATGAATGAACGTTAAGAATGCTTTGGATGGACCTAGAGATTATCATACTAAGTGAAGTAAGTCAGACAGAGAAAGACAAATATCATATGATATCGCTTATATGTGGAATCTAAAAAAAATGATACAAATGAACCTATTTACAAAACAAAAACAGACTCACGGACATAGAAAACAAACTTACGGTTACCAAAGGGGAAAGGTGGAAGGGGGGAGGGATAAATTAGCAGTTTGGGATTAACAGATACACCCTACTATATATAAAATAGATAAACAGCAAGGAACTACGGTATAGCACAGGGAACTATATTCCATATCTTATAATAACCTACAATGGAAATGAATCTGAAAAAGAAGAGACATGTATAACTAAATCACTTTGCTGTACACCAGAAACTAATACAACATTATAAATCAACCATACTTCAACTAAAGGAAAAAAAAGAATGCTTTGGCACTATAGCATGTGGAAGAAGCATAAAATTGGAGGAGGGACAAGTTCAAAGTCCAGGTTTGATCCTCTAGCTGGGTAGCTTTGTTGAGTTGATTACTCTTTAAGCCTGAGGGTCCTAATCTACTTCCACCCCACCACCAATTTTTTACTTGGCTCTTACCTTGCAGAAATGGAATATGTTCTGCTAAAAGCTGTTGAGGCCAGGCACTAAATTGCATAAATTACCTATCCCACAAAATACCAGTGCAGTAGGGATCACATAATACATACTCGATAAACACTTCCTAAGTATAGGTGGAGAAAGGGTCATATCCATGTTGTAATCATAGAGGCCTGGGTATAGTCTTGACTTAGAAGATGTGACCTTGGACGATGAAGTGTATCCTCTCTGTAGCTCCGTTTCCTACCTGTAAAGTGGAAACAATACTTACTTTTTAGAATTATTGTGAAGAAGAGATACACTAATATGAAAGCTTCTACTACACTGCTTGGCACATCATAGGCACTCAGTAAATACAGTTTACTTTTATTATTTTCACATTTCCCCATGAACTAGCTTTCTAAGCATCTTAGTGAACATACGTACCTGTTTCTTCACTGTCAGAACTTTCTAACTGTATATGTTAAGCCCTTAAGACTTTTAAAGACTGTTTTGACAGATTCAAATAAACAAGGCTACTGGAAGATGTAGAATAGAAATACAACCCAGAAGCAAGACTGAGTGTAGAAGATGCTACAAATTTGGCAGTTTGTATAAGAGATGAGGGCTGAGAAAACTTTATCTTGATGATTAGAATGAAAGAATTGCTTTAGGTCAGAATTCCATGAATGCCATGAGAAGAGTCATTTCCTTTTGCTTCCAACTGGAAGTTATTTGATTTGATCTAAAATGACTGAAGCTAACCTCAGACACACTTCCATAACCAATATTTCCAGTTAGTACATTTTTAAGCGTATTCACTATTATTCGAAAAATGCCCTTTGAGCTTCCAAAGGAAGAGATATGGGGGCCAGGGAAGGGCAGATCCAACAAATGGTGAGGATATTTCTTCTCTAACAGCACCCAGCACATCTTGGCCATAAGTCATGGTAAGTGTGGTCTCTCTAGTGGCCAATGGCGGAGAAAGGAAAGGCAGAACAATGTATCACACAACTGGGTGGGCCTTTCCCACCCCTGCCTGCTATCCGAACCCTCCAAGGGCAAGAGATGGTCCTTAGAACAAAACTGGCAGGAAGACAGTGTGGATTCTTATGCTGTGTTCTTCCAGATTCCAGGCATCCCCGGCCTGACCCAGTCAACCTCCTCTAACTCTTTTTAGATTTGAAGAGCAGTCTGAAGATATGAATATTTTCCAGAACAACTTCACAGAGCAAAATTTAAAAATTGGAAAGGATTGGCTCAATCATTTTGTAGCTGATGACAGAGAGAAGTTTGACTTTATTTCTCATACATCTTACATACTATGAAAGGAAAGAATGAAAGGTGTTAGTTGGTTTTCCATCAAGGAAACAGACGCCACGCAGACAGAGTTCCAGAATTAGGGTGAGAAAAGAGACAACATGAAGACAGAGCGTTCACTGGGTGTGAAGGAGAAGGTAAGCGTTGGGAAGTTGTTGAAATCGTGGCTAAGTATTTAAAACTTGATAGGATCTTTATACTTACTGTCTTCAAATAAAAAATATTTTAACCACTTCAGGACCAGAAAACAATAGGTATTCATCAGTGGTCTCAGGGAGAGTCTTGTGAACCATTTGTCTGTAGACGGAAACTTTTCAGAGAGCCTGCAGGCATTGGCTGGGTCGGGTGAGAAATCTCACAGGTAGGTGCTCCAGAAAGTTATGGAAAACATGGAGGGAACAATAGGAAGTTACAAGGGAGGGTGCGAGAAGGGACCTTGTGTCACTGTTATTATCAAGAAGCATTTCTCAAGGGCAGTGCCGCACCTGTTTTTGTTCCATAAGGCATACACCTAACAGCAGGCAGAACCTTACTATGGAGCACCAGAAAACAGATAGCAAATACCTTTTCAGTGTAACGTTGATCCAGAGAAAACTAGACTTTAAATTGGTGATTGATTCCAAAATGTTACTAAAATTCATAGGGAAAAAAAAAACCTTTTCATTGTCCTCCTAACCGTTGCCCTTTCTTTAAATACCGTTGATATTTCACAAAAAGAAGACAATGTGTGGGACTTCCCTGGTGGTCCAGTGGTTAAGACTTCACCTTCCAGTGCAGGGGCTATGGGTTCGATCCCTGGTCGGGGAACTGAGATCCCTCATGCCTTGCAGCCGAAAAAACAAAACATAAAACAGAAGCAATATTGTAACAGATTCAATAAAGATTTTAAAAATGGTCCACATCAAAAAAAAAATCTTAAAAAAGACATTGTGGCTTGATGTTCATTTTTCATAAAGCAGAATTTCTGTACTTACTCCTAAAGTCAAGCTAATTGGTCTAGAAAGTTCAAGTTCAATTTCCCCCCGCCTGTTTCTATGTTGAACCCTTTGTTTTGCTCCTCCTATGCATTTGTCAGGGATGGTGACATTTTCTTTTCTTTTTATTTTTGTTGAACCAGTTTTAGTCAATCAGTAGAGGTTGGGGCAAAGAGTGCCATGATTGATTACTGATGACTATGGAAAATTACTAAATGCCTGATTACTGATGACTATGGAAAATTACTAAATGCCTGTAGGAGGAAGTATGTTAAATCTATTCTGCAGTTTATTCTCATTTGTAAATTTTTAGTCAAGAACAACTTTATTGTAATACTGTATTATTTTAAGAAACAAATTCGGTAAAATGTTAAGATTTGGTAAATCAGGATGTGGATACAGAAATGTTCAATCTACTAATCTATGGCTTTCTGTGATTTTAAAACACTTCATGAGAAAATATTAAAAAAATAATAATCAAGTATGCCAGTTCCAGTAATTTAATTTCAGGTTTAAACTACAAATTTAAAATTGCAGTTTTTCTCTTTGACTGTTTTGTTTTGTTTTACTTAACTTTTCCGTTCAGGAAGCAAAGTTATCCATTTCTATAAAGAATACTTACTTGCAACTAATTCCTATGTCTCCTAACTTGATACTTTCTTCCCCATTCTCCCCCCTCCCCCCACCTTGTTTTTTTTTCTGGAAAGATGCATGCTGATCTCTTGATTAACATAGGGTTTGGTGAAGAATTTAAGTTATAGATCTAATGATTTCAGACCTATGTAAAAAATACCGTTTCTCAGGTACCCACCATTCCCGGCTCTCAATGCTAAAAGTAAAATTCTGGCTCAGCAGGAGAAACAATTGTTTCTGGATTTTCAGTTTCTAGTAACCTACCCCTGGAAAGGGACAAAGCAGCCCTCTTGACAGTTACTACAGACATTTCCACCCCTGTTTGCCTCAGGGCAAAAGTAGCACTTCTGGAAAACAGTGTATTATAGTTGGGGGGAGGAAGATAAAGGAAACATGAGGAATGTTACTTATAAACCAACACTGCTGGGAATTTATGACTTGATAGACTTAACTCTACCTTTAATGGGTGATGCTATTTTTACCTAGCTTTCCAGTCTCTCCTGAAGTGCCTTGATTGGCTAGGATTCTAGAACAATGCTCATTTACTATGTTCACTTTACCCACTGCAGAACAATCAGTAACCAAATTGAGTGGACTTCAGCCTTCCATCAGGATTCTCTGAGTCTAGTGAGTTCCTCTCAAAGAGCCTTTCCTATTTCTTGTAACTTGTTTGTTGTTACTTTAATATTGTCTACTTTATGATATTTACTCTGTGTTTTTAAGTCTCTTGTTTATTCATCATCTTGGCATTCCTAAAGAAAAAGCAATGACAATAATCAGAATAGAAGAATGCTTTAAAATAGTTAAAAAATTTAAAAAATAGTCAAATATAGAATAGTGAAATAAAAAGAAAATATACATATGCAAAAGAACTTCAGCCCATAACTTACACCATATTCAAAAAACTATGCAGAAAACTATAAGACACTGATGAAAGAAATTAAAGATGATACAAATAGATGGAGAGATATACCATGTTCTTGGATTGGAAGAATCAACATTGTGAAAATGACTATACTACCCAAAGCAATCTACAGATTCAGTGCAATCCCTGTCAAGCTATCGATGGCATTTTTCACAGAGCTAGAACAAAAAATTTCACAATTTGTATCGAAACACAAAAGACCCTGAATAGCCAAAGCAATCTTGAGAAAGAAAAATGGAGCTGGAGGAAACAGGCTCTCTGACTTCAGACTATAATACAAAGCTACAGTAATCAAGACAGTATGGTACTGGCACAAAAACAGAAATACAGATCAATGGAACAAGATAGAAAGCCCAGAGATAAACGCACACACATATGGTCACCTTATTTTTGATAAAGGAGGCAAGAATATACAATGGAGAAAAGACAGCCTCTTCAGTAAGTGGTGCTGGGAAAACTGGACAGCTACATGTAAAAGGATGAAATTAGAACACTCCCTAACACCATACACAAAAATAAACTCAAAATGGATTAAAGACCTAAATGTAAGGCCAGACACTATAAAACTCTTAGAGGAAAACATAGGCTGAACATTCTATTACATAAATCACAGCAAGATCCTTTTTGACCCACCTCCTAGAGAAATGGAAATAAAAACAAAAATAAACAAATGGGACCTAATGAAACTTTAAAGCTTTTTTTTGCACAGCAAAGGAAACCATAAACAAGATGAAAAGACAACCCTCAGAATGGGAGAAAATATTTGCAAATGAAGCAACTGACAAAGGATTAATCTCCAAAATTCACAAGCAGCTCATGAAGCTCAATATCAAACAAACAACCCAATCCAAAGATGGACAGAAGACCAAAATAGACATTTTTCCAAAGAAGATATACAGATTGCCAACAAACACATGAAAGGATGTTCAACATCACTAATCATTAGAGAAATGCAAATCAAAACTACAATGAGGTATCACCTCACACCAGTCAGAATGGTCATCATCAAAAAATCTACAAAGAATAAATGCTGGAGAGGGTGTGGAGAAAAGGGAACCCTCTTGCACTGTTGGTGGGAATGTAAATTGATACAGCCACTATGGAGAACAGTATGGAGGTTCCTTAAAAAACTAAAAATAGAATTACCATACAATCCAGCAATCCCACTACTGGGCATATACCCAGAGAAAACCGTAATTCAAAAAGAGTCATGTACCACAATGTTTGTTGCAGCACTATTTACAATAGCCAGGACATGGAAGCAACCTAAGTGTCCATCGACAGAAGAATGGATGAAGAAGATGTGGCACATATATACAATGGAATATTACTCAGCCATAAAAAGAAACGAAATTGAGTTATTTTTAGTGAGGTGGATGGACCTAGAGTCTGTCACACAAAGTGAAGTAAGTCCAAAAGAGTAAAACAAATATCGTATGCTAACACATATATATGGACTCTAATTTTTTAAAAAAAGTGGTTCTGAAGAACCTAGGAGCAGGACAGGAATAAAGATGCAGACATAGAGAATGGACTTGAGGGCTTCCCTGGTGGCGCAGTGGTTGAGTGTCCACCTGCCGATGCAGGGGACACGGGTTCGTGCCCCGGTCCAGGAAGCTCCCACATGCTGCGGAGCGACTAGGCCCGTGAGCCATGGCTGCTGAGCCTGCGCGTCTGGAGCCTGTGCTCCGCAACGGGAGAGGCCACAACAGTGAGAGGCCCGCGAACCCAAAAAAAAAAAAAAAAAAAAGAGAATGGACTTGAGGACGCGGGGAGGGGGAAGGTTAAGCTGGGACAAAGAGAGTGGCATGGACATATATACACTACCAAATGTAAAACTGATAGCTAGTGGGAAGCAGCTGCATAGCACAGGGAGATCAGCTCTGTGCTTTGTGACCACCTAGAGGGGTGGGATAGGGAGGGAGACACAAGAGGGAAGAGATATGGGGATATATGTGTATGTATAGCTGATTCACTTTGTTATAAAGCAGAAGCTAACACACCATGGTAAAGCAATTATACTCCAATAAAGATGTTAAGAAAAAAACAGTTAACCCCAAGCATGTTATATTCCTAAATGTACAATCTCAAACTATAAAACGTCTAGAAGAAAACATAGGAAGAAATATTTGTGACCTTGTGTTAGGCTAAGATTTCTTAAATACAACATCAAAAGCATGATTCATAAACAAAAAAATGACTAAATCTGACTTTGTCAAAATTAAGAACGTGTGTTCTTTTAAAAACACTGGGAGAAAATATTTGCAAATTACATATCTGATAAAGAACTTGTATCCAAAATTGCTAAAAAAAAAAAACACTTGAAGCTTGATGATAAGAAAACAAGCAAAATGCCATTTAAAATGGGTAAAATGTGTGAACGAAGAAGCTATATGTTGGCAAAGAACCACACGAAGAGGTGTTCAATGTCATTTATCACCAGAGAAGTGATGTTTGTTTCCTAAATTAAAAGCTAATTCCATAGATGAAAACCACAATGAGATATCATTTAGCACCTGTTTGAACGATTACGGTTAAAAAACTAATGTACTAAGTGTTAGTGAGGATGTGGGTGAACGAAAACGTTCACACGCTGCTGATAGCCACGTGAAATGGTACAACCACTTCAGAAAACAACTTGGCAGCGGCTTAAAAAGTAAAACACACACGTACCATGCCACCCAACCCTTCCACTCCTAGGAATTTACCAAAGAGAAATGAATGCCTGCATTCTTGCAAAGACTTGTGTTTGAATGTTCGCAGCATCTGTAATTATAATCACCCCAACCTGGAAACAATCCAGATGTTCATCAAGAGATGAATGGATTAGCAAATCGTGGCACATCCATTCACAGGAATATTATTCAGCAATAAAAAGGAATGACTTTATGATATCAGTACATGTGATGGCATGGGTGAAGCTAAAAATAATTATGCTGAATGAAAGAAGCCAGACAAAAAAAGAGTACGTACTCTATGATTCCATTTATATAAAATTCTCAAAATCTCAGACTAACGTATAGTGAAAGAAAGCACATTGGTGGATGTCTGGGATGGCAGAGTAGGAAATGGAGGGGGAAGGAATTACAGAAGATCAGGAGGAAACTTGATGGGATAACGGATACTTTGTTTTCTTAGTTATGGTCATGTTTTTACTTTTATATACACATCAAAATTTATCCAGCTGTACACTTCAAGTAAGTTAGCTTATTATGTCAATTGTACGTCCATAAAGCTGTTAAAAAGAAAGGGGAAGAAAAGAGACGGGAAGGGAACGACAAAGGGAAAGAAAGGACAAAGAAAGAAAAGGGAAAGGAGGGAGGGAGGGAGGAAAAGGCCTGGACCAAAGTCAGAGACCTGGGTTGGGGTCTTGCATCTGTCATTTACTTGCCGTGTATCTGTGGGTCAATTGCATTCTGTGAGCCTCAGTTTTCTTTTCTATAAGACGAGGTTTATAACCTCCACCTCATATGTACATAAAATATGTAAAAATATTTTGCCATATGCAGATGTCCTTATAAACATTAGGCATTATTATGACTCTTAGTGATAATATTTATCAAGCAGATGCAAACTGCAGCAACTGGAGCATCTTCCTCCCACTTTGGGGGACATGTCTGGAGTCCCGTGGGGTGGAGGGGATGTTTAAGTGGGTGTGTTATGGAAAGTGGGGTCCAGGTGCTGGCTGCTCTAAAGCCAATAAAGAGGCAAGGTTGGTGGAAAGGAAAGTTTGCTTTATTTTGGAGGCTGGCAACTGTGGGGCGGGGGGTGGACTCGTGTCCAAAGGCCGACTCCCCACCACTGACAGCTGGTGGGCCAGAGCTTTTATAGATGGAGGGAGGGGCCTCCAGGCAGAAGCAGCACCGCCAGCTCTGACAGTCATCTTGAAATTGGTCCTGCAGTGATCTGATCAGCGTCATCCTGATTGTTTTAAGTAGAGTTAGGCTTCAGTTCCAGGGTCAGTTTGTTCCCATTTCCTTGAGGCCAGTTCTCGGAATCGCGGCAGCTTATGTCATGGCTACAGTCTGGTCACCATGTAGTTAACTTCTTCCACCTGGGGGGGGTTACAGTCTCTACAAGCCAGCTCACAGGATAGGGCTCGGAATATGATCTGTAGCCCTTGAGAAGGAACTAAAGGTCCTTGACTTTGCTTACTGACTAAACTATTATTATTTGGTCTTGTCGGACTGCTTTCCTTTGCTTCTGCATTTCCTCACTTCTCTGATTAAACTTATTCTTCACTAAAGTTTTTCTACAGCCAAAAGGCAGGCAGAGGACATGGGAGGGGAGAGGAGGGAGGACCATAGGGTCCTGCTCTGTTTCAGGTGTGGGGAGGAAAGAAGTAGCATCATCTTTTGCTGTGAGATGGAAGATAAAGCCTGAAACTTGTTAGACCTCTCATCGCACAGAAAATGTCCTGCAGCTCCCGTTTGTGGTCTGCAGGTCCCAACATGCAACGCTCTGGTGCAGCGTGGGCCACCAAGCTCTGCTTGTAAGGATGCACGGTTTCTGTGGGCTGTCCCCTGTAAAGAGGAATCGAAGCAGAAATGGGCAATAAATTCTTCATGCTTTGCACACATTATGCATCATGTTATTTTTAAACAAAAGGCATACCATGCATTTTCCCTGTAAGTCAGAATACATTTATGCTCACCAAACAGTGCCCAACTACTGCTTGGATAACATAAAAAGCTTTGATCAACATAAAAATGTTGATAAAGAGAGTGTGTGTTTAGAAACATGCGTAATGTTCTTCCAAAACGTTGTAGTTTCTTTTTTCATTAAACGTCTACTCGTTGGATAACCCAGAGTGTGGAAGTAAAGATGCAAAGCGCTAAGCCATTTAAAAGCGAAATCAGACTTTAATAAGGGAATGTCGTGTTTCATTTAAAAGCTTCTCTTCACCTCCTTTTCTTCTGCTGTCAAGGGAAAGAAAAGCTAGCTTTATAATTACATGGCTGTCTCAGCTTCAGATTATATGTGAGATCTCACATTATTTTCCTACACCTTGCTCTCTCTCTCAATCCTTAGCCACCTTCTTCCTTCTCTGCCTACTCTTCCCCCACCCCAGCTTTCTCCCCTCCACTTCCTTCTTCTTAAGGAGCTGACAGAATAGGATCATGGAGCTCTGTTGATTAAGCTGCTGAATGGCCGTGGCCCTGATTAATTTAGGGATGACAAGCGAAAAATCAAATCAAATAAAATAAATGAGGAATGTGGAATGTTTCTCTCTGTGGATCATCGTCTCAGCCTGGCTGGGTAGAAAATTAGGTGATTTTGATTTCCGCTGCTCAGCAGAGTGTGAGATCAGATGGAACTTAACTTTGACAGATGTTTACTCTCTTCTCTTCGTCCTGCCGTTCCTGTGCCCCTGAGGTCCTTTCTCACGGTTGATCACTGTGTTTGCCACCGAACATTCGGACCCTCACCCCTTGTTAAAAGCTTGGCAAATACATTAGCAGTAGTAACAAAAGTCTGTTTTCATATATATTTTATTTTCGTTTATATTTTATGCCTTTGTGGGGTTTTTTTGTCCAAAATCACAAGGTTTAATTGCCGTGTTGGTCAAGGAATAGGAATATTGGAAACCAGTGCTGAATATTGGAAAGCTTCACAATGTTCCCTAGAAAGTTGTATTGTGATGAGGGTGATTTGGAAGATGGTGGTGCAGAATGAGGCTATGGTTTTTTGGGTTTCTTAATAATTTATTTTATTGAAGTACAGTTGATTTACAATGTTGTGTCATATGTAGTCTTTTTGTTTTTTTTAATTTATTTTTGGCCGCATTGGATCTTTGTTGCTGCGCACGGGCTTTCTCTAGTTGCGGCAAGCGGGGGCTGCTCTTTGTTGCGGTGCACAGGCTTCTCATCGTGGTGGCTTCTCTTGTTGTGGAGTGTGGGCTCTAGGCGCGCGGGCTTCAGTAGTTGTGTCACATGGGCTCAGCAGTTGTGGCGCACGGGCTTAGTTGCTCTGCAGCACGTGGGATCTTCCCGGACCAGGGCTCGAACCCGTGTCCCCTGTATTGGCAGGCGGATTCTTAATCACTGCTCCACCCAGGGAAGTCCCTTAATTATGTCAGTGCTTTTCAAACTGTTGGGTGACCAAGAAATGAGTTGCAGCCAACAGTTTAGTGAAATAAATTAGAAGAGAATTGGTTGGACCGTATTGGAGTATACATTGACATAGTAAGGTTAAGTGTTGTGTGAAATCTTGTTTCATTTATATTGATTAATTTAACATATATTTATTAAGCACCTACTACATATCAGGCACTGTTCTGGGTGCTTGGGATACATCAGTAGACAAATATCCCTGATATTGTGGAGCTCATTCTGTAGCAGGAGAAGATAACAAATAAACAATAAGCATAATGTGTAAATTACATAGTATCTTATTGTATGGTGTGTTAGAAGGTATATATATGCTTTAGTGTATATTTGTAGGGTAGGTATATACAATAGTAAATGGCAAAAAGAAAATAGTGGCGGTTAGTACAGGGGATTAGGAGTTACAGGAGTTGAGAATGGTTGAATTTTAAATGGAATGATCAGGGCAGACCTTATGTTTGAGTGGAGACTTACAGGAGGTAAGGGATTTGGCCAAGTGGATCTCTGGAGGAAGGATGTTCCAGGCAGAGGGAACAGCAAGTACAAATGCACAGGGTAGGAACTGGAGTGTTTCTGGGATGGCAAGGGGCTGTGTGTTTGCAAAGGAATCAGTGAAAGAGCGAGGGTGTCCCAGAGGTAAGAGTGGGCCAGATCATGGAGTCCTTGCAGGCCATGGTAAGGATTCTGTCTGTGATGCTGAGCGCAATTGGGAACCAATCAGGGTCCTGGGCAGGGGACTGATATATATGTGGATAGTGATAGAAATGAGTTTATTACTCTGGGTCTCTGAGAAAAAGACTAGAGGAGACTGACAGGTCATGAAATCTGTAAGACTCCCACGAAATGGAGTTTCTGTTTTCAATATATTGGGGGTAATTAGATGCTCTTTTTTTTTTTGCGGTACGCGGGCCCCTCACTCCCGCGGCCTCTCCCGCCACGGAGCACAGGCTCCAGAGGTGCAGGCTCAGCGGCCATGGCTCACGGGCCCAGCCGCTCCGCGGCATGTGGGATCTTCCTGGACCGGGGCACGAACCCACGTCCCCCTCATCGGCAGGCGGACTCCCAACCACTGTGCCACCAGGGAAGCCCTAGATGCTCTCTTATATTTTGCAATTTGTTTATCCAACCTGAGGGAAAATAAGAATCACTTGGAGCTTTTTAAAGATCCTGTTTCCCAGCCTCACTCCAGATCTCCTGGCTTAAAAGGTGTATTTTTAAAAAGCAGCTCAGGGGATCCTTTTATGATCATGAGTGTTTGCAAATCACTGACTTTTTTAAAGATCTGAGTTTAGTTCCTGTGACTTCCTAGCAATGAGGCACTGGTCAAGTCATGGAACCTGGAACACCAGTGCCTACCTTGCAGGGTGGGTTTGAGGTGTTCACAGATCACCTGCAACACGTAGGAAACACTCAGGAAACAGGAACTACAGGTGTCCTGCTGGTGTTCTCAAGGGCAGCACTTCAGGATAGGAATAGCTGGTAAATTCACAAAGGAGTAATTTATAAGGAAACAAATTCTGCCTGGGAACAATTAGTCATACTGCAGGCCTACAGGACTGTTTCCTAACTGTCCTCAGAGAGTCACGTGGGCTGGTGAATTCCGTAAGCCCAGGTCCCCTTTGATCTGGCTAATTACAGTGAAGCATGAAAAAAATGTTAATTGCTTGACTCCTAGCTCCTAGTTTCCTTAGCATCCTGCTTCTCTGCTCTGGCTCTCTCTGGGCCAGCGCCTTGTCAAGCTTTTGAACATGCAGATGCCTCTTCAGAAACTCCATGACCACGTGAAGAGCAGGGTTCTAGCCTGCACTCTTCATGGGGTAAATGAAAGAGAGCAGGAAACAGTGGATCTTGTTTTCCTCTTGTTTTTGTGAAATGTCACAAATAACCATCCTCCATGATGGTTGTACAGTTGAGAATTCCATAGATAGAGCCTATGGGAAGCCTCAATATATTGTGTAGGAAAATAATTGTCGGGGGAAAGGAATCAGGGCTATTTTAGTCCCAGTGTCTTACTTGTTCTAACACACAGACATTCTAAAAATTGAGTTTTAATTGAATTAGACCGAAGGAAAAAATGCATTCTGTCATAGGAGGAAACATTTCTGGGCTGATCAAAGAAAGATAATTTCAAACATTGTAATAAATGAAAATAATAGAATGAGATATGAGAAAGGATAATATTAGAGTCTGGCATTCTAATGAAAGGTATATTCACATAAGAGTTATGGTGGCTGAGTTAAAAGAATCCTGGACAGGGAATCAGAAGACCGCTGACTTCCTATTGCTGACAGCAATAACAACACCACCAGGAATAACAGTCAGCGTTTACTGTGCATTTACTATGTGCCGAGTATTGTGAGAAACACTCCACTTTTAACCCTCTCTGTGAGGTGAGCACCCTTGTTGTTGCCTCATGTTACACGTTAGGAAATGGAAACTTAGGGAGAGTGAGGAATTTGCCCAATCAAGGTCACCCAGCAACATGGCAGGTCTGGATGATGCCCTATTCTGTGCGACTACAGGTCATACTCAGAGCCTTGAGCTCTACTGCCTCAGATCATAGAGGCAGAGATGGAGTTCTAGACCTAGAATTCAAAGACCGTGCTCGTCTCAACAAATAGGGTGGAGGGCCATACTTCTCAAACTGTGGTGCTTAAACCAGAGCATCACTTGGGAACTTGTTAGAAGGGCACATTCCTCGTGCCCTTACCCCAGACCCACTGAAAAGCAAACTCTGGGGCCCTAGCAGTCTGAGCTTTTCCTAAGCTTTCCAGGTGATACTAATGACCACTGAAGTTTCAGGACCACTGGTCTTAGGGATACGATCCAACTTTCTAGTCCAAGTTGAATTTAAAAGTGCATATTTAACATTACAGTAAATATTGAGCTTGGTTTTAGTCATCATATTTAATTTGTTCTGAAATTTCAGATGATATTAAAAGAGGAATAGAATTTTTAGTTATCAAAAGGGGCAACATAAAGTTTAAAAGATTTGAGGATATGAAATTATATAAGAGAATAATAAATTGATAATTTAGTTGAGGTAACCACATCTCCATGAATCTATCATCACATGCATACTGATGGAGTACAGGAAATGAATAAGTGCTGACAAGATGTGGAATGAGGAATTCAGATGAGTTTGCATTGAAAGAGGCAAAAGACTTTTATTTGGAAAGGGAGATGATAAAGGAAAGCACTGAGCCAGCACCTGGAGGGTCAAGGCAGAGAGAAGGTGGCACGTCCGGAAGTAAAGGTACCAACTTGCAAAGAGAGGAGTTTGGAAAGGAAGGATGGACCAGTTTGGATTTCCCAGGAAACTCTGCAAGAATCCTTAGCAAAACAGAGCATTGGAAGAGTTCTCCAGTGACTGAATCAAAAAAGGAGAATTTATGTCACTGAAGTTCAAAGATAGCCTGGCTCCGGGCCTGCTGGATCCTTTTCTTGCCATCTGTGAGTCAGCTCCTTTCTCAGGGAGATGCCCATCTCTTGGTGGTAAGCCGGTAGCCAGGAGCTCCATGCTGCCTCAGATCCTCAGAAACCCAGGCAATGTCCTCAAATTGCGTTCGGATAGGCTAGACCACATCCAGGTCCTTCCTGGAAGAAGGGGAGGTAGAGCTCTTGACGCCCGGACCTCGTGGGCTGAGTGGTAGCGGGTGGTTCCACTGAACAGGTATCTTGTGCCTAGGTCCTGGGCTTCAGGGTCATCCTCTGTAGGGATATTTGAAGGAGAAGGAAGAGGGGATTGAAGAAGAAAGAGCAGCAGGGAGGCTGCTGCCGTGACCCACGTACAGACTGATGAGGGCCAGGTTGGGAGTTGTTTCTTCAAAACCAGAGGACCAACTTTGACCATGACTCTAAAGAAGTAATCACCATGGCTTTTAACAGAACAATGAAAGAAAAATACCTCATTGTCATGCCTTGGAGTACAGGAAAGAGATCAGTTGATGTTTCTCCTAGTCACAGTGAAGTTCAGACGTTTGGAGAAGCAGCAAACCTCACAATCTCACCGTGGGAGGTTTTCGTAGCTGCTGGTGGGAACCCAAGAACCACTGTCCATGCCGGCCAGAGATGTGACTGTGGACATTTGCTCCCCACCTCCTTTATCCTTGACGTCTTAGCACAGAGAGCTGGCGGTGCTCACGTGCCTTTTTGTTTCCTTTGTCAAACTAGATACTTGGGGGCTTGCATGCCCCCTCCCAGTGTAGCTGTAAACCGTAAGCGTTGAGCGCCGGGCTGTGTTTTGGACTTCTTCACCACAACTGCATACTCAGAACTCAGAGCTTCAGCCTCTGCTGACTTTCTGTCCTTGATTTAAACCTTTGAAATCAAGAAATCGCAGGAGGAAAAGTGGCTAATATGAGTTTCTAGAACTAAAAAGTATCCTGATATCTCCTGTACTTTATGTAGATGGAACATGTGCAAAACTTGGGAAGCACTTTGACAAAGGGAATGTGATTAACTCCTGTTGGCCAGGCTTAGCCCAAACCTCCGCCCGAGTGGGCACTTGATCGATGCTCTTACCTTAATGGGGCAATTGACTAGAAAACGAAGTTTTCAGTTAATTCTTTATATATATATATATTTTTAAACCATTTTTTAAATTGAAGTATAGTTAATTTACGATGTAGTGTTAGCTTCAGGTGTACAGCAAAGTGATTCAGATATATAGATATATATATTCTTTTTTGGATTCTTTTCCATTACAGGTTATTATAAAACATTGACTATAGTTCCCTGTGCTATACAGTAGGTCCTTGTTGGTTATCTATTTTATATATAGTAGTGTGTATCTGTTAATCCCAAACTGCTAATTTATCCCTCCCTCCCCTTCCCCTTGCATAATCATAAGTTTGTTTTCTGCATCTGTGAGTCTATTTCTGTTTTTGCAAGTAAGTTCATTTATCACATTTTTTTTAGATTCCACATATAAGTGATAGCATTGATATTTGTCTTTCTCGGTCTGACTTCACTTAGTATGATAATCTCTAGGTCCATCCATGTTGCTGCAAATAGCATTCATTATTTCATTCTTTTTTATGTCTGAGTAGTATTCTGTTGTGTATATATACCACATCTTTATCCATTCAGCTCAGGTCTTAGAGGCAAAGATGGAGTTCGATGGACACTGAGTTAATTCTTGATTGGACATTGGATAACTCCTCTCTTGGGAAAATCACTTGCCCTCTAGGTTTTCGGTAGGAACCAGATGGTTTGGGTAGAATCCCCCAAAACTGAGTAAAACACTTGGAAAATAATGATGCTAAAATGTTAAATACATCGTGGTGTAATCAAGTTTTAGAGAGAAATGGAAACGTCCAGTGGTTTTTAGTCTTAAACTGATAGGGACTCTCAGCGGGGGTGATTTATCATGGTTCACTGCAGAGGCTTGAATTGTAGCTAAGAAGAGTGACGCTTTCTAAGTGTGTCCTAGCACTAAAATCAGACCGCGTCTTCATTAGAGTATTAATTGTGGCGGAAGTGGGAATTAAACTTGGCAACATGACAGGGAAGCTGACATCAGAGTTATTAATTTGCAAAGACTGCCACTCAAATCAAATCAGTCAAGGCCGCACCGTCATCGCTGGCATGCTTAACACTATAAAGAGAGTGGAGAAAAGAAACCCGAAGTTAAATAGCTGTGTGCGTCTCCCCCATCTTTGGGATTGCTGTCATAATACCAGAAGAGTAAATACGAAATCAAAGCAGGAAGGCTTATCACTGATTGACTGCTATACAAATAGTAAAAATTATGAACTAATTTTCCCACAACTGTAAAAAGTAAGAAGACAACTTATTGCTGCACAAGAGGAGTAGATTATGCTGGTAACGTTGAACCAAGCGCTTTCAAAAATGCACACTTTGGGGGCTTCCCTGGTGGCGCAGTGGTTGAGAGTCCGCCTGCCGATGCAGGGGATGCGGGTTCGTGCCCCGGTCCGGGAAGATCCCACATGCCGCGGAGCGGCTGGGCCCGCGAGCCATGGCCGCTGAGCCTGCGCCTCCGGAGCCTGTGCTCTGCAGCGGGAGAGGCCACAACAGTGAGAACCCCGCGTACCGCAAAATAAAAACAAAAAACAAACAAACAAAAACGTACACTTTGCTCTTCTAAGGGGTTTGTTCCTCGTGCCTCTGTAGCATGAGAGCATCTTGAGGGATCACATGAAATTCCTACTGGGCGTTTGGTAGAGTCCCTGTAAACAGAGTTCACTTTTCACTTCTCTCCCTCCCTCGTGGTGAAGTTAATGACATACAGACAACGAATCAAGAATAAAATCAGTTCTTTGAGACCTGTCATCCTGACCTGTCCCTCCCATAGTGTTCACAGTCAGTGCCAGTAACTGAACCCCGTGGTTTCATGATCACCTGATTACCTGCCTCGTTTCTGCTTATTAGCATTGCCATAAAACCTGACATCGTGCCCTGCTCTGCCTCTTGTGGAGACTGCAGTTAAGTGGGTGTTTGGCTGAAAGCCATTAGTAGCTTTGGAAAGTAGTTTATTTGCACAAGATGAGGAGTGGAATGATCTATCACTAAATCCAGGTTCCCTACTGCAGTTAAATTGCCCAATTTTCTCTTTCTGGCTCCACAATTTCCAGCCAGGAGTTAGATTCGGGATGAGTTTCTGCATTTTGGATTGAGGTGGGTTAGGATTTCAGATAGTAGAGAGGTTTCACACGGCCACCTGCAGCCTGCCCAGCAGGGATGCTGCCGGTGCTCTGGTCCTGGCTTCTGTGGACCGCGCTGTACCCGGGGTTTCCTAGAAAGTAATGACCGTGCCTCACGCCCAGTCAGCCATTGGAAATACCGATGGCACGAGCTCAGATGATGGTTAGCATTTTTTAGCAATAAAGTGTTTTTTAATTAAGATACGTACATACGAGCGACCTCTGATGTGGCCAGCAGGGCAAATGTTTTCTAAAATGGGATGTCATTAGCCTTTTCTCTAATAACAGATTGCTTGCCTTCCTGTGGTGACTGTATTCAGCCTAGCCACTCATGGTGCTTCACACTCTTTTCTGTAGCTCTCTGCTGCTGAGTTACCAGGCTGTTGTGTGCAGGAGGCACGTCTCTCTTTGGCATTCAGACGCTTGGTCCTTCTCTGCATTTGGGAGGTATAAATGCCACCTCATGCGTGCGTTTTTGAAGTGCTGGGTTTTGAAAGAGTCTACTTTAGGGTCTGTTATATCCCATTTCGGAACACTGGACTCATCAAGGTATCAAGGGATTGAGTTGGCTGAGCTCTCCATCTTTTTCTTCCTCCCCCTCTCATCTCCTCTTTCTATAGAGTTACTCTTTTTTTAAAAAAAAATAAATTTATTTATTTGTTTTTATTTTTGGCTGCGTTGGGTCTTCGTTGCTGTGCGCGGGCTTTCTCTAGTTGCGGCGAGCGGGTCTACTGTTTATTGCGGGGCGTGGGCTTCTCATCGTGCTGGCTTCTCTTGCTGTGGAGCACGGGCTCTAGGTGCACAGGCTTCAATAGTTGTGGCTCACAGGCTCTAGAGCACAGGCTCAGTAGTTGTGGCGCACGGACTTAGTTGCTCTACGGCATGTGGGATCTTCCCGCACCAGGGCTCGAACCCGTGTCCCCTGCATGGGCAAGTGGATTCTTAACCGCTGCGCCACCAGGGAAGTCCTATAGAGTTACTCTTAATTGAATCCCTACCTCGTGCCAGACTATTTGTATCCATTATCTCATATTACCTGTACACTTGCTCTGAGAGGTTGTTTCCGTTGGCTCTAGATGAAGAAACTGAAGCTCCGAAAAGTAAAATGACTCCCAAAGTTACCTGGTTGGTAAGCAGTTGAGCCAGAATTTCAACTCCAGGTCACCTGGGTTCCTGAAGCCTGAACTCTTTCCACAGCACTTCTGGTCCCGACCTTGGCTGGGCGATAGCGTAACCTGGAGAGTTAGTTACACAACCAATCCTTGAGTTACATCCCAAGCTCTTGAGTTACATCCCAGCCCGAGCTCCGTGTGTGGCCCTTAGTAGGCGCATAATCAACATTAACTGGATGCCGGCAGGTTTGGCAAGTAGTAAGCAATCTGTAGTGTTTGACTCATGGACTGGCTTATAAACAAATCCCAATACGGCTGTTGAAAGGAGATGTGTCCTTTCTCCATATTGTACCACAACTCTTGTCTCTTCACTCTTAGCCTCTAAAATGGGCATAATTTCTTTTTATGCCTGTCACTGCAATGTTACGATCGCTCAATGAATGCTTTGAGAACTGTAGTTATAATTACAATCCAAATGAAAGGTATGCTTATCATAAAACAAATGATAAGAAAAATTCCATACAGGAGCGATCAGATTCACTGAATCCTATTAAATGAAATCACAGGTCAGAGTGCAAGTGGTTGTAAACTGGGAATATAAACTTAGCGTAGGTCCTGGGAGCCCCACCACCTGAGATCTGAATAGATCCCCTGACTTGAGACGTATTTTCCTGTTAATAAAATGTGTCACAAGGCCCTGAGGCAATGTACAATGGATGGACTTGGAAACTGGACCTTCCCCCGTTCGATCCATGGTGTCCGTTTCTGAATGCCTATTTTTCTTTTAAGCCTGAAAGGTGACTGAGTTCAGCTGTTTTCCATCGCTCCCTTCCACCGACAGATACGAGTGTGGAGAGCACGGACAATTTGGGATAGGAGAACAGGGTGTTCTAACTAAATGCCTCAGGGTGACATGTGGAATGTAGTGGCACGAAGGTACAGACAGTTCATAGTTACATAGTCACTTTCTTATTTCCAGATCATGTGATCAGTGATACAAACAACTGGTTAATAAAAATGGAAAATTCTGAGCTAATTCATTAGAAAAAGGATATGTATAATCTCAGTCAGAGAAACATGTCTTTCGGCATGGGACACTTCTATTCTCCTGTGAGGACTACGGTCCAGTAAGTTCGGCAAATTTTATTCCAATTAAATCTTAAATGACTATGTAACCCATTTCAAACTGAGTACTCCAGAGAATCCATAGCTTAGTGAGCTCTAGCTATGGAAAGGGTTTTGAATTATTTTTCTTTCAATTTAATGCTGTTAGGATAATTGTCCACATTAGCTAGAGATGCTCTACAATATATCTTTTTTTTTTAACATCTTCATTGGAGTATAATTGCTTTACAATGGTGTGTTAGTTTCTGCTTCATAACAAAGGGAATCAGTTATACATATACATATGTTCCCATATCTCTTCCCTCTTGCGTCTCCCTCCCTCCCACCCTCCCTATCCCACCCCTCCAGGCGGTCACAAAGCACTGAGCTGATCTCCCTGTGCTACGCGGCTGCTTCCCACTAGCTATCTACCTTACGTTTGGTAGTGTATGTATGTCCATGCCTCTCTCTCGCTTTGTCACAGCTTACCCTTCCCCCTCCCCATATTACAATATAAATAAGTATACAAACTTCATGCTGATTATGTAAATATTGTTTGGAGCAGAGGTTAAAAGCATGGTGAAGCCATGGAGGCCGTGGAGTCAGGCTCTGGAGCCAGACTGACTGGGGTGAAATCCCACCTTTGAGGCTTCTTAAAGTAAGGGATCTCAGGCAGTTTCCTTATTCTCTTTGCCCTTCAGGTTTCCCGTATATAGAATGGGGGATATTAACAAGTTCTTAACTAATATTTCCTCATCTGCCAAAGGGGAAATGAATGTTGAAAAATAATGTGAACTGCTTAGTGTGGGGCCTTGCTACAGACGGCACTAAAAGACAGCTCCTGCTGGTAATAGTCCTGCAAGTGGTAACAACTTCTGGGGCCAGCGCACTTTAGCCGTACTTACCGCCTTTTCACATGGGTGGTTGGTTCAGCGCTGTGGTCTGCAAACAAACGGCAGCCGCCTGGTGTATGTGCCCTGTCTATGGGGCACCGTTGGCCGAACCCCCTACAGGAGACCCGAGACTCTCTGACACAGTAACGTAATGATTTTTCTCCCTAATGGGAAGTGGATGAAGTTAACATCCAGTAACTGTTGTCTGAGGTTTTAAGTAAGCTCACCACATCCTTGTGCCCCTCTCTGAAGAGGACTGAGAACATGCACTGTGTTCAAACTCCCTGTTAAGCCTCTGCTTGCTTAGAAATTATGCTCGCTTGCTTTTCTATATAGGAATACTCACAGCTTCCTGAAAACGTCACCATGGGCCACGATGTCTTCCTTGAGGACGTTAGTGAGAGCATCAGAGCACCCTGTGGTCTTAACTACTATGCTCTGTGGATGGACTCCTGAAGAGAAAATTGTGTCTATTATAGAACTTTTACTATGTGGAAACATTGAGGGTGGAAGCAAATAAAATTGCTTTCTAGTCTCTCGGCCAAGGACAATCATTGCTAATACGGGCACACCTCATTTTACTGTGCTTTGCTTTATTGCCCTTCACAGATACTGATTGTTTTTGTTTGTTTGTTTGTTGTTTTTTTACAAACTGAAGGTTTGTAGCAACCCTGCGTCAAGCAAGTCCGTTCTTGCCATTTTTCCAACATTTGTCACTTCATGGCTCCCCATCACATTTTGGTAATTCTCACGATATTTCAAACATTTCCTTCTTTATTACATTTCATAACAACCACAACTGTTACAGCCAGAACTCACTGCAGGCTCAGATGATGGTTAGCATTTTTTAGCAATAAAGTGTTTTTTAATTAAGATATGTACATTGTTTTTTAGACCTACTGCTACTGCAAACTTAATAGGCTACAGTATAGTGTAAACATAACTTTTATGTGCACTAGGAAATACAAAAATTCATAGGACTCTCTTTATTGTGACATTTGCTTTATTGTGGTGGTCTGGAACTGAACCCACAGTATCTCCAAGGTTTGCCTATATTTTGCTATATGTCTCCCAGGCTTTTATCCCCCTCTTTATGTATAGGTTTTGGTTTAAAAACTGGTAATTATATTATCTATGTAATTTGATACTATATGGGGTTTTTTGTTTACTTTTGTATTTTCTGTCTTCAAATTTTTCGTAAACAACTTCCATAAGTTTTATAATATTCATTGTAACATAATTTACAATCTTTTGTTAGTTGATATTGAAGTCTTTTAGCAGTCTTACACTGTTATAAACAATTCTTTGGTGCCCATTGAAGTTCTTTTCCTTAAGATATTTTCCTAGAAGTGGAGTTACCAGTCAAGTTTATAGATATTTTAAGTCACATTATAAATTTCCAAATGGCATTCTAGAAGACTGGAAACAATGTATGTGACCAGCAGTAAAGGTATGGTTATATAAATCATGGCATGTTGACGTGATGGAATATTATGCAGCTATGAAAATTAGAAGAATGTTGACATAGCTCATGGTGTAAAGATTTACTTCTTTTGGAGAAGAGGTTTATATATATGTATATATACATATATATATATATTTTGTACAGAAAAAAAAACATAAAAGAAATACAATAATAAGACCGAGTCTCCCTAAAATCAAGTTCCCATGCCAAGTTTATGATTAACTTCTCTATCCAAAACTTTATTCCCTTTCTTGTTCTGTACCTGTTCCCCCTCAAGACTGAACAATATCAAATAAAAGGGGGGATTGTAACTGAGCAGGACCCAATGGTGCTTCCTTGGGATGGACTGCCCCATGTCCTCCACCCGCCTCTTGTTTGTAGAAAAACTAGCCTTCTAGGCCTTCCAGGAGTTCCAAAGAACAAATTTAATCAGAGAAGTGAGAAAATACAGAAACCATGGAAAACAGTCAAGCAAGACAAAATAATAAGAGTTTAGTTGTTAAACCAAGTCAAGAACCTTTAGTTCCTCCTCAAGTGCTACAGATAATATCCTAAACCGTATGCTTCAGTTGTCATGCAGATATTGAAAGCACCAACAGCTGGAAAAAATTAACTGTATGCTGACCACGAGTATTTAGAACCCCAGGCTGGTTGGAACCAGAAGGTTGATGATGTTGAGTCCCAGTTACCTCACAACCAATCAATCAGAAGAATGTCTACAAGCTGATCATGCACCCCACAACCCTCTCCCTCACCCTGTCTTTAAAAACCCTTCCCTGAAAGCCTTTGGGGAGTTCGGGTCTTTTGAGCGTTAGCTGCCCGGACTCTTCCTTGGTGCCCTGCGATAAATGCTGCACTTTCCTTCACCACAATCCCGTGTCAGTATGTTAGCTTTGCTGAGAGGGCGTGAGCAGAACCAAGTTTGGTTTGATAACAATAATACCTCAGCAGTGAGTACCTCTGGTTATAGAATTGTAGATAATTTTATTTTCTCCTTTATTATTTAAATATATTCCAGAGTTTCTATAAGAAATACATATTGCTTTAAGAAGCAGAAAATGGCTTTCTAAAAGTGTTAAACTAAATGCACGACGGTGTCAAGTTTCTACCATTCATATGAATCCTTTTGGCTTTTTTAAAGCTCTTGAGAAAAGGTAACACTACCAATTTCGCTAAGAAAATGAAACTTCAGTTCTCTGGACTGTTCTGTCCATATACTCTAGAATCTTGAATTTTGGAGCAATCAGGGAATGAAGCTATAGAGATGGCCCATCGTTGCTACCTTCACCCGTTAAGACATTTGCCTAAACTCAGCTCTTTGAATGGTGAGCTCTAAACTGCATACGTACAATGTGTTCACTCATTAACTCACTCATGTAGTCATTCAGAGTTGTTTACTGAGTACTTCCAGTACTCAGGTCTGTACCAAGGACTAGGAGACAGAAGGATGAACAGAAAACTCTTCTTGCTTTCTCAAAGGTCACAGCTTAATGTATTTTAACAGGCACTTGGCTCAGATCAAAATTTGGGGGAAGTTAAAAAAAACTGGGGGGGGGAAGTTACAAAAAGTGTGTAAATTGTCTACCTTCTGTTCCTCAAACATTTTTAGTCTTATTTCTCTCTAGTTTTTTGACTTCTTACCCGTGCAGTGTTTATTACTTGAAAACTGTGCTGTCCAATACAGTAGCCACGAGACACGCAGAGCGATTTAAAATTAAATAAAATTTAAAATTCAATTCCTCTGTCACACTAGCCGCATTTCAAATCCCGACTGGGCATGGGGGTGGTGGCTGTGGATACCACATTGGACAGGGCAGGTATAGACTGTCTCTGTCATCACAGAAAGTTGTGCTGGACCACCGTACCCTAGGAGGAAGCGTTATCGCTCTTCTTTCCCACCGTCTCCACTCTACGTCCTCACCAAGTTCTTAGACGATTCTTGGGCAGCCCCCCATACACACACCAAGTGAACACCAGGGATTTCCTTCGAAATTGAGCCTGCCCGTCCTCACCAGACAGATGATTCTTAAAGAACCATGATGACCTGTGGCTCCCCAGTTTTTAAATGTTACTTGAATTATCTCGACTTCCCAATAAAATCCAGACTCTTTAGACAAGTCCCATATATAACCCATCCTCTACTTCCCTTTCAGGCCTTATATCTATGACTTCAGCTAGCGGCAACCACTCCCCATCTCCCAAGCTCCCTCTGCTCTTTTTTGCCTCCGAGTTACCCTTCATGTTAACCCAGCTGTCAGAAATGTCACTTCCCCTCTTCACCCAGACTAAGATGCCACCTCTGCCCTAAGTCTTTCTTTGATCTCCAATCAGAAGTCCCCCCTTCCCCCTCCTTGCTTATGGCTCAAAATCTGTAACACCTCCATGGCATTACTGCATAGCAAACTGTATTGTATGTTTTGCTCATCACTTTTGCTTTTTCTTTTTTTAAATTTATGTATTTTATTTGTTTATTTTTGGCTGCGTTGGGTCTTCGTTGCCGTGCACTGGCTTTCTCTAGTTGTGGTGAGCGCGGGCTCCTGTTCGTTGCAGCATGCGGGCTTCTCATTGCAGTGGCTTATCTTGCTGCAGAGCACGGGCTCTAGAGCTCAGGCTTCATTTGTTGTGACTCGCGGGCTCTAGAGCTCAGGCTCGGTAGCTGTGGCGCACGGGCTTAGCTGCTCTGCGGCGTGTGGGATCTTCCCGGACCAGGCCTTGAACCCGTGTCCCCTGAATTGGCAGGCGGATTCTTAACCACTGCACCACCAGGGAAGCCCCCCTCTTCTTCTTTTTTTTTTTTTTAACATCTTTATTGGAGTATAATTGTTTTACAATGTTGTGTTAGTTTCTGCTTTATAACAAAGTGAATCAGCTATACGTATACATATATCCCCATATCCCCTCCCTCTTGCGTCTCCCTCCCACCCTCCCTATCCCACCCCTCTACGTGGTCACAAAGCACTGAGCTGATCTCGCTGTGCTATCCCTCTCTACTTGACCGTAAAGTTTGAGGAGTTTCAATGTGCCATGTTAAGACTCAGGATATTTGTTGACTACATTTAGAGGCACACAGCAGTCACTATCTTTATTTTAATGACACTATTTGAGGGTATTAAATACCAGAATGGCCCTGTTCTAGTGAAGCTGGAGTTGATTGTCCAAATTTCAGAGAGCTAATAATTTGCTCACATGCCTGTTGTAATTGGAAGTATGGGGACTGAACACGGAACTTTGTGGTAGGACCTCCAGGAAAATCAGGGTTCGTTAAATACAGAAGAGGATCACATGAACAATAGGAAAATTTCGAGAACCAAACAAGTAGGAAGGAGTAAAGAAAAGCTGGATCTTTAGCAGCTGTCCTCTCCAGCTTTACTTTCCAAATTAAATGAATAATTAAAGCTTCTTTGAGGCTTTGTGGTGGTATTGTTTTAATCGTTAGTGTTAGTGGTTCACGTATCGTAGTTGCAATTTTGTGACAGATGCTGAGCCTTCCAGCTACTTATTTGGCCACAGATGTAGCTGTAATTCCAGCATTAGTGCCTTCTTATTTACCGGAGTCGTATCCTTTTCCTAAACACTTCAGCACATCAGTATTCATTGCATGCAGCATCATTTTTTTCCAGAGTGGAATTGGAGTTAACACAGAGACTGATACACCTGAGAAATACCCTGCCACTGGCAAAAACTAGAATTGTTTCTCTTTGGGACATTTTATAAACTGATTCATCCATCTACCCTTTAGAGACTATGATTTTCTCCACCTTGCTTTGTTCTCCTCTCAGGCTTGTATGGACTTATTTCCCTCTTGGTTTGTACTCTTATTGCGGCTCTGTTCTCTCTATTCAGGACATAAAAAAGGCCTAAACAATTCCTGTGTCTTTTGGGATCAGTGAATAGGAAGGAGAGAGGTAGAAGGAGAGGTCAGGTTCCCCACAGGATCCTCTTTATTCCATTGCTTTAGTTTTTTGTTAGCTATTATTCCTTTATTTGCTGTTTTCAACTTCTGGTACAGGAATGGCAGTTTGGATTTTATTTAAATTGATGCTTGCTTTTAACTTCATGTCTGTTACCTTTTTGTTTTTTTGGTGGATTCTAAATAGAAGTTTACACTTTAGCTCTCCAAAGTTTGAATAGAAAACCAGGATCAGTCATTTAAAGAAACCACAGCAGTTTTCTCTATTCCTTTAATGTATCTTTACAAAAAACATGATCATGAGAAGTCATGGAATCATACTATAGTGCATTCTCTCTCTCTCTCTCTCTCTCTCTCTCTCTCTCTCTCACACACACACACACACACACGTGCCCATATTTAAAAATAATAGGTAGCTGAGAGATCATCAAGTTTAACCTTTTTTGTTTTATAATGGAGTATAGTTGATAACGATGTTGTGTTAGTTTCAGGTGACATATACACACCACTATATTTAGAATAGATAGCCAACAAGGAGCCTACTGTACAGCACAAGTTCAGCCCTTCTGAAGACACACAGCAGCTTAGGGAAGTGAAGTACCTTGTCCAAGGTCGTGTTCCTGCCCAGGGTTGGCCTGGGACTAGAACCCAGGTCCCTGTCTTCCAGATCAGCGCTCCATCAGGGAGTTCCTTTAACACTAGAGATAGAAGAAGCTATCAGCCTTGCAGAGCAATTGCTCCGGGCCGCACAGCAGTGCCCTAGACCTCCTCACGGTTAGCGGTTAGCGTTTAGGTTCTAACGCCATCGTTCAGTGAGTCTGGCATGCAGGTTGTGATGTAATCACCAACCACAACCGCTTGACGAGATACCACAAAACCCTCTACAGCAAAAAAAAAAAAAACCCCAGAAAACCCCAGGACTGAGCAATTTCCTGGCAGATCTGTCTTTATAGGAAAGGAGAGATGGGAGTCTTTAAATGATACTGGGCATGAGAGGTGGGGGAAAGGAAGGTAACCCAACAGATAAAGGAAGGCACAGGAGTGACATAAAGTGAACACGTTTCCAGTAAGGAAGTTTTTGTCCACATCTTCCACATTCATGACGAAGCACACAGAATCTAAAGTGATGTCTACAGAGTCACATGTGTTGAGTCCAAGTAGTGAGTATTGGTGATAACGTATTTTTGAAAACTTGCGCTATGATAAATATCTACACACTGGTTTTTTAAAATTTTATTTATTTAATTTATTTTGGGCTGCACTGGGTCTTCGTTGCGGTGCACGGTCTTCTCATTGCAGTGGCTTCTCTTGTCGCAGAGCACGGGCTTTAGGCGCTCAGGCTACAGTAGTGGTGGCAACGTGGGCTCAGTAGTTGTGGCGCACGGGCTTCGTTGCTCCGCGGCATGTGGGATCTTCCCGGACCAGGCCTCGAACCCAGGTCCCGTGCATTGGCAGGCGGGTTCTTAACCACTGCGCCACCAGGGAAGCCCTACACGGTGTTTTTAAATTAATAAGCACCGTGGCTATGGAACCGAGGAGCGCGGTACTGGGTCAATATCGCTCTTTAGCAAGTGGGAACCCGGGGCTTGGCACCTACACTGACTCTCTAATGGGGATCATGTGTCAGCATAAAGTTCACTGCAACTAACGGTGAATTACATCCTCTAACAAGAAAATTCGACTTCATTTGATAGTTAAGATTTTCTCCATGTGGCTAGACTGATAGAAGCAGGGTTTATCCAACCTTAAAAGTCTGCCTTAGAAGTTGCATCTTTGATGGCCAAGGACAGGTTACGGTGGAGCGTGAGAGAAGAGGTCATCGTAATCGTGTTAAGGGCAGACTGGGAAAAGTAATAAAGTGCTGGGACAAAACGGAGAATCACCTCACAGCTATCCATTACCTCTTCTCAGAGCTGGAATTAAAACTGTCAAAGTTTCATCCTTTTCTGGTTACTTTTATAATTCTCAGGGAACTGGATACGATGTTTTTAAATTGCTTCTCTTCCTGTTCTTCCCCCGGATAAATAGCAAAAGCAATTAAAGAATGTATCTCTTTTAATGTTACCTAAAGCCTTGCCCAGGAAGTTACCTGCAAGCCCTTTACCCTGCAAAGCCTCTGACTTAATCCTGTGGACTATGTATATTACATTAATGTGGGAATTTGCTAACTGTTGTCAGATACTTCTACAGCATCAAAGCCCGATATGATTAATTCGTAAAACCCTTCAGTGAGGTACGTAGGTCCTGAGCCTTCTTATTGCTGTCATTATCTTTCTTATTTCACAGTTAGACACACTAAAATGCGAGAAGGCTAAGAGCTTTACCCAAGGTCTCTGAGGAAGCCAGTGGTGCAGCTGGAGCAGGACAGGAGAGCTCCAGCCTGAAGCACGGTCCTTTGTTTACTAAAAATGGAGAGCTTGCTCTTTTGCCCACTAAAACCCAAGCCCCAAAGGCACTACCAAGTTTTTGAGAACTGAGGAATCTCTATTCCATCTCCATTTGTTTCCTGAATAACATAAGAAAGGCACGTGGTATGACTCGAATGGACAGATGGTCCGTTTATCATTTTTAACAATTTTTGGAAGAAAGCCTTTTTGGAGTGGCCCTTTTTGTCTGTATGATCATTTCCAAAAGCTTCCAAGATTATACGCTTAGTTTCTCAGAAAGACCTCAAATTTCATCATCTTCCTTTGGATGAAAAGGGTAAATATGCATGCCATGAGTTGAGTGGTGACCCCGTGGAAGCTGTAGCCGCCTCAGAAGATGACAGCCTTTGTACTGCAGTCCTCGTCATGTGCTGATTAAGTACCGCTGAGTGAATTAACAAGAATATTCAAACAACTTTTAGTGATTTTTCATAAGCAGAGGCACATTTTCAATCTTTTCTTTATGGCTACCCACTTGTTATAAATTAATGAAGCAGACCAATCCAGGAGCTACACTGTTTTCTCTTTTGAAATGAGACACCCTGATATGCCAGCATTTCTTTCTGTTCTATAAAAGGGGCTCAGAATGACGCCTGCTTTTCAAGAGATTACACTTCCACTAGTAGTGACAGGTTGCAATGCCTCTCTTCCTGACAAATCTATCTTTTGTTTGTTTGTTTGTTTTTGTTTTTCTTGCGGTATGCGGGCCTCTCACTGTTGTGGCCTCTCCCGTTGGCGGAGCACAGGCTCTGGACGCGCAGGCTCAGCGGCCATGGCTCACGGGCCCAGCCGCTCCGCATGTGGGAGCTTCCCGGACTGGGGCACGAACCCGCGTCCCCTGCATCGGCAGGCGGACTCTCAACCACTGCGCCACCAGGGAAGCCCCAAATCTATCTTTAGAGTGGAGCAGGGCTCCCTGACCGGTGTCATTGTGTTGGCAGTGATACTCAGTGGCTGCTTGGGATGATACAGTTTGTATCCCTGCACCTGCTTCTAGCGGGTGCTGGCATGGATTGGTATGTATATTGCCTGTCTGTAACCAATAGCACAGGGCTGTGTACATTTTTTAAAATATTATGTTAGCTGACACAGTCTATACCATCGGTAGCAGAATCACTACTATCCCCACACATAGCAACTGCATTGCTGCAGCTGGCCTTTCTGTAGAAACAAAAATGACACCAAAACAAATAAAAATCCCCTACCAAGATGGAGCCACAATCAATAGCACTTACTAAGCACTGCCCAGGAGACAATGAGTGATGCAAAGATATGGAACGTCCAGGTCTGGGTCCCACTAAGGATTCCAACCCCACCCTACATCAGATGCTTACAGTCTTGTTAGGAAGGAGAATAAGACCTGTAACCAGTCCCCCCTGACACTGAAAAAGCTGTGTGGAGAGGGCTTGAGGGTCAACCAGTCTTGAGTCCAACCCTCGTGCACCACTGACCCAAGGGACTTTGATGACCTTGAGCAGGTTACTTACCCCTGAACCTTTGCTTTCCTATCAATAAAATTTGAATGATAATACTTATCTTGGAGGAATGTTGTCAGGATTAGAGACATTGTTTGAAAGGTGCACAGCCTTTCACAGCCTAGAACTTTGTAAAAGATTGGTATTATTACTAACAACAGTAATGGCACAAGCCAGTGTGCTAAGTGCCAAACTGCTGATATAGGTGTAAATCTTATAGGGCGTCAAAGCAAACTAAGTTTCTCGCACTACAGTTTCTAGATTTTGAAAAGTTGGAGCTATTCATCATTTTCCTTTAGTTCTATCCTGATTTGTTTTGTCCTTTGAAAATGCACTGAATTTCATCGCTGCCTTCCTGTTGGCTAGCTCTTGATTATTCACAGTGTCAGAAACCAAGGAACACATAAATAATTGAAATTCCGAGGTAGAACATGGAGAAATCTTATTTTAGTCTACTTTCTAGTCTGGTCTTGAATTTACCAGAATTCTTCCAGGAACCTATTAAGTAGCAAAGTGAACTGGTTTTTATCTTTCTTTCCCATTGTCCCATGGCTGCTAATGAAATGAATAAAAGATGGCTATCAGGTGACAGAACAGATTTTCCTTGAATCGTTTATAAATTAGATAATTAATTTTAAGATACTTGAAAAATAGCTGAACCCATTTCTCTGAATCTGATATACAAATAAAATTTTCAGAGTTTTAAAAATGCCACTGTTCAGTTAGAAAGTGGTGGTGTTGATAATACAAAGGATGTTGTATACCAAAAACATTCCTGTTTGTGCTTTGTATTCGATATGAATTTTCCTGCTGATTTATTTTCCTTCATAGTTTGCTTAATCTGATATTAGATGTCGTTGGTATTCCCTGAGCAGTAACTGACTAATGAGGGGGGAGAATGACCCTGAAGGATAGGACGTATCAATAGAAACCTTTCTGGAATTGAAAATTGCCCGTGGAGGGCTTCCCTGGTGGCGCAGTGGTTGAGAGTCCGCCTGCTGATGCAGGGGACGCGGGTTCATGCCCCGGTCCGGGAAGATCCCACATGCCGCGGAGCGGCTGGGCCCGTGAGCCATGGCCGCTGAGCCTGCGCGTCCGGAGCCTGTGCTCCACAATGGAAGAGGCCACAACAATGAGAGGCCCAAGTACCGCAAAAAAAAAAGAAAAAGAAAATTGGCCGTGGAAAATCCACAGGCTTACGGGTGGATAATTGTGAATTGACTCTAGATGAAAACTGCCAGGTTTGGTCATTTGTTTTCATCACTGTAAATATCAGTAAGTTCTCTCTTGCAATGCAAGGAAGGGAAGAAAAATGTCCTCTCAGTCATTCTGAAGGTTAAGGTGATGGTAGGCAGTCACATACACAGATCTCTAGGCAACTCGCCTACCACACACAGGCCTGCACCTCCTCCTTCTGATATGCACCCTTCTGCGTATAATGAAAGATATTCCCGAAAGTAGTTTATTATAAATGTGGATGAGATGAAGGCTGGTATGTAAAACCCTCATAACTGGCTACAGCCTCCTTCTGTGATGCTTGGATCGTTTAGAAGAAATTCATGTTCATTGAAAACGATCCAAAAAGGAAAATAAATCATCTCAGTATAGGAAGGGAGGGAGGAGAAGCATAAGAGGAGAGGGGAAGGCAAGAGAGGAAGGTGCGGTGTGAATTTTCCATCAGTGGCTGATTTTCCCCAAGAGAATCCACCCCGTTTATAATTCACGATCCTGAGTTTGTTGAAGAAATGATTTTTCTGACCAGCCAGGGTTTCCTTTCATTATATTTTCTTACAACTCCAGCAAACTAAAGAGAAATTTAGAAAACTACCTTTGGAAAGTAGAACTGAAAAAAAGTACCTGTGTAAGTGTACTCCATCAGGTGAATCTGTTTAAACTGAGAGAAATAACGTATTATTCAGCTAAGAAGATAACTAGTAATTCTTGTGGCTGTGATCAGTGATACCCTTCTTCCTTATGGAATGCCAGATTTTAAACTACCTTAAACATCTCACAAACGTTAAAGGCAAACTGGGCTCAGTGTGTCTCAAGACGTTTTCTTCCATGGCGGGAATAGGGCGACAGATACTCACAAGTGATGACTGACTGTCTTTAGCTACTTCCTGTTTCCTCAGTCAATAAGCTTTTTCTATTGGAGGCTCCATCTTTTTCCTCTCCGCACTGATTTTCGGTGCTTTTGTAAAACCCTAAATGGGGTCTATATGGATTCTGAAACCAACGAAGAAAACTGCATCAGTATTTCATCTAAAAAAAGAAAAATTAAAAGGAAATAGAATCTGTACCAATAAGCTGTGTATTTCATGACAACATAAAATGTTTTCGCCTGAGGCAGAATTGAATGGAAAGCAGCAGGATGTAGCTTTGTTAAAAATCTGTGACCAGGAAGACAGGAATTTGGGATTCTAGACCTATTGTTTTTGTGTATGTGACATTTTAATGTTAGACTTGAGTTAGGGGCAAAGAAAAGTTCCATTTTCTGGTTGAGTTCCAAAGACACAATGGTACAGCTGCTGGAGCCCTTGCCCCAAACACAACCCCTAGAAAGAAATAGAGGAGATGGGAAGTGTTTTCCTGACAGCTGGAGAGCTAAAACAGGACAGAGATTATGCCACAAAATTTTGCTGTCTTTTTAATGTATGTTCAAATAAATCTCTCGTGTAACATTACAATTTTTAAAGTTTTCAGATGTTTCCAGTGTGGTTTTAAGTTTCATTCAGTATTTGTTTTATTGTGATGATCATTTCATAATGTATAAAAATATCAAGTCACTATGTTATGTACCTGAAATGAATATAATATTATATGTCAGTTATAACTCATTTTAAAATAAATCAAATCAAACTAAAAAACTTTATTTGGTGTATCAGTGTATGTTTCTGTTATGAGTATAGTATATATTCATTACAGAAACTTTGGAAAATTCAAAAATGTGTTCTAACACTAAAGTAAAATTCACCAATAATCCAACCCTTCAGAGTAACTACGGTTAAAATTGGAAAGATAAACTTGGAAGTTCCCCCTACCCATCCTCTATAATGTTTACCAGGCTACCTGCATCTGTTCCGTATTCTCTGACTCCCCATTTGTTACAATGGCTGTAGGATGACCTTCCACTTGAGTCTGTATCTAATCCATTCTCTTTCACTTCTAAGGCTTTTGTACCTCCCTTCTTAAATGAAACTCTACATTCCCTTCCAACTGCTACTACTTTACCAGCCTTCATACAATTTAATTTTCTATATTTGCTGTCTTTATTTTCCCCTCCTATTCTCTTTCCTCCTACTGCTCCATCACTGCCAGAGCTTCCATTGTCTGGGTCATGTATGACCTCTGTGTTGCAAATCCAGTGGCCAATTCTTTGTCCCAATTTACTACCTCTCTGTGCAACTTTTGACATGTTGACGATTTCTCCTTTTTGAAATAGTCTTTTGGCTCATCTTCCAAGATATCATGGCCTCCTAATCTTCCAACTCACCAGCTACTTTTCGCATCTCCCTCTCTGCTTGACCTGTTAGTTTGAACAGGATTGGTTCTTCTGGAATATGTGATTCCATCCAGCACCATGCTTTTTTTTTTTGATGGCTGAGCCGCACAGCTTGCGGGATCTTAGTTACCTGACCAGCCAGGTATTGAACCCAGGCCCGCGGTAGTGAAAGCGCACAGTCCTAACCACTGCCCTCCAGGGAAGTCCCTGGAGCCATGCTTTAAATTTTATCTACATGCCAGTAATTCCTAAGGTTTTACCAATCCTCTCCACTGAGATTCAGATAGCCAATTGCCTACTAGGCACTCCACGTGGTATGTCCAACAAAACATGGCCAGAACCAACTTTTTTTTTTTTTTTTTTTTTCTGCAGTATGCGGGCCTCTCACTGTTGTGGCCTCTCCCGTTGCCGAGCACAGGCTCCGCGCGCGCAGGCTCAGCAGCCATGGCTCACGGGCCCAGCCGCTCCACAGCATGTGGGATCTTCCCGGACCGGGGCACGAACCCGCGTCCCCTGCATCGGCAGGCGGACTCTCAACCACTGCGCCACCAGGGAAGCCCCAGAACCAACTTTTGATTCTCTAGATCCACATTCTATTCCTCTAAAATGTGTGCCCCTCTTAGTGGTCATCGCAGTATGGCACTGCCATCTAGCCATAGCTCGAAACTTTGGAGTCATGTTTGATGTCTCTTCTCCTCCCCAAAAGTACTCAGATGATGTCACACCTCTGTTTAAAATCTTAAAATAAATTCTCATTAAGTAAAATAAAATACAAGCTCATTCCTCTGGCCTTGCATGATCTGTTACCTGTTCCTCTGAACGCATCTTGTACCCATCTCCCCGTTTTTTGCTTTCTGTTTTCTAGCCCCAACAAGCTCATTTAATTTAGGGGTCTTTATCCTCATTGTTACTTATTCCTCCCTGTCCTTACATCCTCACATGCTGGCTGCTTTCTCCTACTCTTCTGGTTCCATCCCAGATCTCTCTCCTCAAAGCACCAATCCCTAAGTGCATGGTCTAAAGTAGGACCATCCCTCCCACTTACCTTCCATCACATTCATCATGGTACTTACCAGTATCTGAAAAGATCTTGCTTCTTTAAGTATTTGGTCATTGTGTTTTATTCGTTTAGAATGTAGACTCCAGGAAAGCAGCAATCTTATATGCTTTATTTACCACTTTATACTCAAGGAATAGAACAGTGCTTGGTATGAAGTAGGTGCTAAATTAATAGGGGCTGAATGATTATTGAACAAATATTTTAAAGCAGTTTCCTTTAGTCCTTTTTTACTATAAACTAAAATACTGCATTTTAATTGTCCCTTTTGTAATTGTTTGAGTTTTTCAATTACTATCATAAAATTAGCATTTTCCTCTCTTTTTGGATATTTTTACAATTTTTTTTTAATTCCAAGACTAATACAAGTTGGTTAGACAAACTTAAAGTATAAGTAAACTATAATAAGAGAGAAAACCAGTGCACAGTACTCAATAATTTGCATATAATTATCTGCATATGGACATATAAATATATAATACATTAGATTGAAATATTCACGCTAGGTAATATATTTTTAATAGCCAAATAATGCTTTGTCCCTATAGCTATGTCATAATTCATTCATTATTTATGAATATTCAGTTAATTCCACTTTTTTCAATACTAAAATGACATTGCAACATGTACCTTTTTCTGACCTTTAAAAATAATTTCAAGTTCTATGATTTCAGGATTTGTTCTTTTAGCAATATTGGTAAGAGATAAGCTTGTAGTCTCTTGGTGTTTGCACAGTTGCCTCATTTTGCTTTGATTTACCATCTCCAGGGGCTAATCTTTCTACAGGGATTTTTGTCTAGTGAAAAAGGTTGGGCTCTTAAACCGAGGAGCCCGTGTGAGAGGAAAGGACTCTGTCCACACAAGAGACGTTCCTGTTGTGGCATTTTCTCTCAGACCTATTCACGAGCTGCTAATTAGACAAATCCTTTTTGGCGGTAACAGTGAATGGCGGTTTGCCTTGGTATCCCTCCCTCTTAAGAGTGCCAGGAGGGACCCTTTATCTTGGATAACAGTGGACAAATGACAGGGCCAGTTGAAAAGAGTTATAGATAAGTGGATGCTCTGTATGAAACGTACATATTAATATAAATAGCCGGATATAGATGCTTCTGTATCAAGATGCTAGTATAAAATTCCAATGGAATTATCATGTGTTTTGGGTGGTGAGCACTTTCACTTAAATATGCATAAAAATCCTCATCCAGGAGGTTAGCGTTACATAGCTCTCATAGTTCAAGTCCAGCTTCAGATTTTCTTCTTCTTGGGCTTCACTAATACTCTTGACTTTTCTCAAGACCTTCTTGAGAAAGACCTTCTTGCAAACTGGCACCTTTGGAAGAATCGGTGCCAAAATATTAACTCGAGTTTTCAATGCTTGTGGAATTGTGGATGGAGTTTCTCTTTATTTTTTATCTATATTTTCCAGTTTGTCAAATTAACTTGTTTGCAGAGTTTCCAATAACATGGGAAAAGGCTAATTTTATACTGTAAGTTTAAAAAATCGGACCGTGAAATAGGTCATAAATGTGCTTGGATCCATGTCAATGGGTTTTTGTCTCTGCCTTGCCCTGCCACTTGCATCTCAAGTGTGTTCACATCAGTCACAGGGGACGTCAGTGTTGATCTGCCCTTAATATGCGTTTACTGACCCAGCTACACAGAGTGCTGATTACTGTTGATGACGTCTCTTATTTATTCCTACCTTGTCCTTCCTTTTAGTTTCTGTCTTTGTTTTTCTATTTCACATTGTGATCACACAGTAGCTTTGCAGTGACCCTGAGACAGCTCTGGAAACTGCAGTCCCTGCCTGACCTTGTGGCTGATCGAACTCCTCTGGGGAAGGGATCAGAGATTTCCTCTATGAATTGAGATAAAGTACTTTTGGGTCAACTTCTGCAAAGATTTTCCCAGCACTCAAGAGATGTTTTCTAGGGCTTCCCTGGTGGCACAGTGGTTGAGAGTCCGCCTGCCGATGCAGGGGACGCGGGTTCGTGCCCCGGTCCGGGAAGATCCCACATGCTGTGGAGCGGCTGGGCCCGTGAGCCATGGCTGCTGAGCCTGCGCGCGCGGAGCCTGTGCTCCGCAACGGGAGAGGCCACAGCGGTGAGCGGCCCGCGTACCGCAAATAAAAAAAATAAAATAAAAAAAAGAGATGTTTTCTGAATTGTTATGTCCCACCTCTCACTCCAAAAAGGCATTTGTGTTGTCTTGCTGTTCCTCTGTTCGTGACCATTCTAGGTGGGCTCATCTTAAAACCCAGGTAATGGAGCTAGATTTTTAAAAGACAAAATATCCATCCAAAGTACATGTAATGTACTGTTGGTATACAAGTTGTATAGGTAACACTTGTGTGTTCGTAGGTCTAGTTCCCGTCCTAGTCCGTGACTTCTTTCAATCATTATTTGTTCATTGTTACATTTCAAGCATTTGGTATGGTGCCTGGCACCCCACAGAGGCTCAGAAAATGTTTACAGTTTAGTTCTGCTTTTCTAAAGAAAAAATCCAATCAATATCCAATGACTTCCACAACGCCTTCTGTGAGTATTCTAAATTTCATTCAGCTATCACTTCTCAGAACTTCCATTAATCACAGGGTGAAAACTCCTTGTAGGACAGGGCACTTACTTTTTAAAGGCCTCCTTCCCTGTTCCTCCTTAGAATGTTGCTGTGCATATAGTAAGTGCTCAATAAACACCGATCATGCTTTAGTTCGATTTCATAAATGGGAAGACGGTCCTCATTTTGAAACATTTTCTTAGTTTAATTCCTCTCAAGATTGGACGTTGGTCTCCAGTTCAGTGCTGTTAAATTGGCATTGATTGGCTTGTGAACTCCATACTTCCATCCACATTCTTTTTGGATAAGTTTATCCACTACCAACTTTCAGGGAAATCAATAGACAGATGATTCGTGCTCAGTGAGACCCTCATTACTTATTAGCTACCTGTTGATTCCATGACACCATGCTAAGGGGCTTCTCATAAACCATGAGAAAAGCTGGAACTAGAACCGAGAAATCCTTGGGTCTTTTTTTTTCCTCTCAAAAGTCACACTTTCTTCCCACTTAACTAGGGAGCAGGTGTATCAGCAAACAAGAGGCAACATGTTTCATCTGGGGATGGACTCCCATGTCCTGTGATAGTGCCCTTGGTTTATAAACAGAAGACTCTTTTCCTTCTTGACAGCATCCTGGGATATGTAGCTGGGGGATTCAGTAGCAGAGGCGTGTTCCCCTTCACAAATCCTCCTGAGAAAAAGAGCACGCTTGCAGGTCAAGTCCTACTGCTAAACATGGGATTCTATAGTTTGCATGGTAGAGATGCTAACAGAATTCCAAAAATACTTGGCAATAAGTACCTTCCCGTGAAACCTACTTAGAGAGGGAGGCAGAGGCACATGAAGTGCTATCGTAAACCAAGCGATGTGGTGCTGACTGTATATACAGCAGTGGTTTAGGCAAAGGAGAGATGGAACAGAAAAGCTTCAGAGTCATGGAGGAGGAATCTGGGCATGATGAGTGTGACAGCTCAGAAGCAGGGGCCGGGCCAGCGGGGACCTGGTGGTGGTGACGTCAGAGGAGGTTGGGGAGAGTTGGGTGGGCTGAACGTGAGAAAACAAGGTTCTGAAAGCATAAAATGCGTGCTCGGGGGCAAAGGGAAATGAGAATGAAGGTTTTTGGTTTTGTTTTTTTCAGTAGTTGTGGCTCGCGGGCTCTAGAGCGCAGGCTCAGTAGTTGTGGCATACGGGCCCAGTTGCTCTGTGGCATGTGGGATCTTCCTGGGCCAGGGTCGAACCCGTGTCCCCTGCATTGGCAGGCGGATTCTTAACCACTGCACCACCAGGGAAGTCCAAGAATGAAGTTTTAAAGTGTCACAACTTCTGTTTTCCTACCCTTGTTTGATCTGTTACTATTTGCAAACACTGTCAGCAGCTTATCAGACCTTCACTGTATGTAACCACAAACACCCTCCTTTGCACTGAAGCAGCGGGCCTCACATTTAATGAGGCCCAAAGACTGCGTGTTTCGTTAGATTTGAAGGACACTAATTCTAAGCTTGGGAGCCTTTGTTTGCCATCATCTTGGAGGGAGGAGGCTCCTTACAGATTCTGTAATATTGAGTACATACATTATTAAATATTATTGTTGGTGTCGCATTGCAAATATGGTTTATAGATTCTTCACACCTGAAATATATTGAAAAATTTTTTACCCCCCAGACATTTTTCTAGTGATGCTACAGTTGATATAAATTATACTGGAAACTTGAAAAAACACAAGAATGCACTTTGCCCTCAATTCGGTTTTCATTACCTTCAGCAGAATCTCTTTAGGCCACTTACCCAAACTCTTACTAGATCTTTAGTGAGAATTTAGAAGTTATGCTAAAGACCAAGTATCTCTTTGGCACACGGTATCTTATTTTAGTTGCAAACCTTTATTCAAATAGTGTCTGAATAATTGAATTTAAAATAGAGCTTATTTGGGCTTTCCTGGTGGATCAGTGGTTAGGAATCCACCTGCCAATGCAGGGGACACGGGTTCGAGCCCTGGTCCGGGAAGATCCCACATGCCGTGGAGAACCTAAGCCCGTGTGCCACAACTACTGAGCCCGCGCTCTAGAGCCCGTGCTCCACAACAAGGGAAGCCACCGCAATGAGAAGCCCGTGCACCGCAAGGAAGAGTAGCCCCCGCTCAATGCAACTAAAGAAAGCACACGTGCAGCAACGAAGACCCAACACAGCCAAGAATTAGATAAATTTATATTAAAAAAATAGAGCTTATTTTTTATTTTGTCGTTCAGATTTTTATTTTTAATTAATATATGTTTAAATAAAATAGATGTTCTTATACAGACTGAAAAAACAGGATAGATGCTCCATTAGGTTAAATACATTATTGATCATATGTTTTTACTGTCATTCATTAATAGGAATAGTAAACAATCATATTATGGGAAAAGGTAATTAATTATTTTAGTTTGATGAAATAATTTTAAAAATCACTGGTAATATATAGTCAGGACACAGATATAAGCACACACTGTCACCTACATGATTTTTCATTTCCTCTGTCGTGGGATGCTTGTTTTATGAGAGAGCTGCTTTATTCAAGGATGCCGTGAACTCAGCCCTTTATTCCAGGCATCACTGTCACTTGTCATTGTCTGGGCTTTCCCTAGGTGGTGTGGGATGAGTCCTCTGACGTTTTTACTGGACCAGGGACTGGCGTTGCTTCACTTATACTCTGATCATGATAGCGCATTGCTGCTACTTCATGTGGGTGTCCCCCTGTGATGTTAACTGACATCTCCCAGCCGCCAGTGGTCTCCCCTGGGAGGCAGGGCTGACTCAGAATGTGTCATGGTGCCAAATGGAAGGTGCGTGCTGTCCTGGAAGCCCCCTTGCATGCTGCTGTAGACGGTGTCTGCTGTATCCATGGGCCACTTGGCATCGTCTGTTAGGAGGTATGCTGCCATCATGGCACCCCCGAAATTTTGGTGGGCATATGAAACCGTTGTATTCTGACATTAATGTCTGCATGAAAAACAAGAGCAGAGAAGGTATTTCTCATTTTTTCATGGCTTTAAAAAATGGATCAACTAATCAACTTGAAAGGATTGATTCTCAGCTTTGTTACTATCATTAAATTATTGAGCACATCTGTTCTTATTTCTCATTTTTTTCACACTGAAATGGATTCTCCGGCACACTCACGATCAGGTTCATGTCATTCCACATGGCAAGCAAGGCCTTCATGACTTCCCGGTCCCTCAGTGGCCATGCACACTGCCCTACTTTGTAGCTTCACAGATGGTTCCTCCTGCCTGGTCGGCCGCCCCCCACCCAGATTAACTCCCCCATCTGTCTACTTTGTGGTTCTCCAAGGGTGGTCCTGGGACCACATGAATCAAGATCAGATGAGAAGCTTATCACAAACACAGATTTCTGGGTCAGATCTGAGACGTATTGTGTAACATTCTCTGGGAGAGCAGAGCTGGAGTCTGTTTTTAACAATTTCAACCTAAAATGTAAGAACCGTTGACCTATGAAACAAATTCCTTCTTGGAAGGCTGAGTTCCACCATCGTTCACCTAGGAGGCCCTCCCTTACTTGCTGGGGTCTCTGCTGCCCGAGGCTTCTCCTTTCCACCTGCTCCTCTAGCCTTGTGTGGTGTGAGATTCTTCACTGTCTGCAGTGCTTGCCTGGCCCTGCCACTGGTCTGTCCCTGTGGGCTGCGACATCATCTGACAGCTCCCTTTGTCCAGTACTTAGCACCAGCAGAGTTTAAAAACGCTTATTTATTTGTTCACTGCCAGCTCAGGATTAGCGTGCCATGGCATTAAATTAACCCTACGAGCATCCTTTAAATTTAACTCAGACTGACTTGTTAATTTGACTGCAGAAGAGTAAGAAAGAGGACAAAGAAACACTATTTTCTTCTTCTTTTTGAAAAGAGATCCTGTTTAAACAAATGAGGGGCAAATAATAACATGACATTTTAAATTATGAGATAAAGACCAAGTATAAATAAAAAGTTGTTACTCACTTGTCTTGCCAAGTTCCTTTTTACGTGAAAAATTGGAACATTGACTTAGACCAAGAAAAATGGAAAAATAAAGGCAAGTGAAATTCTCGCCATGAAAGTGAAAAATAATTTGTGTTGTTATTTTAAACAAGCCCATAAAATAGAAAAGCTGTATTACTGCAAGTAGACAATTTATTCCTTT